>NC_139578.1:25626067-25848567 GCF_946808225.1 Silurus aristotelis
TGGTCAGAAATAGAACAGAAATGTGAATAAACCCACATATACTATATTTACATTAACAAAATGGTAATGATTAACACCAGCACAATGTCATAGAAATTTCTGAGTGCACGAATAAAGAGGAAAAATTGTTCACTTCTCTCAATTAGACTCTAAAAATTGTATCCATTATTAATTACTGTACTCATTTAGAACAAGAGTTAGGGGCCTTGCTTAAGGGCCCAGCAGTGGCAACTTGGCTTGACTTTGCGGGTGATTTGAACTCACGACTCATGGAGCTTAGAGATTTGGATTTGCACTGAAGTTAATGTTAACGGTCTACTACAATATCTCAGGACCACAGATTGCATTTAATCATCTATTACTGCACACCTCAACAACAATGAAACGTAATGAGTGGACATTCGGTGCCACCCAGATGAGGACCGGTTCCCTTTTTAATCTGGTTCCTCTCAACGTTTTATTCCTCATTCCATCTCAGGGAGTTTTTTTCTTGCCACAGTCGCCGCCGGCTCGCTCATTATAGATAAACTTACGCTTATTATACATTCTTTAATTGCTGTTTTATCTCCATAAAAGCTGCTTTGAGATAATGTTCATTGGTAAAAGCCCTATAAAAAATGAATTGTATTGAATGACCTTCTGGTCCAAAATCCAATGTCTTAACCAGAGTGCAACCCCTAACACCTGTCCATTAACCTCCATTATCAGTGGGTTTCTTGAAATTACTTTCTAGTATTTAAACACACTACAGACAAAAGAAATGTTTATTCGCAACACTGGACTTTTCCCTTTATACTAAACTTTGGTTAAACACTACCTGCTCCAAACACGTAAAAATCTTCCATTATCCTGTTACTGAAACTTATACTATTCAGAGGCGTACTTTACTGTGTGGTATACTATGGGGAGGTGGTAGTTCAGTGGTTAAAGCATTGGACTTTGGTTCTTAGTTCAAATCCCAGCCACACCAAGCTCTTTCTTGGGCCCCTGCGCACGGCCCTTAACCCGATAAGTGCTCAGTTGTATGAATAAGAATGTCTGCCAAATGTCGTAAATATAATATACTATAGATACTAATTTGTACTATTCCAGAGGCGTTCGCTTTTCCGCTCAACAGCAGCACCTGGATGCTCCAGAGGTTCTAATGACTAGTCTACAAAGTTTTTTTTTCATGAAGTTTCAACTCGTCTGACTTGTAATGAGCTCCAACTTGCCCTCCTCTGCACATTCTCATTTCTCTGACAGTCGGTTCAAGATAATCAGTAGGCTGCAAAATCGCTGCTTTTTAACATCAGCTCAAGTGTCCTTCATGATGTTGGCAGGCCAGGGGTTCATCAGAGACCCGCACTGGCTTTGATCAACAAGAAAGAGGACATGGAATCAACGTCATGAACTCATATGACTGCCTCCGACATACGACCATGAGGAAGGTCACAGAAGCCTTATTTAATGTTCAGTTCTGATTTACGAAACAAACCAATCAACAGTGGTTTGTTTACAGCGTGAACATTTTTCTTTTTTTTCACAGTCGACTCTCAGGTTATAAAGGTGAACATCAGACTCTGGATTGGGAGAGTTGAAGGGCCTCTGCATGGGGCAATGAAATAATCTTCCTGCTCTAGTACACCTGCCTCACATCCGGAAAGCCCTTATCAGTTAAGCCGTGCGTGAAATCAGGGAAACCACTGGACTGTGGAACGTTATGGCTGCATGTTCTATCAGGCTTCAAGTGTACTTTGAGTTAAATGGGTTCATGTAAATTTTCTTTTAATAATTATTTATAGCCTGGAAATAAATATTACAGTTTTTGGAAACGACTTTTGGTTTTTACTAATAATCATGAGGTTAGTAGAATTTTAATGGTTTCATTGTTTTTGTTTTTTGTTTAAGATTTTCTGACACTTGTTTAAACATGAGCCAGAAACCATCAGAAAAAAACCCAATAAATGTACAAATAAAGGCATGAAATTATGACATTATTATGACTCGAGATTTTCTCTTCATCGTTGCACCTGTTAGTGGGTGGAATTTATTTATTCGGCAGCAAGTGAACATTTTGTCCTCAAAGTTGACGTGTTAGCAGCAGGAAAAATGGGCAAGCCTAAGGGTTAGAGTGAGTGAGTTAGAAGAGAGCCAAATTGTGACGTCTAGACGACTTGGTCTCCAAAACTGCAGCACTTGTGGGCTGTTCCCAGTCTGCAGTGGTCAGTATCTATTAAAAATGGTCCAAGGAAGGAACAGTGGTGAACCAGCAACAGGGTTGTGGGTGGCAGAGCCTCATTGATGCACGTGGGGAGTGAAGACTGATTGTATAGTTCAATCCAACAGACAATTGCTGAAAAGGTTAATGCTGTTGATGCTCATTGGGTCAGAAGTGTTTTGGTAGCAAAAGGGGGACCGACACGTTATTAAGCAGGTGGCCTTAATGTTATGCCTGATCAATGTACGTGGTTTAGTTATTTGATATGATCCTCCCAGGTCTTAAATCTTGATCTCAATGTGGTTTTTATCCATGTTTCCTGGTTTCCTCCTACCTCAGAAAAAACATGCCTCTACATGGACTAGCTAGGATAGTTTGCCCCCATTCCATGTGCTCATCATAGAGCAATTCCTAACCCTAACCCAAGAGCAGATGGAATCAAAGTCACATTCCTAAGACTGTCCTTAATGACCCTGGTCAGGATAAAGCAGTTACTGAAAGTGATCAAATGGTTTCTAGTTGAACTTTAAGAACCCATCAAATTGGATTAAGCACCAAATCAGGAAACAAAGACTCCTTTACTGAGGAAGATGCTGCAATTAAAGGCACATCAACCTGGAGAAGAACCGTATTCTCAGGCATGGGGTGCAATGTCTTCTAAATACTCTGTAGTTATTTTCCATGCCTGGTGTTGATCAGGAACGAGAGAAAGCGTGCAGAGTGTTTGCTCTGGTAGCCGTCACTCTGCCGAGTTTACACAAAGAAACAAGGTGTTTATTCAGTCAATCCGACTCGTGCATGCCGCTTACAACAGCAATAAACGTGTAAAAAAAAACCTCCTGCTGGTGTGAAGCGTTATCTAAAGGGCCTGGTTCTTCCTCACCTTTACTACGTGTGAACGTCTTCCTACATGGAACCGTGTATTAATTCCTGTTTTATAAACCTGAATGGCTGCCAGGAGGCACTCAGCGTACGCCGCACAGAGCAAATAAAAAGGGAAGAAAAAGTGGGAACTGACAGCTGGGCCTTAAAAATGGCTACGGTCACTTCGATCAATCAAATGCACACTTACTAGAGCTCCTGCTCTGATACACAAAGCTGCAGAACAGATCCTGTCCAGGCCTGAGCCAGGGGACTTACTGATCGTGTGTGTGTGTGTGTGTGTGTGTGTGTGTGTGTGTGTGTGTGTGTGTGTGTACACATGGCCAGAGGTTAAGTGTGTGTGCTTGGAAGTAAATGTGTGCTTAAGTAAGGCAGTGTGTGTCTGAGCGTGTGGGTGACCAAGTCAGTCCTGGCAAAAGCAGTTAAGTAGGTCAAGCTGAACCCCAGACGTCAGGTGACCGTTGATTCCATTAGGTCCTTGTACCCCCTGCTGGCAAAACAATGCAACTACAGCCAGGGGGGCAACAACTACACTAATTGTGTTCCCCATTCCTGGACTTTTCAGGAGGCATCAAGAGTTTTCACAGCTGCTGCTGCTTGATATTGCAAATGTTTAGCAATGGAGGAAATAAGAAAATAAAAACCTACAATAATACTATGACTATGGTGATTTTAAATCCTTTTGCATTCTTGTGTGTTTTTTTGTCAAGCATGAAATATCTTTTTGGGGTCCGTATATACAAAAAGGGAATTGATGTGGGATTAGAACAAGCAAACTTGAAGCAGTAATGAGCCCATCATAGTAGTGATGGAGATTGGAGTCCTTTCGTTCCTTTGATTAGAATTAATATAAAATGTTACACAATCAAAAATTAGATCCCCGAACACGTCTAGATACACTCTCTTGTGTGTAAGATAGTAATTTTTTTTATAAAGTATGTACGTGTAACTGCATATCGTCTATGGGAATCACGTGATCAACGAACAAACGACTCGGACCAGCAGACCGATGAGACAAACTACTAAATTCATTTTCCTGTACATAACCTAGGGAGGTTTTGTGATGCTTTGCTTGTGTTTTTTGGGGCTTCTATGAAACTGGCTGCATTTTTAACCCTAGAAATTAGTTTGGTTCTTTTACTTGGTATTAAGTTTGTTATTGAATTTGTTACTATTGATGATAATTGGCCTCAACGCCACTCCAAGTCTCAGCCTTGGACGCTTCAGTAAGAGTCAGGCTTGTGAGAGGAACTAACAACCATCAGCTTGGTTCCACTTGGTTTTATCTGCACATGCATGTATGTCCATATCAGACCATGAGAAGCTAATTATGCGGTCATGTGCAACCAATATTACATTTACAGAAAAGAAAGAGAAGTGGTACCTCAGGGGTTAAGGCTCTTGGTTACTGAGTAAAAGGTCGAAGGTTCACATCCCAGTATTGCCAAAATGTCGGTTTCAAACTCTTGAGTAAGACCCTTACCGCCTCTGTACTCCAGGGGCGATGTTTCATGGTTGACCCTACGGTCTGCCCCCAGCTTCCTAACATCTGTGGGAAAGACTTTCACTGTGCTGTGATGTACATGTGACAAGTAAAAGCCTCCTTCTTAATGGTGGGATTTACAAACGTCCTTACAGTCAAAGGTCCACCATATTATCCATTGAGCTGCTACTTCCCATAAGATGTGGAGCTGTGAGTGGCAGCACGGCATTCAAACAAAATACTGAAGAACGAAGATTTCTCAGTAACCAAATGAAGAATTCTTCTAAACTAAACATGCGATGATAGCTAAGACCAGGGTAATGGTGCATAAAGGTGCATGTGGTTTGAGTATTTCTTCTGTTCTTTCATACATGTTAAAGTGTATACAAAAAAAGAAAAGAAAAAAAGGAAGGAAGTAGAGGATGAGTGTCTCTGGTGAGTGTACACACGCAATGTTTAAAAATCAAACATCAAAATTCTCACTGATTATTACGTTATTTAATATTTAAACGCCGTGTTCCTTCAGGCGACAAATTACAAGCGACTTCTTCAGGCTCAGACTGACACTAACCTGCATTGAATATATGAAATTCTGCTCTAACACTGACCCTAATGGCTTTCCAACACATCACAACCATCCACAAAGGAAGAAACTATTTATAAAAGAATGAATTTGTGAATCCTGACATGATTTGCTGATACAGAAACAGCACATGAATAATACAAAAAATAAAATGGCATGGGTTTATATTTTATTTACAAAACACAGTGAAACATGGAAAAAAAAAAAAAAAAAGGTTTCATCAGCTTACACGTGGGAGCCTTTATTTCTACAGCGCCGAGTCTAAAATGAAAAAGAGAGGGTAGGATTATCCTCGATCTCTCGCTCGTCTTCTTTTTAAAACTTGAACTCTTTGTATTTCTTGGCTCCGGCGCGGGTGTCCTGCGGCTGGCCTTTCCTCTTCTTTTGCTGTGGGACACACACGGAGAGAGAGCAGGGAACAAACAGAGGTAGGAGTGAGGAACAGTTATGACACTTGCAGCGCTCGTGAGTCAGCAGAGCTCTAAAACCTGTCACTGGGGGGGATTTGTGGGGGCTTTCAATCGAGAATTTCACGTTGATGCTCAGAAAAAGCCTGAGATGAACTCGGACGATGGACTGGAATTCATGATTGGAAATGATGGACTTGTTTTTGCTCTGATTATATAAACAGACGAAGCGAGAGTGGAAAATTTCGACCTCGACAAGCGACTGATTAGGGGGCGTTTTCGGGTTTGTTCAGCGAGCGCTGTGGTTGCCATGGTAACCAAACTGCATTACCCTCACGCTAAAACATTCAATTGCTAGTAAATAAATCCTGGAACTACTACTTAGAATATAAAAACACATTTCTGACAACTTCATTTTTTTTTTCATATAAATGATAAAATCTCTACGACACATTTGACGGTAAAAACGTACCTTCTGTTTGGCGGCGTGTTCGGCCACCATGTCGCTGAAGTCCTCCTTCTCCACCTGAGCCTGCTGCTCGCGCACATGCTCCTCGTACTTCTGCGTCATGGCCATCGGGTCCAGCTCCAGCTCCTCCGGGGCCAGAGCCACCTCCACGCCCTGGGAGTCTCCGCCCAGCCCGGTCACGCCGGCCGCCTTCCGAGCAGCTCCGGCCTAAACGAGCAGAGACACGACCGAGAGTCAGTGAGAAGTGTTTAAATACGGGTTTATTATTATGCACACGATGGACCCAATGCTGCACTCGTCATTTACAGTGCAAACACAAGCGGAGTGGAAAGCCGGAGTCTGATTTTTATTGAATTGGAGTTCTGCGTGCCATAACGAGAGAGAATTACGACTCCCTTCTGAGGACCAAAGCCAGGATTCGGCTGATCAAACAGAGCTGACGCTCCGCAGCCTCGATCAATCCCTCTCCGTCAAGTGCTTGTGTAAATCACAGCCTGCAATGCTCTGCTTCTAAGGAACAGCTAATGATGTGTTAATGGGAACAACAAATATTCTTTTAATGGGGCTTCAGAAGCAGAAACGCCGCCTTATTGGGTAAAAATATTCAGCACTCGTGTTAACGCTCTCTGTGCTCTACTGTTTACCCGCATATACACACACTCCGGAGCACACACTCACCGCGGACATGTCGTAGATGTGTGTGGAGGCCATCATGGCTGCTCCCACAGGGCCGGTTCTCCTCTCGGGCAGCACAGTGTACAGCTGAGGAGTTTCGTTTCTGTTCACACACAAGATATTAGTGTTACAACACAACGATATACAGTATCAGTGCACAAGGGTCAATACTTAAATCTTTAATAATAATAAATAAATAGCTGAATTTAATAATCAGACTGCTCTAGTACAGTATGGCTGTGTGGGCGTGACCAAATATTCTAATGAGCATTCTTAAATAGATTACCAATATGGGTTTTTCCTCTCATATGATACCAACTTTCTCCCCCCTTCTATTAAATTAAAATCAAAATCTTAAGTAATAAAATGTGGAGCTCTTTGGCGAGAGAGAGAGAATCTGATCGAGTTTTGTAAATATATATATATTTATTTTCACTGTATGGATGCCGAATACAGGCTACTGCCACCTGCTCTATACCCTGGGTATAGGGCTCAGGGGCGGAGCTTGGGGTGGCCACAGCCACCATGAATATAACCACGGCCCCCCACTCATAACTTCATTTTTAAAGATGAAAATAATTTCCCAAATATTGATCTAGGACAGGAGTATCCAATCTTTTCCACAAAGAGCTATAGTGTAGGTGCCGGTTTTCATTAAAAGTCCACACCAAAAACTACCTGTTTAAATCGAACCATCTTCATATATGAATAATAGTGAATAATATGGAAGAAAATATCAAACACTTTATACTTTTAGCTTTTTTTTTTTAGCAAATAATAAATATTGGACTCTGAGCTTTAAACCACAATTCAATCGTTTACATAAAAAAAAAAAAAAAGGAACAGTCAGCTTGAATGGGGACATTCCACACATTTCAGTGTGATTTAGCTCTCACACACTCTCTCTCACACACACACACACACACACACACACTCACCCGTCCATGGCCTCTTCAATCTTCTTCTTCCTGAGCTCAATTAATTCTGGCGTCTCCATGCCAGCAGGAACGGAGGAGAAGCCACCGGGAGTGATTAAGCCGCTGAGACACAGAGAGAAAGGCAGAGGTTAGACTTCACATCGCACCAGCTTCTTTCACAGTTTATTACAAAGCAAACAGAACTCTCTGTGGTGAGAACATCATTACCTGTCGGCTGGAGTGAAGAAACCGGACTCGTCCGGTTTGTCCTCGTCGCTCTCCTCCTCTTCCTCTTCTTCTGAAGACTCTTCATCTGATGGTTCGAGTTCACCCCATGTGGTACGGTCCACTTCCTCCTCCTCCGCCTTGGCCTGTTCAGATATTTATTCATTATTAATGAATCATTTATTTTGTTTTAAATGACGATTAAATGATTTTTTTTTTACAAAGAATAAAAAAAGATATACATATTTGTTAAACAGCATATAAACTGTTAATGATCCTTTGTGCTGCTTGATGTCAAAACATGCACATGACATCGAGCTCTTCTTTATTGGTTAAATATAAAATATTTGTAATATACTTGTAAATTGACTATTTTACAATCTGATGGAGCAAAAACATCTCACTATAAAACTGTGTTCGAATTAAAAATGCTGGATTTGTACCACAATCTTGGTGTTACTACGGGACCCAATCAAATATGGAACAAATCATTATTCTTTCTCCTAATAAATGGTCTTTGCTTTCGAAAAGTTCTCTTCAATTCAATATTCAGATAAATTGCAACACGCATAATTAATGCTACTGCTAACGATGGCCACCTGTGAGAGTAATTACAAGCGAATTAGTATTTAAATGTGTTCAAACACTTGTGTTTTTTTTTTTAGCAGTTAGAACAGAAGTGACTGTAACAGGAACTCAGTGGACTCTGGCTCATAAGGTCACAAGTTCAAATCCCAGCACCACCAAGCAGCACTTCTGGGCCCTCGAGCACGGCCCTTAACCCTTAAAAGCCCAGTTGTAATTAGCTCTGAATAAGGCATCTGCCAAATACCAAAAAATGTCAATGTAAACAAAGTCTAAGTGACCGTGTGTGTGTGTGTGTGTGTGTGTGTGTCAGTGTGTGTTGCTTCGTACCTGGAAGTCGATGGCGTTGGTTCCGAACACGTCGCCGTAAAGAGGTTTCCCCGTCTCGTCTACGGGAGGTTTACCCCATCCTCCAGCATGATATCCAAACGAGCAGTTCTAAAAAAGACAAAAAGAAGGATTTAGACCTTTTTTCAAAACATGACTACTCGAGATAAAAAAAACAATATCCCTTCTTATCCTTTGCTATATATATTGTACAAAGTTCTAAAGTAACTCTCATACCTGATGCACAATACTGTTATTTCACCACCATGCACTTTCACACTTCTATTTTGTCTTGTATAGTCTGATTAGAGACAGTGGCATTGAGTAAAAGACAGGAGATGGAGCTGGAGGTAGCAGAGCTGAAGATATTAAGGTTTTTGTTGGGAGTGACGAGGATGGACAGGATTAGAAATTAGTTTATTAGAGGGACAGCACATGTTGGACGTTTTGGTGACAAGGTGAGGGAGGCGAGATTGAGATGGTTTGGACATGTGCAGAGGAGGGACATGAGTTATACTGGTAGAAGAATGCTGAGAATGGAGCCACCAGGAAGAAGGAAAAGAGGAAGGCCAAGGAGGAGGTTTATGGATGTGCTGAGGGAAGACGTGCAGGTAGTTGGTGTGAAAGAAGCAGATGTAGAGGACAGGGCGGTAGTGGAGACAGATGATCCGCTGTGGAGACCCCTAAGTAGAGAGCAGCCGAGAGAAGTAGTAGTCTGTTTTTGTCTTGTATAGTCTGTTTTTGTCTTGTATAGTCTATTTTTGTCTTGTATAGTTTTATTTATGTATATACTTTGAGTCACTAACAGCTAGAACCAAACACACACACACACACACACACACAAAACTTCATGACTTTGAGTCCTGGAATAGCCCAAATCCCCCCCCCCCAACACACACACACACACACACACACACACACACACACACACACACACCTCTCCTCTGTTGAATGAGCTGTTGATTAGATAAATAAAGTGTGTCAGTGAGGACCAGCTCTAGTGAAGTGTAGTCTATAGGAGCAGACAACATTCTTGTTATAAACCTGGTGTTGTTTGGATGCCCGACACTAACCTCCGGAATGGGGGCGTTGAGGCCGGGGATCTTGAGGTTGGGGTACGAGGGGGGAGGACCGTACCTCTGCATGGCAATAAGCCACGGAGGAGGAACCTTATGGGAGTTCTAGAGAGGAAGAAAAAGAAATATATCATTACTTCATAATGCCAAAGAAGTGTTAATGCCAACCTGCACAGAAGATAGTGTAGGATTTTAAAGCAGGACTCTGCCTTTTACAGCGCCCTCTGCTGGATAACTGTGCTAAAATATATATAAAAATGGGACATTATTCAGTCTTGATAGCCAAAAACATTTCAGAATTTATTTATTGGTTTCTTAAATGTGGATATCTGCAATCAATGATCATCATAAGCAGATGAATAGTAACCGAACATGGAGAAATATCTGTGTAGAAAATTGTTGTACTGATACCATTTACAGCCACTGTTCATTTTCCACGTTATGTACCATCACTATGTACTAACACATTATTATTTCACAATAAGCAAATTCTGTGCCTCAGGGATTTCTATAACACACACCAGGATGTAAAATACACCATGCAAATGAGAGAAACATGCTGTAGGACTCACAGGGCCAGTGGGCATGCCCAGAGCGATCCTCAGCTCATCAGACAGATCTCCAGGCTTCTTCTCTTTCAGCCGGGTCTCAAACTCCTTCCCCTGAGAGAACCCAAACCCAAACGAAAACGGAGAGTGAGAAAGAATACACCACAGTTCCTTCAGGAAAAGGTCAGTTAAACGCGATAGGAGCGAGTAGATTACCTCGTAGTACAGATCTCCGTGGATGGTGAGCTTAGGTTTGATCTGCCACTTGAAAAAGGCGTCGTGGAGCTTCTGGTAGTCGATGTCGATCTTGCCCATTTTCGGGCGGACTTTCTCTCGCATTTTGGTCTTCATGGTTTTAGCATCCTCCTGTTGAGGAGACAGAATACATTGTAAAGGCTCACGAACTGCAACATACTGATTTACAGAATAGAACATTTCCTCATGGAGAAAGTTATTCTACACCAAATAAAACCTAACGGCCTTCATTTGCTTTAATTTTCGTGTGCCGACACCGGCCACGTTTCCTATTACAGGCTTTTAATTGGACCCTTAACTTTTCAGAATAGTTGGTTGGTGTGTTTGTATTGTAGAGTTTCTAGATTAGGATTTCCCACTGGAGAGGCAGATCATGATAATCACCATGATGGTGGAAAGCAGGTAGAAGCTGCATGCTCACACACGTCTGGTGAATCTGTGCTCTCTGTGATATCTGCACTTTATCTGTTCACAAAGGCGTCTTTCTAGCACAAGTCGCTTTAATCTGGGGCCTAAAAATATACGGTTTAACAGTGACTCAATGACTCATTTCATTTTTCGTGCCTTGGATCAAACTTTTTAAAACAACATCCAAACAAGCTTCTTAAAAATGTTGAGGAATATTAAATACTGTGACATTTAAATAAATGGAATGAAACCAACATTTTACTGGCGTCAGCTAGGCATTAAACCGCAGCTCTCAGCAGCTCAGGGTTCAAAACACCTGAGCAGCTCCACTCCAGATACACAACTCAAACAATAAACACACACAACTGCTCTGCACATAATCATTATCCACAACAATGCTTTTATCCGCCGTATAATTTGACTCGATGCATAAAACTGGTCATTAATGGTGTTAGTCAGACTTTAATGTACTGGTGAAACACCTACACCTGATGATGTAACAGGTCTGTCTGTCCAGGAAATGTGTAGGCGGGTGAGGAAATAAATAATAATAATAAATAAATAATAATAATTACGCAGTGTTAATGGTTTTTTAACATTTTGTTATAGAACATATATGTACATTGGGCACATGGTAAGTGAATGGTTGACCTTCTCCTGTAAAGCTTCCCTCATCTCCTGGATGCCGGTGCGTTTGATGAACTCGGGCAGCTCGAAGGGTGGTTTCTCGATACCCCTCTTCCCCTGCAGGTACTTCCTCTTGAAGCACCAGTGGCGAGGCACTGGTACGGTGTTTCTCGTGGCCTTCAGGTGCACCAGCAGCTTGGGCTCGTGAGCCGTCACGTCGTGCATCTCCACCACGTCCGGACGCGCCACCAGCTGGAGAACGAAAGAACACCGTGACCAAAGATTGCAGACTGTAGATGAGGTTAATTCATTTTCCTGTTGCTGCTCTGGACTGATCTAATAATTGAATAATCAGGAATTATATCTCTGTATAAGTTTCTACGTGTGTAAGAAAGAGTGGAACCTGTTTGAGCTCGGCGACAGTCAGCCTGTTCATCCTTCTCAGCTTCTTTTTGGAGAGTTTTGGCACATCCGGTTTCATTTCCTGTGAGAACAGAAAGAGTGGAGATGTTTAATACGGAGCACGGTGACGACACCAGAAAAGACTCGAGTGTTCCAGGTGCGTCACCTCGTCACTGTCGTCGCTGTCTTTCTTTTCCTCTAAAAATTTCTTCTTATACGAGGTGATTTCCGGCTTCTCGGTCTTCTCCGGCTCCTTCTCCTTCTCTTTCTTCACGTCATCAGTCAACTTGGGGGGGGGGGGACAAGAGAGAAATCCATGAAATGACAATAAACATGTTTTAGCCACCATCAGAGCTTCTACACAGCACTCAGGAAGTTGCTTTTCCTATGTGACTCAGCAGGATGTAAACGCTCACCTTAAACGCTTCAAAGATCCTCTTGAAGAAGATGTAGTTGGGGTCATAGATCTCAGGCTCCTCAGTCACATACTCGATCTCCACTTCAGGCTCTTTCTCTTTATCCTTCTCGGTCTCGCTCTTTTTCCCCTCCACTTGCTCGCTCTTCTCTTGATTTTTCTTCTTCTTCTTCTTGCGGTTTCGGCGTTTGCGGCTTTTCTGGAGGTCACATTGAAGTGTTGGGAAGGTCAATTACATTTAGAACTCCTACTAGGTTATGATTCAACAGCAGCTCCACAGGAGCTCAGCATTAGAACAGTAACACTTATTATATCTTTCAACAAATCGACTCAATCAATCAATCAACTCCTCTCCTTGTGAACGTTCTACACGTGTTTACAAGCCCGTTTTAATAATTCAATCAGAGTTAACGGCATTAACAAACGACACTAATTGTAGTACATCCTCCAGTACAAATGTTTTATTTTTGTCCTGCTTTTCCAATTTAAACAAATCCAAACTTTATCAACTAATAGCTGAGAAACTTAAAAAAATGTAAATGAATATTTTAAAAGTATTTTTTCTTTTTAATCAAACCTGTTAGTTTACTGCATTTCTCCGTTTCATTCACTTTACACCCTATAATAGTCTCTATCAGACAAAATGAGAGTAAATGCATTGGTTGAAACTAACATCCTTTTTCGAGAGAGCGTTTTCCTCTTCATCGTCTGAATATGGACGTGAGCTGTTCATGTCTGTGTCGGCCGTGTCATCGTCATCCTCTCCTGAGAACACCACACACACACACACACACACACACACACACACACACACACACACACACACACACACACACACACACACACACACACACACACACACACACACAGTTAATCTGTAAACGTTTTCTGCTGTACAGTTTGCTTGTTTACTGAGTTTGATTCTGACCTGTTGGGGCAGCGATGAGCTGCTCCTGTCTGATCTCCTTTAGCTGCAGGATCTTCTCCAGAGCCTGAGGAATCTTCGGCCCGATTCCCATGTCGTCACTCTGCCACACCTGCTCACACGACACGACACGCACATCAGAATTCAGCACAGAATAACACCATTCCTGAATGTGTTACTGGAGAAAACCTGGTGCATTCATGAAATCCCACAACGCACTGCACTGGCCAAAGTCAACCTGTTGTGAAAAGAGCAGTTGGTACCTCTCTCGAGTCCTCGCCAGGTGGAGGTGGTACTCTCTGCCTCTGACTGCTCTGTGATAGCATGGAAACTCCTGGAGGTGGTGGACCACTGGTTGTCATGGCCACTAGAGTAAGTGAGAAGATGGTGGACGTTAAGGAACGAGGGTTACATCACAAAAATTACTTAGTACACAAAGGGGGGAAATTTAAATCTGAAAAACTCAATGTTGTACCAAGAAAAAAAAATAAAAGCACATGATTTATCCAATTTAATGCAGTTTTAGAAATTTAGAAAACTGGTTTTCACTCATTATCAAGTTACAAAACGGTTTTAAAGTCAATGATTCTTACAATTACTTCAAATTTTTTATTTAAAACTTTTAAATTAATTAATTTTTTATTAAAAACCGAGCTGTAACCAGATCTTGGGCGTCCTCTGTGTGCTCATGATTCCTCCTGCTTTTACACAGCAAGTGTTCACCTTTGAGACCTGCTTTTTCCACCACAAGCTCTAGAACACACTGACGAGGAAATGGATACTGACAAATAAATTCTCATGACCAATCAGCGTACACTCAATAGACAGGACAGCAAGACTGAGAGAAAACAGTGATGCGTCCATGAGCTTTGATCCAAAAAACGAAAAATTATGCTGTGTACAATGTTTGCAAAATTTTAACTAAACACGCCTGGCAGCACTACGAAGGGATTTTCTAATAATAATACTGGAAAAACTGGTGTTTTTTCTTAGAAGTAACTGCTACAATCAGCGCTGTTATACACAATATTTAAATGATCAGATCAGCAGTGATTTGAAGTCTATATAATCCAGTGGTTAGCCATCAGGGTCAGAAAGACCTTCTCTAAATCACAGACTTACATTTAATAGGACTTTTGAACATGAATATGTATTCAATTATTCCCACTAGTCTATTCTCTTCATTACATAGTGTTTCAGGTTTAAGTTCAGGTTAGAGTTTCTATCCAATCAGATTCCAGTAATCACATCACATGGTATCTGTCGTAAGGTCACTGTGGGCTTTTGTTGTGTAAAATCCATGTTGTTTGAAGCTGGGCCATCAAGCAGCGTCCAATAAAGTATTTGATTGGATTCGCATCTGTAGCAACTGCACAAGCTCAAATATATTAATGTGCATGTAATAGCTGTTTTTTATTCCACAATGACAGAGAGAGTAGTAATGTCATTTATACTCGCTGTATGAAACACCAGCGCTCTGTTACACTGCGTTTCTCCATCATTTTGATGGTTAATACAGTCATGGTGTCTTAATGATGGTATTCAGAGGTGATTCAGGTTGGGAACCTGTTTTTATTGTATCGTAAAATTCACTATGCAACGATTTATTCTGTAGGTTAAACGACTAATAATAATAGTAATTTAAGGCATTAAAAAACAAAACTGCCTAAAATACACGTGTATGAACAGAAACAGCGTAACGGTACATTTTGACTAAATTATGTGATCATTTTTTACACAAAGACTTATATTTACACAGAATATAAAGTATAATGGCAGCCATCTTGCCTTGATAATGTACAACATTGCAGGTAAAAGGGAACTGAATCTTATACTGGAGGACAGGAAGAGACAGTTACCTCGAAGTGGAGGAATGGGGGGTAACCGGTTGGGTGCAGGTCCTGGTTCTGGAGCCCGTGTTCCTGGTGGTCCCGTCTGCTGCAGTTTAACCAGCTCTTGCTGCCTCTCATGCTCCAGCAGCTGTGCAGCCTGGAGACAAACACAGGGAGAAGCTTAGGCTGAATCTACACTGATCCAGATACATTTGGAAACGGCATATTATTTGTATATATTACACACACACACACACACTTTTTAATTTATCTGCTTCATTACATTTTTTATATCCTTAAATTCTATTCCTTTTGTACTTGAATGCCGGACAGTCGTATTAAGCATTTCACTGCATTTCTTTTTTCATCGTTTCCAAAAAGTTGTTAATCCACACTAAAAATGCTTCCGTCCCTGAACTGCCCACCAGCAAAATGTAAGATGTATTAGTGTGGACGTGTCCTTAGTGGTGAAGCCGAGAACATTTACAATTCACATATTTTATCTGTGCGTCAGAAATCTGCGTATGTAAGTGCACTGTTTTCACTGCTCATGCTGTGCCTTTGTGTCTGATCTCTTACTCTCTTCTGCTGCTCAAGAAGCTCCTGTTCCTTTAGCTGCTCCTCAATCACTCGGGAATCCCCCTGAAACACAACATGTCCATCCATTTATTTGTGGAATCCAAATAAAAAGTCTTGACAAGACAAGAATATTTAATATCCCTAAATAAATCTATAACATGTATATATGCTTTACTATTCGTATAAAACGTGTTAAAGTAACCAGCAGCAGTTGAGATCTTTCCACACACAGTTACTCTTCATGTAACATTAAAATCCCTTCATATTTAGCATATATTTTTGCTGACACGTTGCTCGGCTCTAAGAATGTTTCTACAGTTAGTCAGTGACAAGGATCCTACACGAGAGTCTTTCACTTTGTTGAAGCAGCTCGTACCTGACTGGTCCTCTGAGACATCTTCTGCGAGTCGTCCTGCACCATGCCGGAGGAGACACCCGGCGGCTCCATGCTCATGCGTATACCAGGTGGAGGTGGACCTCCCATCATGCCCATTGCCTGCAGCACGCCCATGCCCGGAGGCAGCGGCATGGAAGGCATCGGGGGCATAGGAGGCAGACCTGGTATCTAACACAGTGAGAGAATTTTCCATGACACAAAGCAGCACCAATCCAAGATCAGGTCCAACAAATCAGCTTTCACTTATCATCTGTTAGTTTCCTTAACATAATAACCTGAACCGTGTGCGTGTGTGTGTGGATCACATACCGTGGTCATGGTCTTGTCATCTCCACCCGTCATGTTGGGTTTAGTGAACATCACACCCGTCTGAGGAGACAAATCACAATCTAAAGCTTTTGATTGGTGAAAACATTACACACTGAAATATGTGTATGTCAGATTTTGTGTCCAATCAAATTTCAGCTTCTATATGACTATGACTGCCATGTCAATCTAATCTGCCCAGGGCCTTCACAGTCAGTACTGCTGGCCTATTTTTTATACCTTAGACTCTATTAGAAATAAGTCTGTTTCTTTAAACCAATCAGATTTCGCATTACAGGGCAGCGAAATGGCGCAGAATAGCATCAGCATTTTTCCGTCCTCTGATTGGTTGGTCAGAGTGACACAGTAACAGTCAAGTTCAACTGGCAAAACACGTCTGTAGTTCTGCACAACTGAATACATCCGAGTTAGACTTTTTATGCCTACTGAGGAAGATCAATTGATTTGGTCTTGGACTTACTTATAAATCCATTTTCAAGAAAAGCTAGACATTGTGAGGAGGTCAGCCAACTTCGAAGCTAGCTAGCGTGTCTCCACTTCCAGACCAGTGAATAGGAGGGCTACCACTGACTTACAGCCTCTGAGCAGCGGTGCACATTATGAGTCTGCATCTCTGGTAAATAGGTTGTATTTTATTTACATTTTAAGTTTTTGTCATGGTATTAGACAAATATTGATTCTGAACTGCTCCAGGTGATGTAGGTGCACAGTTGAGGTTGTAGAGTTTTGGAGTTTTAACTGTGTTTCTTGCTTTAGTAAAATGGTATTTATCCTTCATATGCAAAACTCCTCTCTCTCTCTGTAATGCCACGTGTTATATTGCGTTTTTGTATAGTATTGATGGTTTCTATAATTGCGACGTGATAGTGTTGGTATTAAGAGGGGGATTTAGTCGGGTAAATCCTCACTGAAGGTCCAGGTACCAAATGCACGACTCGACATTGCTAAGATCTGATTTTATGTATCTTCTGTAGGGAGTTCCTGATATTTAAATGACTTTATGATCTTTGATGAATCAACAATAAAAGGTAGAAAGTGAGTGTTTTTGTGTATTTACCTGCATCATGTAGGACTTCAGTCTGTCTATTAACTCCTCTCTGGGGCCTACAGGAAGCAGAACACATTTTTTAGGATTTACACGTTACACAACGGAAAAAAGGAAAATGAATGGAGTAGAAACACAACAGAGAGAGAAGTTTGGGATCAGAAACATGACTGAGACACAGGAAGTTAAACCCGGAGCTCTTTTTCCTCCTTTACCGCTTCCCACAACACAAACATGGCGAATTATTCATTCACACCTGCACCACGAGTCGGGATTAATGACGTGATGCATGTAACGAGCGCGCGCCTTGTAGACACACGTGCACCCCGAGCCTCCGGTACCGAAACCCGGGGTTATAACGGAGCCCCGATCCCGGACATGCTTTTCTTACTAACAGCCAATGCTAATCATGCTAATGCTAAAGCTAATGCTAGCCTATATGGTGCAGCTTGGCGTTAGCCGGGACGCTACACCACCACGTGACTTTGGTCCAATTTGATGGCGGTTTCCTCACCCATAACCGGAGCTCCGATCTCCGCCAGCTTGGCCTGCAACTCCGGGACGCTCCATGAGTTTAAGTCCGGGTTACTGTCCGTGAGCGGGACTCCATCAGCCGCCATCTTTACTTAGTTCTTCTCCTCACACACACGATACACACACAAATCTGTCGCAGGGAATCATGGGAACTTCCGTATACGTCCAACCAACGTGAACCATGAACGACGCGCTTCCGGTTCCGGTTTTTTCTTTCTGATGCTGTTTCATTTCAACATTCTGTTGTGTTTGTTGTGATTAATCCACTGTCACGTGTTTAATCTGCAGCCCTCATTTATTTATCATGTATTAAGTAATAATATTTAAAAAGACATAAAAGTCATCATTTTATCAGGTTTCTGAGGTTCCTCATGTTATAGTCATACATTTTTTTTCTCTCACATATATTTTTATATATTTTATATTTTATATAGTTTATACTCTTTATTTATCTGCCTTATTTTTTTTCTTGGTTTATTTTTCTCCTCATCCTATTCCCTCATGCCGGACCGTCATAAAAAGCATTTCACTGCATGTAGTACTCTGTGTGTATGTGACAAATAAAATTAGATTTGATTTAATTTGATTTGAAAGTCATAATGTTGGATTCCTCATGTTGTGATCCTCATATTAGGGTTTGGACAGAATCCAAACATCCCAGTTGACCAAAACACTCAATATCAATCATTTGTTTCTTTACCAAAGAAAAACCTACTAAATCCTATTAAAATAAAAAAGGCTGCAGACCCAGACGGCATCCGCTCCAGGCTCCTTAAGACCTGTGCAGAGCAGCTGTGTGGTATATTACTGTACATGTTTAACCTGAAGCTGGGGAAGGTGAAATTGGGGACTACTGACCAGTAGCACTGACCTCGCATCTGATGAAGACATTGGAGAGGCTGGTGCTCACTCATCTCTGACCTCTGGTGAGTCCATCAATGGATTCAATTCAGTTTGCCTACAAACCTGGCATTTGAGTGAAAGACGATGTCATCTTCCTCCTAAATCAGGCTATTTCACACCTGGAAAAGGCTGGAAACACAGTGAAAGTCATGTTTTTTTTTACTTCTCTAGTGCTTTAAACACCATCCAACCTGCACTCCTGAGGGATAAGATGGTGTACATTGGAGTACATAGGCACAAACAAACTTCATTATTACCACCAGTAAACATTCAGGAAAAGAACATTGTGAGAGTGAACTCTTACAAATACCTGGTGTTCATCTGAACAGTAAACTGGTCTGGACAGTTAATACTGAGGTAATTTATAAGAAAGAACAGAGCAGACTCTTTCTGCTGAAGAGACGAAGGTCTTTTGGAGAGCAGGGAAAGCTACTGAAGACCTTTATTGACTCTGTGGTGGCCTCAGCAATCTTCTATGGCAGGGATGGGCAAACTTTTTGACTCACGGGCCACAAATTTGACAAATGGGGCCGGGCCAGGATATAATATATATATATACAGTGTTGGGCAATAACGCGTTACTGTAACGCAATTACATTTTAAATAAAGTAACTCCGTTACCGTATGTTGCGTTTGTCCGTTACTTTTATAAAATTAATTAATTTCGGCTGAGTGTAGACTACAGTCTAACCTGCTTACAGCAGCGTCGCATTGTAGGATTCGTGGATGAACCACTGTAAACACGAAGAAGACGCACTGTGGGGGTGTCTCCGTTTATTCAGGTCTGTGCGGCAGTAATGACGAGTCAAGGCGAGTTTCTCAAAGTGGAAATATGCTCATTATTTCACTTTAGTTTTTGATTCTGAATATATTTTGTTATTTATTTCAGAAATCCTTGTGATATATTCAGTTTGTGCTGCTCTGACTTTAATAAAATAGTGTTTAAAAATTACTTTGTGTTTAAGTCAGTTTTGTGTTTGTAGACCATAACACATAAAAGGGCATTAATGAGAACATTAAAGAACGTTCTTTAAAAAAGTAACTAAAAAGTTACTTTTAACAGTAACATTACTTTTTGGTGTAAGTTATCAACAAAGTAATTGAAGTAACGAGTAACTGTAACTAGTTACTATTTCTTAGTAACTAGCACAACACTGTATATATATATATATATATATATATATATATATATATATATATATATATATATATATATATATATATATATATATACTTTTTACATTAGAGATTTGGCCTGTAACATGTAGCAAAGCGTGAATATGAAGGCTCATTGTACAAATTGTTTTCCAAATGCATTCATTAAATTAATAATTAATTTATAAAATTTCAGTTAAATAAACACAGCAGAAAAACTCAAGTTCAGTTTCAGTAGGAACAGTGTTGTTGAACTCCATATTTTGCCAGTTCATCAAAGTCTGGAGTAAGTTTTGTTGTGGCAATTCTCAGGATAGATCTGAGGTGTTGGTCAGGACCTGTGAGGGTCTTTGTTGATATTCATGATGCTGAATGTCTGGTCACATATGTAGGCCGAACCAAACAAAGTCAGCATCTTCTGTGCCGTCTTCCGGAGGTTTGGAAACATGGCTTTGTTAAATAAAACATAAAAGTCATTCAGTTTAAGAGAGCTAAACTTTAAGACAGAGTCAGACTGAAGATCAATCGGTTCCATTTGCACCATGGTGCGGTTTCAGGGTCTTATGACAGGGGACAGGGGACAGGACACCAGTTGAAAAGTGCAAAGTGATGACTGATAATCTAATACTCTTTGAAAACCGTGACAGTTTCTTGGCATATTAGGCATACAGCTTTTGATCAGACTTCAGCGAAAAAATATTTTGTTGTCCACTCCGTATTAAACACTCAGCGCTCACTATCCACTTTTCTTTGATAAGCTCATTTTTGCAGAGGGGCTCATAAGAGAATGTAGCTTAAGTTCGACATCTTTTGGGGAAACGTGGGCAGGGGAAAGATAAATTGAACAAGGTTTACCTGTTCAGATTTTTATATAATTTGGTATAAGTTGATATAATTTGGTCATGTTCGGCAGGCCGGATTAATAAACCCTGTGGACTTATTAAGTGTGTGGCCTGCGGGCCGTAGTTTGCCCATGTCTGTTCTATGGTGTGGTCTGCTGGTGCAGCAGCATCTCTACTGCAGACAGGAAGAGACTGGACAAGCTGATCAGGAAGTCCAGCTCAGTCCTGGGGATTCCCCTGGACACTGTACAGGAGGTGGGAGAAAGGAGGATGGTAGCTAAACTATCATAATTGCTGGAGAACATCTCTCACCTCCTGTATGAAACAGTTTCATCTCTGAGCAGCTCCTTCAGTGACACACTGTTACATCCTAAGTGTCTGAAGGAGCGATACAGAAGGTCTTTTCTCCCTGCTGCTATTAGACTTTACAATCAGAGCTGCTCCCAGTGAACCAGTCACCAAAATACACACTGTTATTACTGTTTACCTGCAATAATAACAATAACAAAGATTTTTATACAATCCATGTGCAATAACAATAATTTAAAACCTTCTTCTTCCCTGAGACACTTTATTATCATTGCTTTAGTCTTTAACACTTTAAATCATCTCACTAATTATAAAATAGTTATAAATCCTTTCTAATATAAAGATTTTATTTTCTCTATAAAAACACGCTGAAAATTACGAAAGTGCATTCACACAGGGAAAAGGATCTCATAATTATGACTTATTTTCTCATAATTATGAGATAAGTGGGGGCAGTCTGTGGCAGGGGAGCATTTGAGCGCATAACACCGGATCTGACGTCACTGCATTCATTGCTCGGAAGCGCCTCATTGCGCATCCATGAAGATGTAACAGATATCATATGATTTAGTTTAATAACTGTATATTAGTTTAATTAACTACTGGACATTATTATTAAAATTATTATTATTATTATTATTATTATTATTATTATTATATTTTAACGTCGACTACTAATATATGTTACACATTTTGATTTATTCTATTCTAAGGCGCTTCCGAGGGAAGAACGCAGTGACGTCAGATCCGGTGTTATGCGCTAAAATGCTCCCCTGCCACAGACTGCCTCCACTTATCTCATAATCATGAGATATTAAGTAATAATTATGAGATAATACGTCATAATAATGAGATCCTTTCTGTTATTTTTTTCTCTTTGTGAATGAAATGTGTTTCCGTAGAAAATAAAAAAAACTGTGCGGTTTGTTTTATCCTCCATTGGAGTGTCTTTGGATAATAAGCCACGCCCCCTTTCTGCCGATTCATGCTGGGAAATGAAGTCTCTAACTGTCCCTAGTAACGAAGATATATTATGAAACCTAAAAAACTCCCTCAGTTATTAAAGAGAAAATTCACCCTGAATCATTTACACTTCACTCTTTATAATTATACTGAGTGCTGTTCAAGATTAATTCTGTAATGACTGTAAGTTTTTCATTGAAATTTCTTTCATTCACCTGCTGATTTTAACTTTAAATAAATCATAATAAAAATAATCTTTATTAATATTTTATTTTAATTAAAAAAATTCCACAATCATAACATGTAAAATAAAAATACAGACTGTAGAATTAAAATAGTTTCTTTATGAAAAAGAATAAAAAAAACAGGTATTAAAATAAAACTGTACAAAACCTGAACATGCAATATGTTCTTATAAAATTTACCAGAAAAAAATTAAAATACAAATATTTTCAACATTTAATAGATGATTAAAACTGTGAGGTGAAAAATGTATTCAGTATTAAATACAGATCAGTGGAGCTCCATCATTATACCCAGGATTGAAGAATGGAATGAGTTTGTGAGTGAAAGTCTGACCAGTGAAAGAGTAGATATGAGATCTGGAGTTCACATCATAAAAGGAGACCAGACCCTCATCATAATCCACAAACACCCCCAACTTCTCCACCTTCTCTCTCACTGTGAGGGGAACATCAGGATCAGCATGAGCCAAATACTGATTCCTCCACAGTCCCACAGTCCAGAATCCATACCGAGGTCTCTCTATAATCATCCACTCCTTCCTGTTAATGTTTTCTCTTATGACTCCTAATATCCAGCGAGTTTTCCCTCTGACCTGCACCTCATAATAAAATCTCCCTGAGGAGAAACTCTGATTTCCCACAACAGCAGGATAATAAGTAAATCTCTGTGGAATATCAGTGAGATTCTGTTCTGTGTCTCCACATCTCACTTGTTTTCCATCATCAGACAGGATGAGTTTTGGATGTGCAGAATCAGGATCCAGAGTCACCTCCACTGAGAGAAACACACAGTGTGTGATGTGAGTTTGCAGGTAAAAAACATTCAATCATCATCCAGTGGATCAAATTCATTATTATTTATAAGAGGATTTGTAGAAGATTCAATAATTAAACATTTATTTTAATAAAAAGAGAAAAACGTGTAGAGTTTATAGTGTGTGTATAAATAGCGCTTTGTTTTCACTTCATATGTGTGAAGTATCGCGTCTCTGTAGGACTTTTACTGAACCGGTTATGGAGCAGATTCATCTTCATCATTTCACCGTTTTGGATCCTGATTTCTGTTTTTGTAAAATTACTTTCATAACTGAGAAGTTAATCTGTGTTTGTTATTTATACTTTTATAAATTATTTTATTTATTGTTTATAGTGTTGCGGTACCTTTATTTTGAAACCTCGATTCACGGTCAGCGGAAACACGGACATTATGGAGGCTCCACTAAAAGTGTGTTTTGTTCATAAAAGCACTTGAAATGTGATCATGAAGATTTAAACACTGTTTCTTTCTCACAGCAGCAGACAACGAGGTGTTTAGTTTTGTGTGTGTGTGTATTTAATGTAAAGGTAAAATCTCATGACTCTGTTGCTCGCGCTTTGACTTTGTGTGAAGTGAATGTGATTGTTGTATTTAGTTGTTAATACTGGGTTTAGTTTTCACGGTGGATTTGAAGAAAAGTCTTGAAATAAACCAGTAGCAGGAGAAGCGCTTGTGTCTGTGTGTGTTTGGAGGAGAAACAGTTTCACCTTCACAGTTTTGTTCTCGTGTTGCTGTTTGTTCATCGCCCGACCAGAGTCTGGATTCTATTTACAATTTCACTCAACAATTCAGATTATCTGCCTTTTTCTTTTCTAATAAACACTTTAACATCCACTTCTATCTGTTCACACACACACACACACACACGATCCTGAAGGAGAAAAGCAGTTCAGTGAGTCTTTAGTGATAAATATCTGGTCAGTTTGAGCTTTTGGAAGAGAAACGAGACTCTTTTTAACTGCAGGATTATAAATTTCTTCTTCTTCTTTATCCAGAACAACAACATTCACCTCTGATAGACAGAGTTTTATACTCATCACTTTTCCACATACATGCTGTAACTAATGATTCTTTCAGAATAAAACATTATTTACACACAGTTTTCTACTATTATTTATAATCTTTAGTGTTTACAGGTGAAGCTGAATGTGATGAAATGATCAAGTTGAAGAGTGAAGGGTAAAAAACTGAGCTTTACTCAGAGTCTTCCAGTCTGATCTGACATCAGATACATCAGTCTGTCTGATCTGTAATGATGTAGAAAGTTCATCTGTGTTTCTCATCTTCCTCTCTTCTATTAATGAAGAAATAAAACTACACACAGCTAGAAGGTGCTCTGTTAGAACTCGATGGAGAGGAATTTAATAGCAGGAGATAAAACAGTACAACTGGATCCAGACTCGATTATCTTTATGTAGCTGTGAGGAACCCGGATCTTAAACTAATCTCATTTCTGTGCTCAATTTTACAACCTCAAATTCATTCTGTTTCTATTGGAGAATTGAAAAGATCCTGAATGCAGATTACTGAATATCTGATACCTGAATTATTATAGCAATTTGTGAAAACTGAAATTTTTGTAATACACATACTATAATAAAAAAAATAAATATTAATCTGAACATTGAATAATAATGAAATTTTATATTTGTTATCTTTTTTTTTTTTGGACAGAATAAATTATAAACTTTTATGAAACTGTTATATCATTTGTCTGACTGATTAAAGTCAAAAACACCACATTTTACACTGCAAAATAAATAAATAAATTTATTAATAAAAAGGGCAGAAATATTTGTAGAAAATGTAAAGTTGTAAATGTGTTTCAGCTCTGGGCAGTAAAACTGTTTCTCTCTTTACTCACTATGACTATAAAAGAGAAGAAATATAAAGTATATATACATGTATAAACTATAACTAATATTATACTATTACACAGATATACAGTGTTATAATTACTATACTTACTACCTGCACTCCATCATTTCCTCTCAATATTAATTGTTATTAATTATTATTAGTTTTTTGGTTTTTTTTTAGGTTAAGTTCATTCTCTCACTCTCTCTCTCTCTCTCTCTCTCTCTCTCTCTCTCTCTCTCTCTCTCTCTCTCTCTCTCTCTCTCTCTCTCTCTCACACACACACACACACACACACACACACACACCAAAAAAAAAAACAGTAAAAAAAAAATTGTTCTTACCTGCAAACAACTTCTTTAAAAACTCTGTGAAGAAACATTTAATGTTAATTTTCCCAAATACATTTACATTTGACACATAAAATAATTATGAAATTTCTGAACAATATTTACACCACACACCAAAAATACAAACGAAAAAGAAGCTCAAAAATAAATCTAATTACATTTCATCAGGGTGATCAAATAAATAATTGTAATGAAATAATCTGTGTGGTTTCTCCTTTTGAAGCTTTGAGGCTACAAATGTTTTGTAGTTTAAAAAGTAAAAAAAATCTGTATAAAATAGAACAAATCAAATATAATTGTCCTCTAATGATATACATATGTTTGTTAAGCTTCATAAAGTGTAACGTTTTACAGGTCAGTTATGAGTAATATAGAAAACAATAATAAAATGTTTGTGTCGTCATCAGCAAAACCTTGAATTTGTAATGCGTTAAATGTGTAAATGTGACTATTTAAAATAATTCAAATATTCAAATATATTAGTTCCAAATTCAATACCTAAAATTCAGATATTATAATTTAGGTTAACAAATTAAAATAAAATTCTGATAATGAAAAGTAATAAAAAATGAATGGACCCCAAAAGCCAAAGAAAACTTTTGGAATCCTCAGAACTGAACCAGAGTCTAATCATAGTCAATCTAAAACAATCACAACTCACTCTAAATTTGTGATACTCCTATTTAAAAAAAAAATATATATATATAATTTTAAGACCCAATTTTGTGTTGTTTTATTTAGAACCAATGTATACATATAAAAAAAAATCATATTAAAAGTAACTTTTGTATATCATCACATTTACACATTATTTTTTACAAGCATTGCAAATTCAGATCAGGTTCTGCTGATTATTATCTCATGCCATAAAACCCCTTCCTGTTTTCTTTCTTTTGTCCAAATCTGCACACATGACCAGAGCTGCCCATAAATTACCATTTATTTAAATAAACATGAAGTAATTTACTCTCTGCCCCGATCTGCACTATGTTAAATTGTGTTTCTAAGTGAAAGAGACCAAAACAGTCTTGAAAGCTTCCAGTTCACTTTGTAATTACATTTGATCAGATTGAGATCGTCTGTTAAATTTATTTAAATAAATTAATCAGTATGTTTTTAAAAGCCAAAAAAAAAAAATCAATCTTACCTGCTTTTTGCTTCTGCTTTTGAAGCCCTGAGAATAAAACAGATACATTTTCTTATCAAATAACCTGCAATATACTTATTATATTTCTCTCTGTACTGTATGCTATTTAGAAACTGATTTCATTATAAAGCTGTAACTGTGCTAAAATCTGCATAATTATTGTTCCCTGGTTCCATGCTACTCACACACCAGATACACAACTTACTGCCTCACCTGTCAGAGTCACTGATTACAGTGAGATTAAAGTGAAGCTCATTTACTAACAGACTTCTTATATACAGTAACCACAGTCTCTGCTCTCTGAAGCCTTGCTGGAATTCAATGTGAATTTTAGCTGGTTAATTTGTGGATCTCCACTATGATCTTGAACTCTTCTATTGTTTTGTTTTTATCCTTCAGTTTATTCATTATTATTATTATTATTATTATTATTATTATTATTATTATTATTATTATTATTATCATCATTATTATCATCATTATTATTATTATTATTATTATTATTATTATTATTATTATTATTATTATTAATATTATTATTATTATCATTGTTTAAAATATCACATTCTCTTTATATTTTGTTTAATAAAAGACTCTGTCTGCATCTCTTTAATAAATCTGCAGCACTGTACTGAGCAGCTACACTGTAACTGCTGTGCTGAGAAGTGACCATGTGAAGGATAAGCAGCACTGCAGCATGTAGTGATGACTGACAGAAGAACATATTCTCTAATCACAGTTCTTCCAGCTCCTGCCTACTGCTAAATGTAAGTTGTAAATAAGCTGTAAATATATAAAAAAAAAATAGAGTTCACAGTTTGAGAGACTGAATTTCAATCTCTTAAAAAAAAGCACAACCTCAAAAAAAGTTAAATTGAGTGAGTTAGAGCAGTAAAAACTCAGGACAGAATGTACAGGACAGAAGATCTCTAGGACCAAAGTTTGTAAACTCTGGGTAACAGCTAAGGTATTAACTTTAGTAAAATTTGGGTTACAGATGTTATGCAGAATAATTATTGAAATATTACCTTTCTTGTAACAGATAACTGCAGTTATAATCGATCCAACAGCAATAAGACATGATGAAACTGAAACGCCGACAATCCACTTCCAAACATCAAAGACTTTATCTAAAATAAAACCAAGTTCACAGTGTTAGATATTTAGAAGAATCCGTGCAAGATCTAGTTTATGACATCAAAACATACCTTATTTTGACCAATAGAATAAAATAAAAATAGTGCAATTCTGATGCAAAACTCGCCACATCTGTAATGATTACAGCAGCATAATTACAGTTTTTTCAAACATACACACTTACTATTAATAATAATTTCTGTCTCCATCATGTGATGAATTTGCTGAAGTCTGCAGTAAAATCTGTTGAAGTCGCTATAATCATAAACAGTGATGCTGCGTTTCACACTGAAGCCCTCAGTGTCTCTGTGTATCTGTGTGTCTTCAGCAGGCAGAGTGTCTCCTTCTCTGTTCAGCCACAGAATCTCAGGTTCAGGGTTCCAGCCTCTGGACTCACACACTAAATGAATCCCTCCTGAATTATCATAATTCTCCATCATGATCACCGGCTGTCTTCCCTGTGCTATAACCATGGAACAAAATGTAATGTTTGAAATAAAGTGAAATCATTTTAAACTTTTTACCTCAAAATTATACAAGTAAATCATGTAACATTCCCAATAGAGGTTATTATTTCCTGATCATTTTCAGTTGATCATGTAGTTTGTTCTTTACATAATCAAAATTATACAATAAGTTGTTATGCTTAATATTTATAAATTTAATTAAAAACCAGATTCCAAAAAAGTTGGGACACTGTAAAAATTGTGAATAAAAACAGAATGCAATGATTTGGAAGTTTCAAATTTCAATATTTTAGATAACATAGATCACATATCAAATGTTTAAACTGAGAAAATGTATCATTTTAAGGGAAAAATAAGTTGATTAAAAATTTCATGGCATCAAAACATCTAAAAAAAAGTTGGGACAAGGCCATGTTTACCACTGTGTGGCATCCCCTCTTCTTTTTATAACAGTCTGCAAACGTCTGGGGACTGAGGAAACAAGTTGCTCAAGTTTAGGAATAGGAATGTTGACCCATTCTTGTCTAATACAGGCTTCTAGTTGCTCAACTGTTTTAGGTCTTCTTTGTTGCATCTTCCTCATTATGATGCGCCAAATATTTTTTATGGGTAAAAGATCTGGACTGCAGGATGGCCATTTCAATACCCAGATCCTTCTTTTACACAGCCATAATGTTGTAATTGATGCAGCATTTGGTTTGTTATTGTCATGTTGGAAAATGCAAGGTCTTCCCTGAAAGAGATGATGTCTGGGTGGGAGCATATGTTGTTCTAGAACTTGGATATACTTTTCCTGATTGATAGTGCCTTTTCAGATGTGTAAGCTGCCCATGCCACATGCACTCATGCAACCCCATACCATCAGAGATGCAGGCTTCTGAACTGAGCCCTGATAACAACTTGGGTTGTCTTTGTCCTCTTTAGTCCGGATGACATGACGTCCCAGTTTTCCAAAAATAATTTCACATTTTGATTCGTCTGACCACAGAACAGTTTTCCACTTTGCCACAGTCCATTTTAAATGAGCCTTGGCCCAGAGAAAACGCCTGTGCTTCTGGATCATGTTTAGAAGATGGCTTCTTTTTTGACCTATAGAGTTTTAGCAAGCAACGGCGAATGGCACGGTGGATTGTGGTCAACGACAATGTTTTCTGGAAGTATTCCTGAGCCCATGTTGTGATAATTCATTACAGTAGCATTCCTGTATGTGATGCAGTGCCGTCTAAGGGCCCGAAGATCACGGGCATCCCGTATGGTTTTCCGGCCTTGACCCTTACACACAGAGATTGTTCCAGATTCTCTGAATCTTTGGATGATATTATGCACTGTAAATGATGATAACTTCAAACTCTTTACAATTTTTCTCTGAGAAACTCCTTTTTGATATTGCTCCACTATTTTTCGCTGCAGCATTGGGGGAATTGGTGATCCTCTGCCCATCTTGACTTCTGAGAGACACTGCCACTCTGAGAGGCTCTTTTTATACCCAATCATGTTGCTAGTTGACCTAATATTTTTTAAATTGGTCCTCCAGCTGTTCCTTATGTACATTTAACTATTCTGGCCTCTTATTGCTACCTGTCCCAACTTTTTTGGAATGTGTAGCCCTCATGAATTCAAAAATGAGCCAATATTTGGCATGACATTTAAAAAATGTCTCACTTTTAACATTTGATATGTTATCTATATTCTATTGTGAATAAAATATAAGTTTATGAGATTTGTAAATTATTGCATTCCTTTTTTATTCACAATTTGTACAGTGTCCCAACTTTTTTGGAATCGGGTTTGTAAATTAATAATAATAATAATAATAATAATAATAATAATAATAATAATAATAACATTTTAAATCTATGTCTAGCACATACTGAGGAAGAGTGAACATACATATATATGACCTTTACTGTATAAACCTTTAATGCAGAAATGGTTCTTACCCTCAACAATGACATTCACAGTGATGTCATCAGATTGTGATTTGTCCTCAATGAGACACTTATATTTTCCTTCATCAGAGACTCTGAGAGCTGAGAGTTTGAGTGAAGCGTTGCCTTTCTGTAGCTCCTCTTTAAACAGTGATGTTCTTTTCCTGTATGACAGAGCCTGATTTTCATTTCTGTCTTCATGATCCTTATAGAGATGCACTAATGAGTCCTCTACATTCAGTCTGAACCACTCCACTCTCATGTCCACAACACTGGTGTTGGATTTGGTAAAACATGGCAGAATCAGATCTTCACCAGCTACAACAACAAGAGGAGCTGCTGGACCAACCACCTGTAATTGCTCTGTGTTGTAGAAAAAAAATACATATCAATATTTTGTATAAAACAAGACAGACATTTTTTTATTTTTTTATTTTACACACCATTTTGGACATGAAACCATTTTATACTTGAATTTCTGGTTTCCTTTTTTTAATAATTGGCAGTAAATACATTAATCAGGACAATAACAATGTATTTTATTAATACATTTTACTTTTTCAAAACTGGATCTGTAAGCCATTTTGCCAACGGGCCCATGTGAGAACTAGAATACAGGACTACATTTAGAGCAAATGTTAAAGCTGAATATATGTAAGTTGTAATAAATCAGTAACACTGTTCAGGTGGCTAAATGATGTTTTATTTGTCATATGGCATATCTGGCATAAAGAATGTCACTCAATAAATATATAAACATATGAAATGAATAATTGATTATAATTGTAAAATAAACTTACTATATTTAAATACATAATTTAAATTAAATAAATTTTTTATTTAAGTTTACAAAAAAAATCACATTTTTACACATCGTGATTGTGTCACATAAACACAGTCAAATGATAATAGTCAGTTCCTTTAAGATCAAACCAGAAACACTATATTTTTTTGCTAAATCTTGATAAGTTTATTGGTGTCTTGTACTTAAATTTTATTATCATGCATGGTCCTTGTTGTGCAGAGGGGCAAAAATGGGGTATGCAGCATATACTGTACAGAGCATAGGGGCTCTGTATACTATAGGGGTGCCAATACTTGTAGTGTTTTTACTGTATTCTTATATTTATAGACTGATGAACCATGACTTTGCATTCCCCTCAGAAAATGTTCAGTTGCAACCCTGGTGTTGTATCTATGTTGTGAAATGGGATTAAATTAGCATTTATAACAACTACTACTACTAGGATATGTTGTGTGTTCAGGAGACCAAATGGAAAGAAAGTAAGAGCAGGAACATTGGAGGTGGGTTTAAACTGTTCTATCAGGATGGAAAGAGAAATGGTGTAGAGGTGATTCTGAAGAAAGAGTTTAGTAAGAGTGTAGTGGAGGTGAAGAGAGTTTCTGATAGGGCGATGAACATGAAGCTGGAAGTTGAAGGGGTGATGATAAATGTCATCAGTGCTTATGCTCCACAAGTGGGTTGTGAGATGGAGAAGAAGGACAAATTCTGGAGTGAGTTAGATGAAGTGGTAGATGGTGTACCTAGGAATGAAAGATTGGTGATTGGGGCAGACTTTAATGGACATGTAGGTGAAGGGAACAGAGGTGATGAGGAGGTGATGGGTAGGTATGGCTTTAAGGAGAGGAATGTGGAAGGGCAGAGGGTGGTAGATTTTGCTAAAAGGATGGAAATGGCAATGGTAAATACTTATTTTAAGAAGAAGGAGGATCATAGGTTGACGTATAAGAGTGGAGGAAGGTGCACACAGGTGGACTATGTTCTATGTAGGAGATGCAACCTGAAGAAGATTGGAGACTGTAAGGTGTTGGCAGGGGACAGTGTATCTAGACAGCATCGGATGGTGGTCTGTAGCACGGTTTTGGAGTTGAACAAGAAGGTGGTGAAAAGGTGCTGGATGATTGGGCAACTACTGCAGGAGTGATAAGGGAGACAGCTAGAAAGGTACTTGGTGTGACATCTGGAAATATAAAGGAAGACAAAGAGACGTGGTGGTGGAATGAAAACATTCAGGAAAGCATAAGAAGAAAGAGGTTGTCAAAACAGAATTGGGATCGAGTGATGAGAAAAGTAGGCAGGAGTACAAGGAGACATGGCAGCAGGTGAAGAGGAATGTGGCAAAAGCCAAGGAAAAGGTATATGAGGAGCTGTATGACAAGTTGGACACTAAGGAAGGAGAACAGGATTTACAGATGTGCAGACCTGCAGTAACTACAGCGAATAAAGTTGATCAGTCACACCATAATGTTATAGGGAAAATGTAGTGGAAGCCAGGCTGAGAGAAGAGGTGACCATCTGTGAGCAACAGTATGGTTTCATGCCGAGGACGAGCACCACAGATGAATTATTTGCTTCGAGAATGTTGAGGTTGATTTAGATAAATCATACAACAGGGTGCCAAAAGGGGAGTTGTGGTATTGTATGAGGAAGTCAGGTGTGTCAGAGAAGTATGTGAGGGTGGTGCAGGACATGTATGAGGACAGTGTGACAGCAGTCAGGTGTGCAGTAGGAATGTCAGACTGGTTCAAGGTGGAGGTTGGACTGCATCAAGGATCGGATCTTAGCCCTTTCCTGTTTGCAGTGGTGATGGACAGGTTGACGGAAGAGGTCAGACATGAATCTCCCTGGACTATGATGTTTGCGGATGATATTGTGATTTGTGGTAAGAGTAGGGAGCAGGTTGAGAAGAGCCTGGAGAGGTGAAGGTACGTGCTGGATAGAAGGGGAATGAAAGTCAGTAGGAGTAAGACAGAGTACATGTGTGTGAATGAGAGGAAGGGCAGTGGAGTGATGCGGTTGCAGGGAGAAGAGGTGGAGAAGGTGAAGGAGTTCAGGTACCTGGGGTCAACTGTGCAAAGTAATGGAGAGTGTGTTAGAGAAGTAAAGAAAAGAGTGCAGGCAGGGTGGAGTGGGTGGAGAAGAGTGACAGGAGTGATTTGGTATAGAAGGGTATCTACAAGAGTAAAAGGGAAAGTTTATAGGACGGTGGTGAGACCTGCGATGTTCTATGGTTTAGAGACAGTGGCATTGAGTAAAAGACCAGAGATGGAGCTGGAGGTAGCAGAGCTGAAGATGTTGAGGTTTTCGTTGGGAGTGACAAAGATGGACAGGATTAGAAATGAGTTTTTAAGAGGGACAGCGCATGTAATACGTTTTGGAGACAAGGTGAGGGAGGCGAGAATGATATGGATTGGACATGTACAGAGTAGGGACATGGGTTATATCAGTAGGAGAATTCTAAAGGGTGGAGTCACCAGGTAGGAGGAAAAGAGGAAGGCCAAAGAGGAGGGAGGTAAAGGAGGGCTTATGGCTGTGTTGAGGAAAGACATGCAGGTAGTTGTTTGAAAAGAGGCAGATGTAGAGGACAGGGGGGTATGGAGACGGATGATCTGCTGTGGTGACCCCTAATGGGAGCAGCCGAAAGACGAAAAAGACTCTGGTCATTAAATGTACCTTACGTACCTTGAAGGTTCCAATTAAAACATTTTCAAAAAGTTTCAAAAATGAAACTTATTGTTGCCCTGTGTTTTAATTCTCCAGGATCCTTACAAGGTTAATTTAAATATTTCTTCTCATATTGTGTATTGATTGTTTTGGGCACAGTTTGTATAATGGTACCTAAAGGCTCATCTTTTCTTTGAATTTTCATATAATCATTGCTTTCCTTTTGTGTACCAACACAACTTTAACTGCAGTTAATTTTTTTGCTGTTTATAATGCAGGCACTCACACAGCTGATAAGTTGAAATAATGAAAATAATAATTTACCTCAAAACAGTTTATGTGAAGCCTTTGCATTTGTTGCTTGAGAAAATATATTTTTTTAAATGTTTATGAATAAGTTGCAACAATCCAGAGTTCAGTTTTCTTTAAAACCAGCTTTTATAACTCCACTAACATAAAAACTCTGATGGGGCAAAAACCTTGTGGTAAAATAACTGGTAACAAGTTTGAATCTAAATTTAAAGCTCTGAACCAATTGAATCCTCAAAAACCTGAGGGCCCAGATCACTTAGACCTTTTCTTTTTTAAATTAGCTGCAGATATCCTAGCTGAACCTTTGACTCATCTTTATAATCTTTCTCTGATCACAAACAAAATTCCCAAGGTATGGAAGTCTGCTTATGTTTTGCCACTTTTGAAAGGAGGTGACCCTACCTTGCTAAATAATTATAGACCTATTTCCAAACTTTCAGCTTTTGCCAAAGTGTTGGAATCTTTGTTTAGTGAACAAGTGAAAGATTATTTAAATGCTCAGTCAATTTGATCTAATCAATCTGGTTTTAGGAAAAAAAAAGCACTACCACTGCTGTTAATAAAAGTAATTAATGATATAGTCAAAGCACTTGATGATAAACACTGTGTGTCTATGTTCATTGATTTGTCCAAAGCATTTGACACTGTTGACCATAGTATATTAGTGCAGAGACTGATCAGTACAGGTATATCTCAGCACTCTGTGGGCTGGTTGATTAACTACCTCGCTGATAGGACTCACGCTACACAAGTTGATGGCCTAACGTCAAAATATTTATCAATCTGTAAAGGGGTCCCGCAAGGCTCCATTCTAGAGCCACTTTTATTCACTATTTATATAAAATGTCTAGTGGAAAATGTTCAACATGCATCTTTCCATTTTTATGCAGATGATACGGTCATTTGTTGTTGTGCAGCTACCATTAGTAAGGCGTATGAATGCTTGCAAACTGCTTTTGATAGAGTGCAAGCACAGCTTTATCATTTAAAGCTTGTGCTTAATGCAGAGAAGACCAAAGTAATGGTCTTTTCACATTCAAGGAAAAAAATAGTTAGACCTGAATATTGTTACTGACCAGGGTAAAACAATTGAGGTAGTTTAATCTTATAAATGTTTAGGATTTTTAATTGATAAGCACCTTTCTTTTGAGCTTCATATACAGAATCTAGTAAAAAAAAGTTGAAATTGAAGCTAGGTTTTTTTCTTTAGGAAAAACCTTGTTTTACTTTTTCTGCTAGAAAAAGTCTAGTTGATGCCACATTTCTCTCTATTATTGATCATGGTGATCTGTTGTATATGAATGCCCCATCAAAGTGTCTTTAGACGTTGGATGCTATGTTTCATGGAGCTTTAAGGTTTTTTTCAAATTGTAGACCTCTCACGCATCACTGTACACTTTACTCCAAAGTGAATTTGCCCTCTGTCAAATCGCTGGCTTACTCACCTTTATATTTTTATATATAAGGGTATTATAAGCAGGCTGCCAGGCTACATATCCAAATTTCTTTCTTTTGTACAGAGTACTTAAGGTTTATGGTCCCAGAAAATTATCTCATTAAAATGTTCCTCAAGCTAGGACAGAGTTGTTTAAAAATGTATGTTTTTTGCACCTTCAACTTGGAATGACCTACAGAAATCACTAAAGCTATTGTGTTTAATCTCCTTAAATGATCACACGTGCAAATGTTTTAATTAATGGCACTTTTATTTACATTTAAATGCACTTGAGTTGTCTTTTGCCTTTTTGTTTAGTTTTGTGATTGTGTGATTTAATTTGTTCTGCTATTATGGCCAGGTCTCTCTTGAAAAATAAATTCTATATCTCAATGAGACTAACCTGGTTAAATAAAGGTTAAATAAAAAAATAAAAAAATAAAAAAATAGCTACCATGCGCACACTATCACACACACAGATTTCATACCTGGTTGAGATTCCATAAGGCTCAGTAGAATCAGAAAAATCACATACAATAACAGCTCTGAAAGACAAGTTAAGCATCAGTGTGTGAGTTTTAGAAGATGAATAAAGCTAAACAAGTTACACTAGGAGAACTATTTAACACATCGGATTTATAAAAAAGTCCAAATACTCACTCATTTTAATGGTTTATATTTTTCTAAAGACACCCAAAGATAAAGTTTCCGTGAGTAAGACCACACTTTCAGTTTGTTCTGCTTTCATTAGTGGAACCAGTTGGAACCTGTTCTTTAGACACGCCTTTTTCTGTTGAAGCTTCCTTAAGAGTAACGCACACACACATTACAATGATCCAATTGTGCAGGATTTTTTAGTTCTTAGTTGTAAAAGAAAATACAGAATCCCAGGATTGGTTCTCTGTTTGAAAAATTGAGTTACTGTGTGAAGTGACTCCTTTTGCTTACATGTGCCTTTTCTTAGTTATTATATTTTTACCACCCAAACCCACATGCAAAAGGTCACCCAGGTCACCCAGTGCAACCACATAATTCTTATTCGGTGTAAAAAAGACATGGTGTTCTTAAATAACAGATTATCACAGATCTTAATATTTATGCAATAAAATGTATAGTTTATTAATGTGTATATTCTAGTATGTTATTGTTTCTGCAACAGGTCATTCACAAGTACTTGTGTTTAAGACTTTTCACATAATATATGCTTAAAAGTGAGTTTTTATTTAATAAATAAATTTATATAATCTTTGATATGGTGCATTCTTTTTCTGGTTTTTAACTCTGTTTTCTCTATGGGGTTAGTAAGACAAAAAATAGGCCACACTTATCTGACCTAAAAACATGAGGCTTGTGTATATTCTGTAATATTGAATATAACTATGAAGAGTTAAATAATATATGTAAGTTTGTTGTGGTATAAGAGGAATAATGTGCTAGAATCCACAGTAGAGCAGTAGGGGCTGGACTGAGACAAGAAATTCTCTCCCTTGCTTTTTGGCCCAGAACAGCCTACTACATATGATCACAAATACTACCCATTTATGCATGCTCTTGAATATGTATACCAACTCCTATTCAATAAAAGCACTAAAGCCATAAAATCGGTAGGAAGGAAGTAAGAGTTGACACATTAAAAACTTAATTTAAAAAGTGTAATGTAATAATATAATAAAACTATAATCCACATTGACAGCCAACGTCTGAAAACGTGGCTGAAAACGTCTGTTATTTTGACACATTTTGCAGCGTCTCTCTGAAGGGTCTGTGTTCTTTTTTGCACAATTTCTCTGTGCCTCCCTTGCACGTCTTCTCCATCTCTCTCTGACCATTTTGACAGCTACACATTAACGCTTCATGCATGCACAGAGCCCAAAAGGGGAGTTGTTTAAAGGCGTGATTGTGTCAGCCCAATGTCAATTAAGAAAAGAACCAATGGCCTGCCAAATAAATGTTTAATGGGCCGTTCTGACGACTTTTTGGACAAATACATTATATCGCCTCAAAAACTCCCAGCACCATCAACTAATTAATCAGAAAAAAGGTTGATAAGAGTTTTATGGGCCAATCAGACAAAAACAGTATGAGACGTATAGGCCCAAAAGTTCGTAGGCCCAGCGGGAAAATGCTCTGTCTGCCAGATGGCCAATCTCCCCCTGGTGGTGGATGACGTATGGAAACCATGTAGTTTGAGTTAAAGTAGAGATACAGTAGGTAACATATTACTCCAGTAAAAGTGCTCCCTTTAAACTTTCGTTACAGTAAAAGAACAGAATTGTTTGCAATAAAATTTACTTGAGTATCCAAAGTACTATAATTTTTTTTAATACTATTATCATTTTTGTCACAAGACTCTTTGCTTAATTAACTCAGTTTATGGGAAAAGGCTCTAATGTTACTTTAATTAATAGAATGATATTAATTAGTCTAACACTGGTTCATATCTATTAAAATATATCATAAGCCTAAAACCTTCTTTTCAACTACTTAAAATAAAAAAAATAAAAAATTTAAATCATGCAAATTAGGCCATGGGATTTGTGGCAAATTAGAGTCAGGAGTTTCTTCCATCATACTCTCAAAATTTTCTGCTTGCTGTTGAACTGATGCTGAACTGTACAGGTATGTTGGTACTAAGTAGATATCACCAAGTGCCAATCAAAACAAGTTCAAATCACAGTGTGCACTCGTCCCTGATTGGTGGCTTTCTGCATGCTTAACTATTAAAGTGATCATAGCGGTCAAGATTTTAACATGATTATTTTTTGCATGATGGAGTGTGGATGTGAAATGAACATGGTTCAATTTGATTCACTTGATCTGGTTGATTTAAAGTTTAATATGCAAACCCTAAAGAATTGAATAGATTAGAATCGATTTTATTTGGCAAATACCTTACTGTGAACTGATGTGAGTGGGTTTGAAGTGATGTGAGTGGGTTTGATCAGGGATTTGAATCGTCAATTTTGTAATTGGTTAAAAAGAGATTATTATTTATTTAGATTTATAACGTCACTAAACTTAAAGATTTTAAATGTAAAAGCATAATTATTAAAAGTTTGCCTGTATGTTTATGTACACAGCAGATTGTTGCGTGTTAGATTTGTTACTAATTTATTTGAAATAATTGTTTTATGTAAAGTGTTTGGATGAATATCTGAGTATGAGTTTTTGGTCCTTTAATAGTCTGAATGTTGCGACTTTAAATGTAAATTGTTTTTATACCTGATTGTGATTCCATAATGCTGTAGGGAATCAAGAGAGTCACACACAAAAACATCCATGAAAGACTTAGTTTATGATTATTTTTGCTTCGGTCTGTTTAAAATATATCTCATGTAGCATCTATTATTAAAATATATACTCATTTTAAAGGGTTTATTTTCTCAATGAGCACGCTGTCTCCTTGCATGATGTGCTTAGATCATTCAGGGAAGTCAACCCAAGAAAAGCATCAGGTCCTGATAGTGTTCATGGTCTTTTACAGACATCTTCAATCTCTCCCTCAAGCTGTCTGTGATCCCCACCTGCTTCAAGAAAACCACCATTATCCTGTCCCTAAGAGGTCTACGATCAGATGACTGCATGACTACCACCCTAACCTCCACCATCATGAAGTGCTTTATCAAAAACCACATCTGTTCCTCCTTGTTAGCCACCATGGACCCTCTCCAATTCGCATACAGGAAAAACAGATCGACAGAGGACGCTATCACTTTAGCGAAACACAAGGCTCTCGTTTCAAAGCTGAAAGAATTAGGACTGAACTTTCACTTGTGTTACTGGATTTTGGACTTTCTGACAAACAAACCCCAAGTGGTCAGAATTAGGAATAAATATTCCTCCGCTCAGAGTCAGAGCACTAGCGCTGCACAGGGTTGTGTCCTAAGTCCCCTCCTATACTCCCTGTTCACACACGACTGTGTTGCCCAGCAGAGGTACAATGTCATCTATAAGTTTGTGGACAACACCTCCATCTTGGGCCTCATAACTGATGGAGATGAGACAGCCTACAAAGATGAGGTGAGAGCGCCATCACAATGGTGCAGCAGAGGTGGCAAAAGTACACACATCATTCACTTAAGTAGAAGTACATATACTCATGTTTTAAAATAGTCTGGTAAAGGCTGAAGTACTGACAATACTTTTTTACTCAAGTTAAAGTAAAGAAGTTTGGGCTCTGACATGCACTTAAGTAAAAAGTAGCCATTATACTACCTGTTTTAGTGTCACGCTAGTAATTGGACCTCACATCATATTAATATTAGGGCTGTAAACCGAATAAATTGTTTCATCGTGAATGAATATGTTTAATCGTGATAAATTGCATGATTGTAATGAGTTAACTCATGATTAATCACAAATAAAATTTTGCACATTTTTGTCTGTTCTTAATCTAAATTTTATCTTTAAATCTATTTTCTTTTAAATTAAGGTGATACCGGAGAAACTGTACCTCTTCTAACTTTCATACGGATTACATACTCAGAGAGAATTTGTATTCGAATAGTCCAATACTTGTATTATTATGTCTGTGAGGTATTAATTGTGCATCAATACAATTAGTGCCTTAAAAATGAATTTATGTTAATGCGTTATTAATGTTAATTTTGACAGCCTTAATATATTAATATAAAACAAATTAAAATTTTTGTTACCTAATGAATGTATCCAGACTGAACATCCACCATATAGAACACAAGCAGAGAAATGATGATGATGATCAGGTGATCAGGAATGTCTCTGTTGACTAACTCCTTCTGTCTCATCCACGTTAACCCCAAACTCCTTGTTGCCTTCTGCCTTGCACATTGTTGGCTTAGTAAACTAGTCTATGTCTGTGGTGTGTGAGAGCCAGGAAATGATACACCAGTGGTAGATTGAGTGCAATGAGAAGAAAAAAATATTGACATTTCACCAAATCGATTAAAACTAAAGTAACAAGCCTGTTTTGAAAATGTAAGAAGTAGAAAGTACAGATATTTGTGTAAAAGGTTTTTCTAAAAATAGTGATGTAAAGAACTGATACCAGAAAAATCTACTTAACAGTAATTAAGTTACACAGCACTAGATTGCAAGGCCCTACAGTGAGTCGTAAGAGCAGAGGAACTCATTATTGGAAATAAACTCCCAGCCTTGCAGGTCATCTACCACACATTGTCTGAGGAAGGCTCAAAAGTCACCCAGCATACAGCCTGTTTAACAAACTGCCATCAAGGGTTTTCATGCCAGAACCAACAGGCTGATGAATAGTTTTTACCCTCAGTATCAGAATCATCAATGAAGCCACAGTCTCACTGCAAACCACAACTGCCCACTGACTCTGTTTTACATTTCATACATATTTGCAAATCTATTTAACACACCTAGGACTGCACAATTCTAAATTTTGGAACTCTTAATACCATTGCACTCGGTACTTTGCACCTTACTTGCACACTACATATTTTTGCGAATTATTTGCACACCTAATATATATTCTAAATGTTATCTAATATGTCATATGTAAACCACTGTGGGATGAATAAAGGTATATCTTATCTTATCTTAATTCATTTTAATATTTAATATTGCTGTAGTTTGCTTGGAACCTCTTAAGAATTTCATTGTACAAACTGTCACTGACATTGTACATATGACCAATAAAACTTACATTTTTTGGTCATATCATCAAAATCAATTCCCTCTGCCTCGGTTCCTCTTTGCATTCTTCTGCTTTCTCCTTCATTTGAAAACCACTTCCCTTTCGAGCTCGCTGTACATGTACTGATCGTTGATTTTAACTTAGTTTTCCCACAATGTCATTTAGTTTCAGTGAGATAATGGTCATGCCTCAGCTTTTCCTAAAGGAAGAGATGCAGGAAATCTTTAATACTTTAGTCTGTTCAGCTCTTTCTTTATCTGTACACACTGCTCAAACAGTCAAACACTCCTCTTCAGCTCATTTACACACAACACTGTGTTTAATGCACTCTGATGCTGAGCAAAGTGCTCTTACACCAGACACTGACACTACAGAAAAGCTATTTCAAATTTAATTGCTGCATGGTCAGGATTTCTACATTGCCTGATTAAAATAAACTCACCTTACATAAGTGTTAAGTATTAATTAGGAGTTTTTCATTGGATAATTTCTGCAGTGATTTTGTTTTTAGGAATGATCCATGTTGGCCCATAGTTAATCCAGACCCAAACTATCACCTGTCACCATTGATGGAGAGGATATGGAGTGAGAACATACAATAAACTGCATCCTCATTTATGCTAAAATCCCCAGAGATATACAGAAATGCAGTAAGAACAGAGCATGTACTACTTTTCTCACTGTGTGAATGATTAAAGCAGCAGTGGATTTGTTTACAACTGTTTACAAATTTCTGTTCATATTCTTTCAGGGAGAGACTGTAAATAAGTATATGGTCAGTTCAGCAGCTCTCATATCATTTAGAATTCTTTTTAATGAATCAATTTTAGATTTTTCCTACAATCTAAAATAAAATTCTAAAGAGAAAATTAACTCTGAATCATTTACACTTTACTCTTTAGAATTATACTGAGTGCTGTTTAAGATTAATTCTGTAATAACTAAGTTTTTAATTGAAATTTCTTTCATGCACCTGCTGATTTTAACTTTAACTGTGAAAATAAATCATAATAAAAATAATCTTTATTAATATTTTATTTCTGATGACAAAATTCCACAATCATAACATGTAAAATAAAAATACAGACTGTAGAATTAAAATTGTTTGTTTATGAAAAATAATAATAAAAAAAAAACAGGTATTAAAATAAAACTGTACAAAACTTTAATATGAAATGTTTTTATAAAATTAACCAGAAAAAAAAACATTAATACTTTTTATTTTTACATTTAATAGATGATTAAAACTGTGAGGTGAAAAATCTATTCAGTATTAAATACAGATCAGTGGAGCTCCATCATTATACCCAGGATTGAAGAATGGAATGAGTTTGTGAGTGAAAGTCTGACCAGTGAAAGAGTAGATATGAGATCTGGAGTTCACATCATAAAAGGAGACCAGACCCTCATCATAATCCACAAACACCCCCAACTTCTCCACCTTCTCTCTCACTGTGAGGGGGACAAGAGGATCAGCATGAGCCAAATACTGATTCCTCCACAGTTCCACAGTCCAGAATCCATTCTGAGGTCTCTCTATAATCATCCACTCCTTCCTGTTAATGTTTTCTCTTATGACTCCTAATATCCAGTAAGTTTTCCCTCTGACCTGCACCTCATAATAAAATCTCCCTGAGGAGAAACTCTGATTTCCCACAACAGCAGGATAATAAGTAAATCTCTGTGGAGTATCAGTGAGATTCTGTTCTGTGTCTCCACATCTCACTTGTTTTCTATCATCAGACAGGATGAGTTGAGGATGTGCAGAATCAGGATCCAGAGTCACCTCCACTGAGAGAAACACACAGTGTGTGATGTGAGTTTGCAGGTAAAAAACATTCAATCATCATCCAGTGGATCAAATTCATTATTATTTATAAGAGGATTTGTAGAAGATTCAATAATTAAACATTTATTTTAATAAATAGAGAAAAACGTTTAGAGTTTATAGTGTGTGTATAAATAGCTTTGTTTTCAGATTTCAGTTTCTGTAACTGCTGCCATTATATTGTTTATATAATTTATATAATTTATTTATATTTAGTAAAATCACTTTCATAAGTGAAAAGTTAATCTGTGTTTGTTAATTATAGCTTTATTGCATTATATAATTTAATTGTTTGTTGCGGTACCTTTATTTTGAAATCTCGACACACACACACACACACACACACACACACACACACACACACACACACACACACACACACACACACACACACACACACACACACGATCCTGAAGGAGAAAAGCAGTTCAGTGAGTCTTTAGTGATAAATATCTGGTCAGTTTGAGCTTTTGGAAGAGAAACGAGACTCTTTTTAACTGCAGGATTATAAATTTCTTCTTCTTCTTTATCCAGAACAACAACATTCACCTCTGATAGACAGAGTTTTATACTCATCACTTTTCCACATACATGCTGTAACTAATGATTCTTTCAGAATAAAACATTATTTACACACAGTTTTCTACTATTATTTATAATCTTTAGTGTTTACAGGTGAAGCTGAATGTGATGAAATGATCAAGTTGAAGAGTGAAGGGTAAAAAACTGAGCTTTACTCAGAGTCTTCCAGTCTGATCTGACATCAGATACATCAGTCTGTCTGATCTGTAATGATGTAGAAAGTTCATCTGTGTTTCTCATCTTCCTCTCTTCTATTAATGAAGAAATAAAACTACACACAGCTAGAAGGTGCTCTGTTAGAACTCGATGGAGAGGAATTTAATAGCAGGAGATAAAACAGTACAACTGGATCCAGACTCAATTATCTTTATGTAGCTGTGAGGAACCCGGATCTTAAACTAATCTCATTTCTGTGCTCAATTTTACAACCTCAAATTCATTCTGTTTCTATTTGACAACTGAAAAGATCCTGAATGCAGATTACTGAATATCTGATACCTGAATTATTATAGCAATTTGTGAAAACTGAAAAAAATAAAAATAAAATACATGTACTATAATAAAAAAAAAATATATGAATCTGTACATTGAATAATAATTACATTTTGTATTTGTTCATATTTACATTGTTTATTATTTATATATATATATATGTTTCTTTCTCTGATTTAATGTAAAATATTGATATCTATTTTTTATCTTGACGGAGTAAATTATAAACGTTTATGAAACTGTTATATCATTTGTCTGATAGATTGAAGTGAAAAACACCACATTTTACACTCACTTTCATCAGAAAACTATCACTGCAAAATAAATACATGAATTTATTAACAAAAAAAGCGCGAAAATATTTGTGGAAAATGTAAAGTTGTAAATGTGTTTCAGCTCTGGGCAGTAAAACTGTTTCTCTCTTTACTCACTATGACTATAAAAGAGAAGAAATATAAAGTATATATACATGTATAAACTATAACTAATATTATACTATTACACAGATATACAGTGTTATAATTACTATACTTACTACCTGCACTCCATCATTCTATTTCACACTTTTATTTCCAACATGAGTTTGAAATGTTATGTTCTGACTTAAAAAAAAAAAAAAAAAAGTTTTAGTTTTGAGGTTAAATTCAACCTCTCTCTCTCTCTCTCTCTCTCTCCCTCTCTCTCTCTCTCTCTCTCTCTCTCTCCCTCTCTCTCTCTCTCTCTCTCACACACACACACACACACACACACACACACACACACACACACACACACACACACACACACACACACACACAAAATCTACAGTAGAAACTAAAGTTGTTCTCACCTGCAAACTTCTTCTTCTTTATAAACTCTGTGAAGCAACATTTTATATTAATTTAACAAATATATTTGACAATACATATAACAAAAATATAAAATTTATAAGGAATATTTACACCACATACAAGAAATACTAACCAAAAATAAATAAATATCTGCACCCCAAAAAAATAAAAAATATATATATATAATTATAAGTAAAATGGGGTTAATGTGCACATCTTCAGATTTTATTAACATGTAGACCATTGAAATTCCAAGGTAACATGAGCTGCTTCACAGGTTTTAATGATTACTGAGGTGTCATAAAAAACATTTCAGCATCTACAGCATAACATAATAAATACTGAGTGCTGTGATTTTTACATCTTAAACCAAGTGGCTTCTACTGTCATATCAACTGTATGTTTGTGTTACTGCACACAGTGAAATGAAACAATGTTCCTCCTACAGAGACACAGAACTACAAGAGAAATAATAACTAATACTATAAAGATCCACACAGGGAAGCACAGTGCAGCACCGACCAGTACACAGTTCTAGTGTGGAGAAAAGTGCAGATATGATCTTTATCCCGTCTCTGTGTATTGAGGAGTTTCACAGTTTGGGGAAAATTGATGAGAAGATAAATAATCATTATTATAATATGAGGCTGTGCACTGTAACAACATGTAAAGTGTTTCAATGTAAATGGAAAATTGTGAAGTACAGAAACATAAACAAAATATATGTTTCTCCTAATTATTATGTCTATTTTCGCTACACAGAAATAATTACCGTCTTCCACTCTCTGTCTCTGAAGCTCTACAACGAGAAAAAAGTTCATATTAGAGACCAGACTACCTGCAGGAATCTGTTTAATACACTTATTATTTTCATTGTGTGAGTAACAAATTAATAAAAGTAACTTTATATTTCTAATGTATGAGAAATGTGATGTTTAACATGAGGATGAGTTCATATATATAATTTTATATACATTATATGTTCAGAAGTATGTGAACACCTGACTATTACCTCTATATGAGTTTGTTAAATATCACATTCCCCATCCTTTAGCATTAATATGGAGTTTGCACTACACATAGTGATTTGGTGCTTGTGTACATTGTGACACTTCCATGTACCTCTGATACACAGTTCTTATGTTGTTGATGTTTCTAGAGCAGTTTGGTCCTCTGTAGTGAGTAATATGACAGAGGACAGGTGATTATTAAACACTACATTCTTCAGCACTCAGTGGTTCTGCTCTGTGAGTTTTCATGGTCTATCACTTCCTGTCTGAGCTGTTGTTGCTCATAAATACATTATTTCACTCTTGTATGTTTTAGTTTGTCTCTTGTGAGGATGAAGTGAACGTTGCTGTTGTTGTGTTGGTCTTTTACAGATAAATCAGGACAGAAATTTCACAATCTGAATTTGAATGAATTTGAACGTATGGTATGTATGTATGGTATATTCTTGTCATATGTAAAGATTATTATTAATATCAGTATTTTATGTGTATGTACTGTAAATCTGAATACTGTAACCTAGAAAATGGGAGTAAACAAGTTATCAGTGTTCTTTCTATAATATTATTATTGTGGGGTTAAAGCTAAAGTGCTACAGGAGTCTGTACAGTATAACAAACTCACTGTTATCTTTATTATTTACATTTTATTACAGTGATACTGTCTGTTAGGTTTCCATTTAAATAATTACTAAGATTTCGAAGCACAAAAGTTTATTCTCACCTCCGTATTTTTTCTCCTTTTCCAGCACTGAGGCTAAAATATAAAATAGTTGTGGTTATGTTGGCTTATATATAAAAGAATAAATAGATTAAGCAATGTGATATGATAATAAGGTAAATCAACAACACTAATCAGATTACAGTTATGAAATATAAACGTCCTCTGATGTAATTGTCAGGGATCCCCCTGCCACGCCCCCCTCGGAGGCTTTCATGCTGCATTTCTCTCTGCCGCTCCCGACATTAAGTACCGACACCTCATTCCCCTTCCCCTTTATAAACTCACTGGCTGGCGGACCTACCAAATGGATACAGTGATTAAACAGCCACCTGACCGCCAGCAGTCCCCGCTGGTTCCTGCTGCGTGTTCCGATGCTAAGGATAATACTTGCTTCACGGATTACACCGGCTGTGCGGATTCTTACCGGCAATACGGACTGCACTTGCTGTGCGGTATATACCCGCCTTCCGGATTTACCCCGCATCACGGTTCGTAATTCTTCTGAACCCTTCTTTTGTTACGGTACGTTCAATAAACATGATAGTTACTTTCTCTTACATCGCCGGATCCATACCCTGACAGTAATATTTGTTACATGATTAAGCAAAATTTCAGTTACATTACAGACCAATATTTTGTTTATTTTTGAACCGTCAATAGTTTATAAAGATACCGCAGCTAAAACAAACAGTGTGTTTTGTAGCGCCAGTCCCTATACCTTACACACACACACACACACACACCACCCCAAGAGCCAGATAAGGCCTGGCCTCTCTGGGTGAATTCAAAGCCCCAGTACATCTGTTTGTGACGAACACACACATATACAGACACACACACCAAAAGGAAGCATCCTTTTATTAATTAACTAATAAATAGAATGCCCCACTTCACATGTGTCAGGGATCCACCAGCTACACCTGACCCTCATCAGTTCTCATGTCATCTCCACCAGCTCATTGTCTGTTCTACAGCTTAGGCTAAGGAACACTGTCGGACTATCCAAGCACTCTATTTAGCTATTCTTTGTTTATGGGACTCTGTATACTTTGTCTAGCCATAGTTTTCACCAGGGTTAGTTAACCTGGAGTTTCGTTGCGTGTGTGTATGTGTACTTCTGTGCAGGTTCCCGGTGGTGCTTCTCTCCGCGTATGCTTCTCCTGCTACGCTCCGTCCCTTCCCGGACTCCGCGTTCTCTACACGGTAGCGTGCCTCTTCCCCAGCGCACCTCGGATTACCGACGTTTTCCCGTCGATGCCTCCTCGCCGCGCTTCCTCCCTCACGCTCCGTGGATCTAGTATTTACGAACTGCCGTTTACCGGATTATCCCGCGCTGCGGGTGTTTTGTGTTGGCTCTGCCTTTTTGTTTTCATTAAACACGCCTGCTTCTACTTCCGCCTCCGTCTCCGCATTCGCCGCGTGACACAAACAGTGATACACAGTGCTTTTCTACTGAATATCAGCTCTTCTGGAATACTGTTTGTCTAAACAAATTAATGAACTGGAAATAACATACATTTTTATGTAGCTTGAGATAGAATATAGATAGAATTGTTTTTTTTTTAAATAAAATTGTGGTGTTTGTAATTCTTTAATATCCATGATTGTTTTTTTTTTTTTTTTTTCAAATAAAAGATCAAAAGGACAAAATTCTCATTGCCATTTTGCTCATATTTACTAAGAATACGAATATGACTCGAGGACACTGTACTGTTCTCAATCTGTACAAAATTTGGTACCATCCATTTACACAAACATGAATAGGAGCTGTAATTTCTACTCTCTGCCCCGATCTGCATCCTATTGTGGCACAAACAGTTTCACAACCTTCTAGTTACCTTAATAATTACATTTGATCAGAATATTTTGTTGTTAAGTTTATTCCAATTAAATATTCAGTTTAATTTTAAAGCCAAAAAGTTCATTCTCACCTGCATTTTGCTTCTCCTTCTGAAGCTCCGATGCTAAAACAGAAATTTTTTTGAGCAGTTTCTTAAAACAAATCTATGTAAAATAAATTTAACTGTGTAATAGAGTGAAATGAATTGCACAGAATTTGGTAGCATCCATTTAAACAAACATGAGAAGAAGCTATAATTTCTTCCCACTGTCCAGATTTGCCACTTCTTGTGCCCAAACAGTTTAACAACATTTTAGTTACCTTTATTATTACATTTGATAATATTTTTTGTTAAGTTTCTTTCAAATGAATATTCAGTTTAATTTTAAAGACAAAAAGTTCATTCTCACCTGCATTTTGTTTCTCCTTCTGAAGTTCTGAGGCTAAAACAGAAAATTGTTTTGAGTATTTTCTTAAAACAAATCTATGTGAAATAGATTAAACTGTGTAATAGAGTGAAAAGAGCTGCACAAAATTTGATAACATTTATTTAAACAAACATGAAAAGAAGCTGTAATTTCTACCCGCTGTCCAGATTTGCCACTTCTTGTGGGCCAAAACGGTTTAAAAACCTTCTTGTTACCTTTAAAATCATGTTTGTTCAGAATATTTTTTGAAGTTTATTTCAATGAAATATATATTTTTTTATTTTAAAAAGAAAAAAAAATTCTTACCTGCATTTTGCTTTACATTCTGAAGCTCTGAATCTAAAACAAAAAATAGTTTTGAGTAGATGTATAAAAAATCTATGTATCAAATTAAAAGGTTATTAAAGATATTACAATACAAATATTGCAATATAAATATGAATAAAAAAAATCCTAATATAGTGAAAAGCCAAATGGGCAGCACAAATAAAATGTTATTATAATTACATTTGTAATTACAAGATTCACAATGTTGAAGATGTTACAGGTCAATTATAAGTAATTTAAGAATCATTAATGTAATGTATTATCAGTGATGTGTTTGTATCGCTACTCTTTAACAGAACCCTCTGCAATTTAGGTGATCAAAGTAAGAGTGTCCGTTAAGTTTATTACAATTAATTAATTAGGATGTTTAATTAAGAACTTCATTCTTACCTGCTTTTTGCTTTTGCTTTTGAAGCTCTGAGAATAAAAACATAGATTTAATCAAACAACCTGCAATATTGTCATTATATTTCTCTCTGTACTGTAGGTCTCCTTAAGTGTCTGTGTTGGTGTTGATGTCTTTTGTCTCCTCCACAATTTTACATGCGTTGCTCCTGCAGTCTACATCCTTTGCTATTTCTTAGAAACACACAGACTTACTGATAGCCCATAGTCAGTGCAGTAACAGTTTCAGTGTAACAAACTATAGATCAGTGTTTGGCAGTACCGCGTTACCAGTAACGAGTTACTTTTGACAGTAACTAATACTGTAACGCGTTACTTTAAAAAATAAAGTAACTTTGTTACCATTACCGTGTGGTGCGTTACCCGTTACTTTTTTAAATAGATGAATTTCGGCTGAAGTGTAGACTAGAGCCTAACCTGCTTACCGTCTACACTTCAGCCGAAATTCATCCATTTGTGCAATTTCTCAGTGCTGTTCTAATAAATATCAGCTCCAATGAAACATGACTCCTCTGAACAAATATATGAACTGAAATTTTATTTTCACTTTAGTTGAGTATAAAGACATGGTGGAGTATAAAGAGTATAAAGAGTGTGGTGGTGGAATGAGGAAGTGCAGGAAAGCATAACGAGAAAGAGATTGGCAAAACAGAAGTGGGATAGACAAAGTGATGAGCAAAGTAGGCAGGAGTACAAGAAGATGGGGCAGCAGGTAAAGAGGGATGTGGCGAAAGCCAAGGAAACGGCATATGAGGAGCTGTATGAGAGGTTGGACACTAAGGAAGGAGAAAAGGATTTATACCGATTGGCCAGGCAGAGGCACCAAGCTGGAAAGGATGTACTGCAAGTTAGAGCAGTAAAGGATGGAGAGGGAAATGTCTTGACTAGTGAGGAGAGTGTGTAAAGAAGGTGGAGGGAGTATTTTGAGCAGCTGATGAATGAGGAAAATCAGAGAGAGAGAAGGTTGGACGATGTGGAGTTGAGGAAGCAGGATGTAGATAGGATTAGTAAGGAGGAAGTGAAAGCAGCGATTAAGAGGATGAAGAGTGGAAAGTCGGTTGGACCAGATGACATACCGGTAGAAGCGTGGAGATGTTTAGGAGAGATGGCAGTGGAGTTTTTGACCAGGTTGTTTAACAGGATTTTGGAAGGTGAGAAGATGCCTGAGGAATGGAGAAGAAGTGTGCTGGTACCGATCTTTAAGCATAAAGGAGATGTGCAGTCTTGCAGTAACTACAGGGGAATTAAGTTGATGAGTCACACCATGAAGTTATGGGAAAGAGTAGTGGAAGCCAGGCTGAGAGAAGAGGTGACAATCTGTGAGCAACAGTATGGTTTCATGCCAAGGAAGAGCACCAAAGATGCCTTATTTGCTTTGAGGATGTTGATGGAGAAGTATAGAGAAGGACAGAAGGAATTGCATTGTGTATTTGTGGATTTAGAGAAAGCGTACAACAGAGTGCCAAGAGAGGAGTTGTGGTATTGTATGAGAAAGTCAGGTGTGTCAGAGAAGTATGTGAGGGTGGTGCAGGACATGTATGAGGACAGTGTGACGGCAGTGAAGTGTGCAGTAGGTACGACAGACTGGTTCAGGGTGAAGGTTGGACTGCATCAAGGATCGGCCCTGAGCCCTTTCCTGTTTGCAGTGGTGATGGACAGGTTGACGGATGAGGTCAGACAGGAGTCTGGACTATGATGTTTGCGGATGATATTGTCATTTGTGGTAAGAGTAGGGAGCAGGTTGAGAAGAGCCTGGAGAGGTGGAGATATGTGTTGGAGAGAAGGGGAATGAGAGTCAGTAAGTGTAAGACAGAGTACATGTGTGTGAATGAGAGGGAGGGCAGTGGAGTGATGCGGTTGCAGGGAGAGGAGCTGGAAAAGGTGGAGGAGTTCAGGTACCTGGGGTCAACAGTGCAAAGTAATGGAGAGTGTGTTAGAGAAGTAAAGAAAAGAGTGCAGGCAGGGTGGAGTGGGTGGAGAAGAGTGACAGGAGTGATTTGTGATAGTAGGGTACCTGCAAGAATAAAAGGGAAAGTTTATAGGACTGTGGTGAGACCTGCGATGTTGTATGGATTAGAGACAGTGGCATTGAGTAAAAGACAGGAGATGGAGCTGGAGGTGGCAGAGCTGAAGATGTTAAGGTTTTCGTTGGGAGTGACGAGGATGGACAAGATTAGAAATGAGTTTATTAGAGGGACAGCGCATGTAGGATGTTTTGGTGACAAGGTGAGGGAGGCGAGATTGAGATGGTTTGGACATGTGCAAAGGAGGGACATGAATTATATTGGTAGAAGAATGCTGAGGATGGAGCCACCAGGTAGGAGAAAAAGAGGAAGGCCAAGGAGGAGGTTCATGGATGTGGTGAGGGAAGACATGCAGGTAGTTGGTGTGAAAGAGGCAGATGTAGAGGACAGGGTGGTATGGAGACGGATGATCCGCTGTGGCGACCCCTAATGGGAGCAGCCGAAAGAAGAAGAAGAAGAGTTGAGTATAAAGACAAAAACTTTTAAGTCAAATGTAAGCTGTGTCTTTCTGGTTCGAAGGTCGTATCTACTGCGATAAACAGCAACTCCAATCTGTTGAAGCTCCTCCAGGAACTCCATGCTAGAAGCTAGAAGCTAACCCGGTGTTCTGTTGTACATTATTGATAGTTTTCATACTTCAGCTGTGAAAGGAACATTTTTAAGAGCTCAACACAACAGCTTTTATGATGCAAAAGCCACTTTAGTTTTTGATTGTGAATATATTATTCAGCTTGTTTTGTTATTTATTTAGGAAATCCTTGTGATATATTCAGTTTGTGCTGGTCTGACTTAAATAAAATAGTGTTTACAAATTACTTTGTGTTTAAGTTAGTTTTGTGTTTGTATAGATCATAACGCATAAAAGGGCATTATTGGGAACATTAAAGAACGTTCTTTAAAAAAGTAACTAAAAAAGTTACTTTTAACAGTGACGCATTACTTTTTGGTGTAAGTAATCAACAAAGTAACTAAGTTACTTTTTGAATGAAGTAACAAGTAACTGTAACTAGCACAACACTGCTAGTGATATAATTGTAGTTTATGTACCGACACAGACAAGAGAAGTGATACAAACAGTGCAATTTCTCAGTGCTGTTCTAATAAATATCAGCTCTCCTGAAACATGACTCCTCTAAACAAATAAATGAACTGAAAATGACTGTTGTAGTGTAGATTTCAAAGAAATAAAACAGATCATGAAATTATATAAAATGAACAAACCCCCTTAAATGCATTATTTGTTATATAACTATATTATTTGCAGTGTAATATTCTGCTTATACTACAGTAGATTTTTTTATGATTATGACGTTTAAATAATTAATTTTTAATGACACTTATATCTCTCACTTTCTCTCTTAATTCAGGTGCACACTGTGTGATTTTACCCATGATTTGTATGTCTGAGACAAATTTAGCTAATCCTATTCCGATTCCTATAATCCTAGGATAAAATATGCAGTCTTTGATCGCTGGTTTGACACTTTCACCTACAGCTGATGAATGGCTGTTGCGATCATAATTTTCTACCAAAGAAATTCTGGCAGTCTCAGAAGAATACAGACTCTTTCCTGCAGTTTGACGACGTCAAACCAAGAACCAATAGGAGCACCGAACCTGATGATAGAAATTAGCACGACAACTTCAAACTACCTCATGTGCAGTAAGAAGAGGAACTAGTTGCGTTATGGAGGGAAAAGAAGTGTTTGAATTATGTTTTTATATCAAGGCATGTCATGAACAAAATGAACGCTACTGATTGTTTTTGCTAGCTACAGTGCCGAACCTGTACAGTGTACAGAAGAGCGACTGGAAAGTGTTCAGCCTTGTGGTCAAAAGTTAGTTGATCATCTTATTGTTCTCTAAGAAGTTATTAAGCATTTTAAATGTTTAAGAAATGTCTTTTCCCCTAATATAACTTATTTCTTAATGGCAATTATCTATATTACACCTGTTACACCTGTAAGGCGTGAAAGAGATACAAGTAACGCAAAAGTAATATAACACATTACTTTCAATAAAAAGTAACTAAGTAACATAATTAGTTACTTTTTTGGGGAGTAACTCAATATTGTAATGCATTACTTTTAAAAGTAACATTGCCCAACACTGCATGCAACACCTTATTTTTATTAAATGTTTTTTCTTTTTCTAAATATGTTTGGTGCCCACACTCTTATGTTAATAAAAATAAATTCTCAATAAAACTGTTTCAGCAGATTGGTCTCATTTCTGCTGAAAAATTTATGAAGATCTTAATTTTCAAAGGGTGTATACTTATTTATGCTGGGCACTGTATATTTGGAGATTGATCACTCAGTGGTTAAGGATATAATTATACATTTTATTTAGACCTTTTATTGTAAAGCTGTAACTGTGCTCAAATCTGCATAGTTTTCTTGCTTCCAGCCCTTTAAATAACTAGTAGCTAAAAAATACTGTCACACCAGCCATGCAAATTATTACCTCACCTGTCACTGATTAGAGTGAGATTAAGGTATAGTTCATTCAGTAAACACACTCCCTACTCTCAGAAGCCTTACTGGAATTCTCTGTGAATTCAAGCTGATTAATTTGTGGGTCTTCTCTATGACTTTGGACTATTGTTCTGCGTTTACCCTTCAGAATATTATTTTAAATTTCACATTCTTTTTATAATTTTTTTTTTTATAAAATTCTCTGTCTGCATCTCTTTAATAAATCTGCAGCACTGGGAAGCTACACTGTAACTTCTGTGCAGAACAACATGTTCTCTACTCAGTATACAGTATTTCCAGCTCTACAAACAATTCCTTCCTACTGCTGAATACAATACACTACAATATCAGCTCATGAAAAGCAAGCTTTTGTTTGTTTGTTGTTTAACTCTGCAGTCATTTTTGATTTTACTTTTTTTAGATGAGATGGTGTTATGCCTGTAGCATTGTTTTCTGCTTTTTTACTTGTCATAAACTTGTTATTTTTAACTATATATCTATAATCACACCTCTCTACATCAGGTCAACATTTAATTATCAGAGACGTTTAATAGATTCAATAATTATTAAAATACTTACATTTAGTGAGCCATGACTATTAATATTTTGGGCATCTGGCAAATGTCGTTATGTAAATGTAAAATTATTATGCTGATTTCCAAAATGTTAAAGATTTGATCCAATTAAAATGTTAATGCCACTATTGTTTAAAATATTTTTCTTTATTATAATATTATGTAACTAACTCTAGTGAAATAAGTTGTAAATAAATGAAAAGATAAAGGTGACACCGTGAGACAGGACTGAATTTCATTTTGTTCACAGAAATTACAACCAATCCTGTAGACTACCGACCTAATCATGAAAATCAGCTGATTAGCAGCTCTTTAACAGTTAATATGTGTTAGAGCTTGAAAAAACATTAATATATGCAGGACATTAGGATTTCTAGGACCAACATTTGTAAACTCTGGGCTACAGCTATAGTATAAACTGTAGTATAATTTGGGCCGGAGATTTTATGCAGAAAAATGAAATAAAATATTACCTTTCTTGTAACAGATAACTGCAGTTATAATCGATCCAACAGCAATAAGACATGATGAAACTGAAATGCCGACAATCCACTTCCAAACATCAAAGACTTTATCTAAAATAAAACCAAGTTCAGAATGTTAGATATTTTTAAGGATCCATGCAAGAATTATTTAATAACCTTTAAACGCACTCCTACATTATGGATAATTGAATAATTAAACAATTGAATAATAAAGATGTAATAATGCATCAGAATGCATAAGTCTGATACAAAACTGTGTATTTATCATCTTTACTCAAATAAACTGTAATGATTACAGCAGAATGTTAATCTAAATCTTTGTGTTTTTAATCATAAACACTTACTATTAATAATAATTTCTGTCTCCATCATGTGATGAATTTGCTGAAGTCTGCAGTAAAATCTGTTGGAGTCGCTATAATCATAAACAGTGATGCTGCGTTTCACACTGAAGCCCTCAGTGTCTCTGTGTATCTGTGTGTCTTCAGCAGGCAGAGTGTCTCCTTCTCTGTTCAGCCACAGAATCTCAGGTTCAGGGTTCCAGCCTCTGGACTCACACACTAAATAAATCCCTCCTGAATTATCATAATTCTCCATCATGATCACCGGCTGTCTTCCCTGTGCTATAACCATGGAACAAAAAGCAATGTTTTTTATAAAGTGAAATCATTTTAAACTTTTAACCTCAAAATAATACCAGTAAATCATTTAACATTCCCAATAGAGGTTATTATTTCCTGATCATTTTTAGATGGTCATGTAGTTTGTTCTTTATATGATCAAAATTATACAATAAGTTTTGATGCTTGATATTTCAAAATTCAATTCAATTCAATTCACTAAACTAAACTAAACTAAACTAAACTAAACTAAACTAAACTAAACTAAACTAAAATTAAATTAAATTAAATTATTAATGGTAATTCATTCATTCATTCATTCATTCATTCATTCATTCATTTTCTCCCGCTTATCCATAATTCGGGTCGCGGGGGCAGCAGCCTAAGCAGGCCCCCGCCTTCGACTGCTGCCCAATCCTCACAGCACCGTCCCATACGGTCCCTCCTGCAGGTGGTGAGCCCACGGGAAGGCAGCCCCACGTCACTCCGACGTCACGGACCTTGATATTTTCCTCGTAAGGGTATTAATGGTAATAAAATTTTAATTCCAAGTATAACTCAAATTGAGGAAGAGTGAACATCATCTTGGATAGTGCGCCAGTTATTTACATTTACCTTTATGGCATTTGTCCTCCAGTAAGTTCAAGTTTCTCATCACATCCCATTCCATTCCGAGTATTCAGAAATACTGAAATTTTTTTTTATATGTGGCAATGGCGAATGACCCTGGGCCCACGCACATTGAATTGTGGCCCACCCAATCAGAAATTAGTGATTTTCCAAATAATAATTTAATTAACAATAATAATAACAATTGTCTTATCACATTATAACTTTATATATTTATATATAAATAATAATTTCATGCAGTTTGCCAAATACGCTTGTCAAAAATAAAAGTTAAATAAGATTTGTACATTTTAGATACTTCCGCCCACTGTGCTTCACGACGTAAAGATGGAATAGCTGTAATCAGGCATTCCAGTTAAATTTTTAAAATGGCGAAGCAAATATCAATTAGAAAATATTTTAAAAAGCCTAAATTGTATATACTAATTATACACTCAAAAAAATTAAATGTGGCTGCTGTTGGCCCAAAGAATATAACTATGTTTAAATTAAATAATGTACTTAAGTTTGTGTATTAAAATTAAAAGAGTCGTGTTGACAAAATGTAAAAATAGTAAGATTTCAGTTTAACACAACTAATTTAAGTAAAACGAAAGAAATAGTTGTGTTGCTTCTGCAGTACCGCGCTTTGGTCAAAAGGTGGTTTTCTGCTCTGTTTTTGATCGGCGCCATTTAATGGGAATCAGGTTCAAAAAGAGAAAACAAGCGAAGATTTTTCAAGCGAAGACACCGCCAGGTGATATTTTACTTTTTTATCTATATATATTGAGGATGTCATTAGGTCAGGTTGGTTAATTGCAAATAATCTAATGTTTTGTATGATATTTTCATGATGTTACCGTGTTCCTCATGTGTGGGTTTCACATTCATCTTAGTTACTGTTAGTGTTAAAACTGTTTTCACACTATCTCACACACATTCCTTTGTCCGTTCAGTGTCTATAGGATGTTAGTCTGTAAGGTAAACAGAGAGTCTTATCTGGGTTCATAAATCTCTGACTGGTATATCCTCTAGTCTAAACAGGAAACACTTAAGGTCAGCTTTCTCCCCAATATGTGTGTGCGTGTTCGTGTGTGTGTGTGTGTGTGTGGACTGTATCATCCTGTGTATAAATACGTGTCTGCCACCTGCAATAAACTGAAGAGAGGAAACATTGCTACATTCTGTGTGCTGTGTATTTCTTCTTCCCTGATATCAGAAAGGCACTACGGAGCTTCACAGGTTGTATGGAAAATCTCTCCATGAATTAAGTTTCGTTTTGGGCATGATAAAAATCTAACAGTTACGTTCTTGTTTTTTGCTTTAATTTAATTTATATTTGTTGAAATGTGATTATTTAATTTTATTATTCGATTTTTATTATTAGGGTAATATTAATCTTTGCCATGCTGATGTCTTTGTCTGGCAGGAGGACGGCAGTGATCGGATATTAGTAGGCTATTTCTAGAGGTAATATTTCTAGAACACACACACACACACACACACACACACACACACACACATATATATATATATATATATATATATATATATATATATATATATATATATATATATATATATATATATATATATACACATTTACATTTAATTTAATTTACATTTAATTTTGTCATAAGGTCATCTATTTGTCTGATTAAGTACATGGCAATAACATAAGGATAAGTAATATACAGTGGTAAAGATGTTATCAATGTTTAATCCTCTTATGCTTTGTTTGCATGGAGAAAAAAAAAAAACATAGAAAGAGTTCATGAGCAGGTCAACGAGTTCGGATACGGTCAAATGGCTAGTGATCATCTCGGCATGCTTTGTGATTGGTTCATTCTTGATCACACGCGATAGAGCGTGAATTCGCGGAGGAGAACTTTCTGGAAGCGCGACTTTGGTGGGATGACAGACAAGCTTCGGATGCACTTCGTTGTCGCGAGGGACATGGTTGGACCATATGTCTTCTCACTTTTTGGATCCCTTTCTTTGCACAGATCTCGTGGACTTTCTCGGGAGTGGATACCATATCTTTTGGATGTTTTCCAGGATTTTCGCGCCGTCACCATTTTGAAACAGTGACAGAGACACTACGTGCATGCATGTGCGGTAGGATAGTCAAGATGGCCATGCCTAAAGGACAGTGAGATGTATCAGCAGGCTACTGGTAATGTTAATATGTTTTGGGGGTGATTTGAATGTGAACCTTTTTGTTTAAGACGAAAAAAAAAAAAAAAACGACTGTGATATAGAGGGCTGTAAATTTATTTTAAATAGGTTTGAGATAAATTATTGAAACGGATTCATGACTCAATGCCTGTATTTGCTGTTATCCTGGTATGTAACAAAAAATTGGGGGCTCTTCCGGGATTTTTACCATTTTGACGAGTCATTTGCATTAAGTTAGCATTTATTGAATCTAAGTGTTTTTTTTTTTTTTTTTTTCTCGTAATTATGGCAGCAGCAGTAAAAGAGTTTTTGGAATTACCTACTGTTAAGGGTCTGCAGCAATTGAGAAAAACTGATTTATTGGAAGTTGCTAAGATGCTAAAATTAGCTGGTTTGAATGTAAGTTACGGAAAAGAAACGATTGTAAAAGTGTTAGCACAACATTATCATGATGAGGGTGTTTTTACAAGTGAAGACTTGGCTCAATTTGGAGCATCTGATATGGAGCCTTAACCTAAAAGTGGCTCAGACATAGAGTTAAAAATACGACTGATTCAGTTGGAGAGAGAAAGAGAAAAAGAACGTGCTGATGAGAGAGAAAAAGAAAGACAGTTTGAACTGGATAAATTGAAATTGGAAAGAGACAGAGAAGATAGAGAAAGAGAAAGACAGAAATGAATGGAAAAGGAAAGGATGCTGATTGAAAGAGAAAGAATAGAGCTGGAAAGAGAAAAAATAGAAAAACAGCTTCAGTTAGCAAAGCTAGGAAAAGCAGATCCATTAAATACAAACAAATTCAGTGCTAGCAGAATAGTGAGGTTAGTTCCTCCTTTTGATGAGCTGGAGGTTGACAAATATTTCCAGCATTTTGAAAAAGTGGCTGAGAGTTTGAAGTGGCCCATTGAGTATTGGTCTTTGATGCTGCAAAGTGTTATAAAAGGAAAAGCTCAACAAGCTTATTCAGCTTTGTCTGTTGATGATGCTTCGAACTATGATGTGGTTAAGCAAGCCATTTTGTCAGCTTACGAGTTGGTTCCGGAAGCTTACAGACAGAAATTTAGAAGTCTCAGAAAGATTGATAGTCAGACATATGTTGAATTTGCTCATGATAAGGAGGTGTACTTTGAGCGTTGGTGTACATCTAGAGCAGTCAATAGTGATTTCAAGAAATTGAAAGACTTGATGTTGGTTGAAGAATTTAAGCTGTGTGTTAAGGATGCTATTAAGTCTTACCTGGATGAGAAAGACGTGTCCACACTACATGAAGCTGCTAAGTTGGCAGATGAGTATTCACTCACTCATAAGTCTAAGTTTGGATCTCATGATAGGCCATATCCACCTAAGAAGAGTGGTGGTAAACTTAATTCAGCCCAGACCACAGAGGTTAAAGACAGAAGTGCTGATGTTAAGAAAAAGTTTGGTGATACCAAGAAGGAGGCGCCTACAGGTCCTACGTGTCATTATTGCAAGAAACTGGGTCATGTCTTGTCGGAGTGCCTAATTCTTCAAAGAAAGAGAGAAAAGGGGCCCTCGCCTAATGCTTTGGTGAAGTCTGTCACAGAAATGCCTATTGAGTTTGGTTCACGTGAATCATTTTGTCCTTATGATGCTAAAAAGGCTGAGTCGTCTGATCTTCTGAGGGAAGAGTTTCTTCCTTTCGTGTCAGAGGTATTTGTTTCTCCAAGTGAAAATTCTCCTTCTCAACCCATCCGAATTCTCCGTGATACTGGGGCGTCCCAATCGCTTTTGTTAAAAGAGGCATTGCCCTCCTGTGGAAGTGAAGACAAGGCAATAGGGGACTTTATTCTTGTTCAGGGTATTGAGGGGAGAATTGTGACCGTACCTTTGCACTCCGTGTTTCTGAAGTCAGACTTAGTAACAGGACAAGTTAAAGTGGGGCTCATGTCCAGCCTCCCTGTCAAAGGTATTTCTCTTTTACTCTGCAATGACTTAGCTGGTGGAAAAGTCGTTCCCTCTGTTCAGTTGACCTCTAAGCCAAGCATTAAAGATGAGTCTAAGTTAGACTTGGAGTTTTTCCCTTCATGTGCAGTGACTCGAGCTATGGCGAACCAGGCAGGAGAAGAGGAGAACTCTGTACAATCTAGCACGTTGTCGAAGCATGACCTTGATCGTTCAGGTCATAGGTTAGATAGTGGCTGTTATTAAGATGTTATTAGTTCGCCACAAGAAGTTGGGAACGATTCGCATGTGTCTGATGGTTTATCTTTGTCAAGAAAGCAATTAATCACTGAGCAAAGCAGTGATCCTGAGATTGCTGAATTGAGAGAAAAAGCTCTCCCTGATGAGGAAATTGTCAAAGTGCCCGTTGGGTTTTACCTGAAAGACGGGGTTTTGATGCGGAAATGGCGTCCTCCTGATATTCCTGCCAATGAAGATTGGGCAGTTATTAACCAAGTTGTTGTACCTAAAGTTTATAGGAAGGACATACTTACCATGGCACATAGCTTACCTCTAGGTGGTCATCTTGGTGTTAACAAGACTGTTAACAAGATCATGAAGCAATTCTTCTGGCCAGGTTTGCGCAAAGATGTTGCAAACTTCTGTCGCACATGCCACACTTGTCAGGTAGTGGGTAAACACCAGTTTGACCCTCCTGTGGCACCATTGAAACCTATCCCAGCCTTTGGTGAGCCTTTCTCAAGGGTTATTGTGGATTGTGTGGGGCCTTTACCCCGAACAAGAACTGGAAATAAGTACATGGTGACTATCATGTGTGCTTCAACAAGGTTCCCTGAAGCAATTCCACTCAGAAATATCAAAGCAGCCACCGTTTCTAGGGCCTTGATAAAGTTTTTCACTTTGTTTGGGCTGCCAAAAGAGATTCAATTGGATCAGGGTAGTAATTTTACCTCCGGATTATTCCAGCAGGTTATTTACCAGTTGGGAATCAAGCAGATTACATCAAGTGCATATCATCCTGAGAGCCAAGGTGCTTTAGAAAGATTTCATTCCACCCTGAAAACCATGATTTGGACATACTGCTTTGAGAATGAGAAGGATTTGGATGAAGGTGTTCATTTGTTGTTGTTTGCGGCTAGAGAGTCAATCCAAGAGTCTCTGGGTTTCAGCCCTTTTGAGCTGGTTTTTGGACACCAGGTAAGAGGACCGTTAGCCCTGCTGGGTGAGCAGTGGACTAACAACTACACTCATGTTAATTTGTTGGATTATGTCCTTAATTTCAAAGAGAGACTTAATAGAGCCTGTGCACTAGCCAAGGAGAATCTTAAGGCTACTCAAGGGAAGATGAAAACTTGGTACAACCGCAAGGCTAGGGCAAGAACATTTAAGCCAGGAGAGAGAGTGCTTGTTTTGTTCCCACTGCAGTCCAATCCCCTACAGGGTAGATTCCATGGACCTTATGAGATCCATTCCAAGGTTAATGACCTCAATTACATTGTGACAACTCCAGATAGGAGAAAGGCCAGACAGTTATGTCACATCAACATGTTGAAACCCTACCATGATAGGTCTGTGCAGATTGTCTCAGTTGTTAGCCAGGGTAAGAGTGCTGTAGGTGATGATTGTCAGGAGGAGGCACCCTCCATCAAACCCAAAATCATTTCCTGTAAATTGTCCAATTCTGAGATTCTGCAGAACCTTGATGTGAAAATGTCACATTTAGAGCCTTGGCAACAAGCTCAAATGATGGACTTGGTGCTTCAGCATCGAGATTTGTTTCCTGATGTTCCTAAAATAACTCATGTAGCAATGTTGATTTAGGTAATGCTCAACCACTCAAACAACATCCGTATAGGATGAGTCCTGAGAAATGTAGGCTAGCTGAAGAGGAAGTGGCTTACATGTTAAAGAACAACATCATTCAGCCATCACACTCCAATTGGAGCTCTCCGTGTGTGCTTGTACCCAAGCCTGATGGTAGTACAAGATTTTGTACAGACTATAGAAAAGTCAACGCTGTTAGCAAGACTGATGCTTTTCCAATCCCAAGGGTAGATTGGTATTGACAAAGTGGGACAATCAAAGTTCCTCACTAAGATCGATTTGTTAAAAGGTTATTGGTGTGTTCCATTAACTGAACGAGGTAGAGAAATATCTGCTTTTGTAACACATTCTGGGCTGTACGAATATCAGGTTCTCCCATTTGGGATGAAAAATTCACCAGCCACGTTCCAAAGAATGATTCATGCAGTGATCAAAGATTTGCCCAACACTAGTGCTTACATAGATGATTTGGTGACTGGGAATGAAACTTGGAAAAGTCATCTCAAAGATGTTGGCAGACTGTTTGAAAAATTGATACTAACTGCTGACTGTTGTAACCTTCAGAAAATTTTGTTGTAATCTTTTTCCATGCTACAGTCATTGTTGTTCTTTGATTTTGATCAGTGTGTTTTCAAAAATAGAAAAACAGCTTCAGTTAGCAAAGCTAGGAAAAGCAGATCCATTAAATACAAACAAATTCAGTGCTAGCAGAATAGTGAGGTTAGTTCCTCCTTTTGATGAGCTGGAGGTTGACAAATATTTCCAGCATTTTGAAAAAGTGGCTGAGAGTTTGAAGTGGCCCATTGAGTATTGGTCTTTGATGCTGCAAAGTGTTATAAAAGGAAAAGCTCAACAAGCTTATTCAGCTTTGTCTGTTGATGATGCTTCGAACTATGATGTGGTTAAGCAAGCCATTTTGTCAGCTTACGAGTTGGTTCCGGAAGCTTACAGACAGAAATTTAGGAGTCTCAGAAAGATTGATAGTCAGACATATGTTGAATTTGCTCATGATAAGGAGGTGTACTTTGAGCGTTGGTGTACATCTAGAGCAGTCAATAGTGATTTCAAGAAATTGAAAGACTTGATGTTGGTTGAAGAATTTAAGCTGTGTGTTAAGGATGCTATTAAGTCTTACCTGGATGAGAAAGACGTGTCCACACTACATGAAGCTGCTAAGTTGGCAGATGAGTATTCACTCACTCATAAGTCTAAGTTTGGATCTCATGATAGGCCATATCCACCTAAGAAGAGTGGTGGTAAACTTAATTCAGCCCAGACCACAGAGGTTAAAGACAGAAGTGCTGATGTTAAGAAAAAGTTTGGTGATACCAAGAAGGAGGCGCCTACAGGTCCTACGTGTCATTATTGCAAGAAACATGGGTCATGTCTTGTCGGAGTGCCTAATTCTTCAAAGAAAGAGAGAAAAGGGGCCCTCGCCTAATGCTTTGGTGAAGTCTGTCACAGAAATGCCTATTGAGTTTGGTTCACGTGAATCATTTTGTCCTTATGATGCTAAAAAGGCTGAGTCGTCTGATCTTCTGAGGGAAGAGTTTCTTCCTTTCGTGTCAGAGGTATTTGTTTCTCCAAGTGAAAATTCTCCTTCTCAACCCATCCGAATTCTCCGTGATACTGGGGCGTCCCAATCGCTTTTGTTAAAAGAGGCATTGCCCTCCTGTGGAAGTGAAGACAAGGCAATAGGGGACTTTATTCTTGTTCAGGGTATTGAGGGGAGAATTGTGACCGTACCTTTGCACTCCGTGTTTCTGAAGTCAGACTTAGTAACAGGACAAGTTAAAGTGGGGCTCATGTCCAGCCTCCCTGTCAAAGGTATTTCTCTTTTACTCTGCAATGACTTAGCTGGTGGAAAAGTCGTTCCCTCTGTTCAGTTGACCTCTAAGCCAAGCATTAAAGATGAGTCTAAGTTAGACTTGGAGTTTTTCCCTTCATGTGCAGTGACTCGAGCTATGGCGAACCAGGCAGGAGAAGAGGAGAACTCTGTACAATCTAGCACGTTGTTGAAGCATGACCTTGATCGTTCAGGTCATAGGTTAGATAGTGGCTGTTATTAAGATGTTATTAGTTCGCCACAAGAAGTTGGGAACGATTTGCATGTGTCTGATGGTTTATCTTTGTCAAGAAAGCAATTAATCACTGAGCAAAGCAGTGATCCTGAGATTGCTGAATTGAGAGAAAAAGCTCTCCCTGATGAGGAAATTGTCAAAGTGCCCGTTGGGTTTTACCTGAAAGACGGGGTTTTGATGCGGAAATGGCGTCCTCCTGATATTCCTGCCAATGAAGATTGGGCAGTTATTAACCAAGTTGTTGTACCTAAAGTTTATAGGAAGGACATACTTACCATGGCACATAGCTTACCTCTAGGTGGTCATCTTGGTGTTAACAAGACTGTTAACAAGATCATGAAGCAATTCTTCTGGCCAGGTTTGCGCAAAGATGTTGCAAACTTCTGTCGCACATGCCACACTTGTCAGGTAGTGGGTAAACACCAGTTTGACCCTCCTGTGGCACCATTGAAACCTATCCCAGCCTTTGGTGAGCCTTTCTCAAGGGTTATTGTGGATTGTGTGGGGCCTTTACCCCGAACAAGAACTGGAAATAAGTACATGGTGACTATCATGTGTGCTTCAACAAGGTTCCCTGAAGCAATTCCACTCAGAAATATCAAAGCAGCCACCGTTTCTAGGGCCTTGATAAAGTTTTTCACTTTGTTTGGGCTGCCAAAAGAGATTAAATTGGATCAGGGTAGTAATTTTACCTCCGGATTATTCCAGCAGGTTATTTACCAGTTGGGAATCAAGCAGATTACATCAAGTGCATATCATCCTGAGAGCCAAGGTGCTTTAGAAAGATTTCATTTCACCCTGAAAACCATGATTTGGACATACTGCTTTGAGAATGAGAAGGATTTGGATGAAGGTGTTCATTTGTTGTTGTTTGCGGCTAGAGAGTCAATCCAAGAGTCTCTGGGTTTCAGCCCTTTTGAGCTGGTTTTTGGACACCAGGTAAGAGGACCGTTAGCCCTGCTGGGTGAGCAGTGGACTAACAACTACACTCATGTTAATTTGTTGGATTATGTCCTTAATTTCAAAGAGAGACTTAATAGAGCCTGTGCACTAGCCAAGGAGAATCTTAAGGCTACTCAAGGGAAGATGAAAACTTGGTACAACCGCAAGGCTAGGGCAAGAACATTTAAGCCAGGAGAGAGAGTGCTTGTTTTGTTCCCACTGCAGTCCAATCCCCTACAGGGTAGATTCCATGGACCTTATGAGATCCATTCCAAGGTTAATGACCTCAATTACATTGTGACAACTCCAGATAGGAGAAAGGCCAGACAGTTATGTCACATCAACATGTTGAAACCCTACCATGATAGGTCTGTGCAGATTGTCTCAGTTGTTAGCCAGGGTAAGAGTGCTGTAGGTGATGATTGTCAGGAGGAGGCACCCTCCATCAAACCCAAAATCATTTCCTGTAAATTGTCCAATTCTGAGATTCTGCAGAACCTTGATGTGAAAATGTCACATTTAGAGCCTTGGCAACAAGCTCAAATGATGGACTTGGTGCTTCAGCATCGAGATTTGTTTCCTGATGTTCCTAAAATAACTCATGTAGCAGTTCATGATGTTGATTTAGGTAATGCTCAACCACTCAAACAACATCCGTATAGGATGAGTCCTGAGAAATGTAGGCTAGCTGAAGAGGAAGTGGCTTACATGTTAAAGAACAACATCATTCAGCCATCACACTCCAATTGGAGCTCTCCGTGTGTGCTTGTACCCAAGCCTGATGGTAGTACAAGATTTTGTACAGACTATAGAAAAGTCAACGCTGTTAGCAAGACTGATGCTTTTCCAATCCCAAGGGTAGATTGGTATTGACAAAGTGGGACAATCAAAGTTCCTCACTAAGATCGATTTGTTAAAAGGTTATTGGTGTGTTCCATTAACTGAACGAGGTAGAGAAATATCTGCTTTTGTAACACATTCTGGGCTGTACGAATATCAGGTTCTCCCATTTGGGATGAAAAATTCACCAGCCACGTTCCAAAGAATGATTCATGCAGTGATCAAAGATTTGCCCAACACTAGTGCTTACATAGATGATTTGGTGACTGGGAATGAAACTTGGAAAAGTCATCTCAAAGATGTTGGCAGACTGTTTGAAAAATTGTCAGAAGCCAACCTAACAGTTAAATTGGCTAAGAGTGAATTTGGATGTGCTCATGTAACATATCTGGGACATGTTATTGGTCAAGGTCAGGTAGTTCCAGTTGATGCTAAGATCCAGGCAGTATTGGCCTTTCCTGTTCCCACCAATAAGAAAGCTTTGAGGAGATTCTTGGGATTGGTGGGATATTATCGCAAGTTTTGCAAGATCTTTGCTGATGTCGCCTTACCCCTGACAAATTTGCTTAAGGAAAGAGAGAAGTTTGTCTGGAGTGAATCCTGCCAAAAGGCATTTGACAAACTTAAGTCCATGTTATGTCATTACCCTGTGCTCCAGTCTCCTGATTTTAATAAACCATTTTCAGTGGCTGTAGATGCTAGCGATGATGCTGCTGGTGCAGTGTTGTTACAACAGGATGAAATCGACAAGGTCGAGCACCCTGTGGCATATTTCTCCAAAAAGTTCAACTAGCATCAAAGAAACTATTCAACCATTGAGAAAGAGCTATTAGCTTTGATTCTAGCACTACAACAGTTTGATGTTTACTTATGTACATTGTAAAAACCCCTCATTGTTTATACTGATCATAATCCATTAGTGTTTTTGAGTAAGATGAGGAACAAAAACAGAAGATTGTTAAACTGGAGTTTAATTTTGCAAGAGTATGACATTGTGATAAATCATGTTAAGGGTAAAGATAATGTTATTGCTGATTGTCTATCTCGATATTAAAAAGTTATTGATAGACCTGTCTGAAAATGTTGATCTATGGGATCAAAATGTTCCCTTTTAAGGGGGAAGGTGTGATGAACCCACATTTACATTTTATTTCACTATTGTATTGTTTTATTTTGATTTTATTCTGTATTTTATTTTGTAATAAGGTCATCTATTTGTCTGATTAAGTACATGGCAATAACATATGGATAAGTAATATACAGTCGTAAAGATGTTATCAATGTTTAATCCTCTTTTGCTTTGTTTGCATGGAGAGCAGAGAAAAAAAAAAAAAACATAGAAAAGAGTTCATGAGCAGGTCAACGAGTTCGGATACGGTCAAATGGCTAGTGATCATCTCGGCATGCTTTGTGATTGGTTCATTCTTGATCACACGCGATAGAGTGCGAATTCGCGGATGAGCACTTTCTGGAAGCGCGACTTCGGTGGGATGACGGACAAGCTTCGGATGCACTTCGTTGTCACGAGGGACATGGTTGGACCATACAGTGAGGAAAATAAGTATTTGAACACCCTGCTATTTTGCAAGTTCTCCCACTTAGAAATCTGAAATTGTCATCGTAGGTGCATGTCCACTGTGAGAGACATAATCTAAAAAAAAAAATCCAGAAATCACAATGTATGATTTTTTTTAACTATTTATTTATATGATACAGCTGCAAATAAGTATTTGAACACCTGAGAAAGTCAATGTTAATATTTGGTACAGTAGCCTTTGTTTGCAATTACAGAGGTCAAACGTTTCCTGTAGTTTTTCACCAGGTTTGCACACACTGCAGGAGGGATTTTGGCCCACTCCTCCACACAGATCTTCTCTAGATCAATCAGGTTTCTGGCCTGTCGCTGAGAAACACGGAGTTTGAGCTCCCTCCAAAGATTCTCTATTGGGTTTAGGTCTGGAGACTGGCTAGGCCACGCCAGAACCTTGATATGCTTCTTACAGAGCCACTCCTTGGTTATCCTGGCTGTGTGCTTCGGGTCATTGTCATGTTGGAAGACCCAGCCTCGACCCATCTTTAATGCTCTAACTGAGGGAAGGAGGTTGTTCCCCAAAATCTCGCAATACATGGCCCCGGTCATCCTCTCCTTAATACAGTGCAGTCGCCCTGTCCCATGTGCAGAAAAACACCCCCAAAGCATGATGCTACCACCTCCATGCTTCACAGTAGGGATGGTGTTCTTGGGATGGTACTCATCATTCTTCTTCCTCCAAACACGTTTAGTGGAATTATGACCCAAAAGTTCTATTTTGGTCTCATCTGACCACATGACTTTCTCCCATGACTCCTCTGGATCATCCAAATGGTCATTGGCAAACTTAAGACGTGCCTGGACATGTGCTGGTTTAAGCAGGGGAACCTTCCGTGCCATGCATGATTTTAAACCATGACGTCTTAGTGTATTACCAACAGAAACGGTGGTCCCAGCTCTTTTCAGGTCATTGACCAGCTCCTCCCGTGTAGTTCTGGGCGGATTCCTCACCTTCCTTAGGATCATTGAGACCTCACAAGGTGAGATCTTGCATGGAGCCCCAGTCCGAGGGAGATTGACAGTCATGTTTAGCTTCTTCCATTTTCTAATGATTGCTCCAACAGTGGACCTTTTTTCACCAAGCTGCTTGGCAATTTCCCCGTAGCCCTTTCCAGCCTTGTGGAGGTGTACAATTTTGTCTCTGGTGTCTTTGGACAGCTCTTTGGTCTTGGCCATGTTAGTAGTTGGATTCTTACTGATTGTATGGGGTGGACAGGTGTCTTTATGCATCTAACAACCTCAAACAGGTGCATCTAATTTAGGATAATAAATGTAGTGGAGGTGGACATTTTAAAGGCAGACTAACAGGTCTTTGAGGGTCAGAATTCTATCTGATAGACAGGTGTTCAAATACTTATTTGCAGCTGTATCATACAAATAAATAGTTTAAAAATCATATATTGTGATTTCTGGATTTTTTTTTTTAGATTATCTCTCTCACAGTGGACATGCACCTACGATGACAATTTCAGACCCCTTCATGATTTCTAAGTTTGAGAACTTGCAAAATAGCAGGGTGTTCAAATACTAATTTTCCTCACTGTATGTCTTCTCACTTTTTGGGTCCCTTTCTTTGCACAGATCTCGTGGACTTTCACGGGAGTGGATACCATATCTTTTTGATGTTTTCCAGGATTTTCGCGCCGTCACCATTTTGAAACAGTGACAGAGACACTACGTGCATGCATGTGCGGTAGGATAGTCGAGATGGCCATGCCTAAAGGACAGTGAGATGTATCAGCAGGCTACTGGTAATTTTAATATGTTTTGGGGGTGATTTGAATGTGAACCTTTTTGTTTAAGACCTAAAAAAAAAAAAAAAAACGACTGTGATATATTGAGCTGTAAATTTATTTCAAATAGGTTTCAGATAAACTATTGAAACGGATTCATGACTCCATGCCTGTATTTGCTGTTATCCTGGTATGTAACAATATATATATATATATATATATATATATATATATATATATATATATATATATATATATATATATATATATATATATATATATATACTTACTTTTAGTGTAGTATATCTTTAAATGTTGGTGTGTGTGTGTGTGCGCGCGCACGCATATACATATATATATATATATATATATGTGTGTGTGTGTGTGTGTGTGTGTGTGTGTGTGTGTGTGTGTGTATATACAAATGAGTGCAATTCTCCTACACTGACTATTGGATGTTCCACATGACACCTCATGACAAAGAAAACTCTGAGGATTTATGATCTAGAATTGTTGCTCTCCATAAAGTTGCCGAGGCTGAAGATTCATAAACACCCTGAAATTAAGTTACAGTACAGATGTGTTCCAAGAGGGGTTCTACTTGAAAAAGGCCTCGTAAGGTTCCCTCAAAGAAGTAGAAGTCCTCACACTGTGCTCCAGGAGCAGAATTACTGCAGCATTGCTTTAGAGGTTGCAAAAGCGGAAGCTTCGCTTGTTAGTGCTCAGACCATACGCTACACACTGCAACAAGTCGGTTTGCAGGCCATTATCCCAAAAGGAGCCTCTTTTTAAGCTGCTCATAAGAAAACCCACAAACAGTTTGCTGAAGAACAACCTGTCCAATTTCTGGAACCATGTCCTGTGGTCTGATGAGACTAAGATAAACTTGTCTGGCTCAGATGGAGTCCAGCATGTGTGGAGAAAATTGTGTCTTGCGTACAGTCAAGCATGGTGGTGGTAGCATCATGAGCCGTGGTTCATTGCGAGAAACATTCCAACATATACTGTGACATTTTGCTGCACCTGACGCACAGTGCGAGCACTCGACTTATTTGAAGGACCCTTGAAAGGCCTATTCCAAGTAGAACCTGTCTTGGAAAACCTCTGCGCCGTAACTCAATTTCAGGGTGTTACCGAAACTGCGACCTGGATAGTTTGCGACTTTTCATTTGGAACCAGACTGTTTTAATGAAACGGTATGCACCAGAGTTGTGTTTTTGCACCTGCAACAATTGGAACAACTCTGACCTCAAAGATTATTGTGCATCTTTTCCATAGCAGAAATTGAAAAATTCTCCTGATTAAGGACCATTTTTGGATGTCTTGTACTGGTCGCTAGGATTGACAAACTTGACTAAAAGCATAACAGTGGGATAATCTGTATGATGCTACTTAAAGTTTTAGATGTACAGTAAAGCGCTAACTTATGCTCATTTTACATTGTTCAGATTGTCTCCATTAAGAAACAAACGTGAATGCATCCTGAAAGCGCTTATTGTCTACCTGAATGAAGACCATCAAACCTTGTGAAGGAATATATGGTAAGTCATTTACATTTTTTTTTTAAACGTATTTTATGTTTCTGTGCAACCAACCCCTCCTCTCCTCTTTGGTCTGTTGGTAATTCTTTTTTTATACTTAATATTTTTAGGATGTTAAACTTGATGTCGTTGCAACCTCGGTTGCAACACCACCCTGGGAATCTATGGCATCGTACATGAAGGAGCAGATGCTCATAAGGTAGGGCATACTGTATGTTTTTACCATAAAGATGGGCTGTTTGCTGTAGCAGTACATTTGTTTTAGTACTGATCATGTTCATTCTTTCATGTTGGTCTTGCATTGAATAACTGATGCATTGTTAGCTTTTTTCAGTTTCAAAGAAAAAGGAAATATAAAAAAAATAAGGTTTTTTTATTATTATTTGTTTTTTATTATTATTTTGTAAATGCTTATAGTTTTATTAGTATTTTTGTAATAAGTAAACATAAATTAGATTTTTTGGAAAATAAAGGCAGTTTTCATATTTTGTACTGTACACATTCTTGTTGGAAAAAAATGTAAATACCTGTAGATTCATTGAATAAACTAATCAATAAAACTGGATTATTTGTTTTGGTTGTATTTGGCAACAATATACATTTTAGAACTTAATGACCTTATATATTAAAACTAAATTAAGAATGTTAAGTTGATTTAACTAAACAACATTACATTAACTTTATGTAATTAACATAAGTTTACTGAAATTAATATTGTTACTTAAATGCAACCTAACTGAGATACGTGGAACCTGTTGTCATAAAAAAGTTAATTAAGGCCAACATATAATTCCACCTGTGGCTGCAAATGAACCTCAATCTCCTGTTAAAGAGCCTAGGCCGGCGTCTTCATTAATTAAACATGGAGCATTTGCTAATGAACTAAAAGCATCAATGTCAAATGATTCTGGAACTCCACCACCAGATCTGTCAGATCTGGACAGGGCCGCTGGAAGTAATTTTGAACAGGGGGTGCTGTGAATTATTTATTTATTTTTGACAAAAAAATCTATGAGCCTATGGGCCTATTTAGAATACATTTTAAAAAATAACATAGGGCTGTGATGATGGCACTTTTTTTTTTTACCACTGCGGTGGTAGTGGACCAAATACCGGCGGTGTTGCGGTGGTTGGGGGGTTGTTTTGAAATAATAAAAAGAAACAAAACAAAGAAACAACACACTAAAGCCTGTAAAGCATTGAAATACATATCAGTAAATACTGGTAACTTACATAATATAATAAAGTTGAATCCATTTAAAAAAAATAAAAATTAAAATAAAAAAAAAAGTTTTATATTTCCACACAAAGACGCGTTATAGCCTACCGCTCTGCGCTTTGAGAGGGATGTGGAACACGAGCAGGAAAGAGACCACCGATCTCTTTTTCTGATATCTTCATGTTGTTGTAAAAGAGCTAATTTTCTTTGCGCGCTGCCAGAGAAAGCCAAACTAAAATCACCGGCGCGTGTGAAACGCGCTTTACAAATGAACTTGAAAAATCTATATAATTTAAATTATCAAAATAATTTAAATAAATTTCAAAATACACTTAATAGCCTACGTGTGTCAAAATAATTTCCTAAAATATTCATAAGGAATTTATAAATTGTGCAAAATATTTTTAATAGGCCTACATTTTTTTAAAATCTCTCTCTCACCAAGAGGGGGTGCTGTAGCACCCCCAGCACCCCCACTTCCTGTGGCCATGGATCTGGATGAGCCACTGATGCAGCCAAAATTGCAAGAATTTCCAGTTATTACAAAATTAGGAAAACAATGTTTTTCTTCGCGATGGTATGAGAGATTCGGCTGGTTGGAATATACCACAGCCAGTGATGCAGTTTTTTGTAAATCCTGCAGGCACTTTCCTGAGCTAATAAAAGCAAAATTTAAACAAGATGAATTTAAAGATTGGATACATCTAAGTCAAGCATCTAAGAAGCATCAGAATAGCACAGGACACCTGCATTCACAAAAAAAACTAACCGCTTACAGACAAAGTCACCAGCCAGATGGCAGAGGTGAAGTGTTTGATCAACTTAGACAAAGTAAATGCATCTTTTGTAGAAAGTTACAAACATAGATTTGTGCTTGATGTTGTACTTTTTTGTGCCAAGCCAGATATTCTGTCGTATGGTCGTAGAGAAAGTGAGGAAGCATTAAACGGGAATTCTTTTGGAATTGTTCTGTTTGCTTGACCAGCCGGCTAATAATGCGAGAAAGAACTTGTTGCAGTTTGTATTCGATACTAGCATGGAAGACTTGTAAAGATATAGGCCAGAGTAAATATTTTTAAAAACAGCACGAATCACGATTTTGAGAAAGTGCTTAAATTAACGCATGACCTGATGGAAAAACATGATGTACACAAAATGGATGTCGCCTCCACCCAGGAAAGGAAACTTCCTTTTAAATTGTCTGCCTCCGTGATCACAAGCTCTCTTGGTAAAAGTGACAGCATGAAAAGTGATGAAGATTGAAGGCATCTGTAGAATAAGGTGTTGGATCGACAAATTAGGGAGCTGAACAGGCGTTTTTGATAACACCTATGGCCTCATGATGCTGATGTTGCCTGTTTACCCAGTTCAAATACATTCGGAGACAGAGACTCCCTAACAGTTGCAGGTAAACACTATAACATAGACATTGTTGATGCTGAGCTCACATGGAGCAACTAAAAGGAAGGCAGATGCTGGACAGGACCTCCCATCACTCATGGAATTGCTGGATAACAGTCCTGATGACATCTTTCCAAATGTCACATTTTTTTTATTTTATTACACTTATTACTCTTCTGATGACATTATGTAGTGGTGAAAAGACTGTTCTCCACAACAAACCATGTAAAAACATGTCTACATTCCTCAATGCTTACTGTTCATCCATGCAATTTGTCTCTGCTCTCCTTTGAATGTGAACTGACAGAGACACTTTATGGTTATGACAAGATCATCTTGTGTTTAACCGAAAGCCCGTCATCTAAGACTAAAGACATGTAAACGTAAGTTCAACTTTTCATTGTTAATAGTTAATTTATTCATTTATTTTCTGTTATGTGGCGTGTAGCTTTCATACAATACTTTTAGTTTTGCCCACCCTGTTTTATGAAGGCCCACCCACATGTGGTATTTATCAATAGATTGATTGTCTCATTAGAAAATTACATCAGTGTCCAGGGGATCATTTATTTAAAGTGTATTAAATTTATTTAAGGTCTATGTATGCACAAATCATAAACACTCATCATATATATATTCACAGTGATGTCATCAGATTGTGATTTGTCCATAATGAGACACTTATATTTTCCTTCATCAGAGACTCTGAGAGCTGATAGTTTGAGTGAAGCATTGCCTTTCTGTAGCTCCTCTTTAAACAGTGATGTTCTTTTACAGTAAGTCTGAGCCTGATTTTTATTTCTGTCTTCATGATCCTCATAGAGATGCACTAATGAGTCGTCATTCAGTTTGAACCACTCCACTCTCATGTCCACAACACTGGTGTTGGATTTGATAAAACAGGGCAGAATTAGATCTTTACCAGCTACAACAACAAGAGGAGCTGCTGGACCAACCACCTGTAATTTCTCTGTGTTGTGGACAAAAAAATACATATCAATATTTTGTATAAAACAAGACAGACATTATTTTTATTTTACACCTCATTTTGAACATGAAACCATTTCATACTTGAATTAGTTGTTCCTTTTCTTAATAATAATTAGCAGTAAATTGATCAAGACAATAACAATTAATGCTGTCAGAAAAAACTAATATTTTTATTTACACATGTTACTTTTTCGAAACTGGATCTGTAAGCCATTTTGCCAAAGGGCCCATGTGAGAACTAGAATACAGGAACACATTTGGAGCAAATATTAAAGCTGAATATATGCAAGTAGTAATAAACAGACACTTATCAGTGTCACACTGTTCAGGTGGCTAAATCATGTTTTGTTAAATAGCTTATAAACTGGCATAAAGAATGTCACTTAATAAATATATGAATTGAATACTTGATTATAATTGTAAAATAAACTTACTATTGTTAAATACATTATTGAAATTAAAATAAGGGTTTTTTTAATTTACAAAAATATTAAATTTGGTGATTGTGTCACATAAACACAGTCAAATGATAATAGTCATTCCCTTTAAGATCAAGCTATTTTATTGCTAAAAACGTTTAATTGGTAAAAAGTAAATTGGTGTCTTGTGCTCAAATTTTATTATCATGCATTAAACCTTTTATGGATAACCTTGTTGTGCAGAGGTGCAAAAATGGGGTATGCAGCAAATATAGGGGGTCTTCACATGAGGGGTACCACAAATAAGGGGTGCCAAAATTGAGGGGTGCCAATACTTGTAGTGTATTTACTGTATTCCTGTATTTATAGATTGATGAACCATGACTTTGCATACCCCCTCAGAAAATGTGCAATTGCACCCCTGGTGTTGTGTCTATGTTGTGAAATGGGATTAAATTAGCATTCATAACAACTACTACTACTACAATAATAATAAACACTGTGGCAATCTGTTAATTACTGCTCCTAAATCTTTTACTGCCATAGCAGGGAAAGGAGAAGCAGGGAAAGGAGAAGTGGAGGAGAGTGGAGATTAGGGTTGGTTACTTTAAATGTTGGTACTATGACTGGTAAAAGGAGAGAGGGACCTGATATAATGGAAAGGAGAAAGGAAGATAAGTTGTGTGTTCAGGAGACCAAGTGGAAAGGGAGTAAGGCCAAGAGGCAATGGTGTGGATGGAAAGAGAAATGGTGTAGGGGGATTCTGAAGGAAGAGTTCAGTAAGATTGCAGTGGAAGTGAAGAGAGTTTCTGATGAACGTGAAGCTGGAAGTTGAAGGGGTGATGATAAATGTCATCAGTGCCTATGCTCCAAAAGTGGGTTGTGAGATGGAGGAGAAGGAAAAATTCTGCAGTGAGTTAGATAAAGTGGTGAAGAGTGAACCTAGGAATGAAAGATTGGTAATTGGGCCAGACTTTAAATGATATGTTGGTGAAGGGAACAGAGGTGATGAGGAGATGGTGGGTATTTATGGCCTTAAGGAGAGGAATGTGGAAGGGCAGATGGTGGTAGATTTTGCTAAAAGGATGGAAATGGCAGTGGTGAACACTTATTTTAAGAAGAACTAGGATCATAGGGTGACATATAAGATTGGAGGCAGGTGCACAAAGGTGTTCTGTGTAGGAGATGCAACTTGAAGGAGATTGGAGACTGTAAGGTGTTGGCAGGGGACAGTGTAGCTAGACAGCTTGGAATGGTGGTCTATAGGATGGCGTTGGAGCTGAAAAAGAAAAGAAGGAAAGTGAAGACTAATAAAAAAAAATACGATGGTTAAAACTGAAGGAGGAAAACTGTAGTATGAGATTCAGGGAAGAGGTCAGATAGGGGTCCGGTAATGGTGAAGAGCTGCGGGATGATTGGGCAACTACTGCAGAAGTGATAAGGGAAACAGCTAGAAAGGTACACTTGTGTGACATCTGGAAATAGAAGAGAAGACAAAGAGACATGGTGGTGGAATGAGGAAGTGCAGGAGAGCAGAGCATAAGCAGAAAGAGTTTGGTGAAACAGATTTGGGATCGGCAGAGTGATGAGAAAAGTAGGCAGGAGTATAAGGAGATGCAGCAGCAGGTGAAGAGTGATGTGGCAAAATGAAAGGAAAAGGCATATGAGGATCTGTATGAGAAGTTGGACACTAAGGAAGGAAAAAGGGATTTGTACTTATTTGAAAGACAGAGGGACTGAGCTGGGAAGGATGTGCTGCAAGTTAGAGCAATGAAGGATGGAGATGGAAATGTGTTGACTAGTGAGGAGAGTGTTTTGAGAAGATGGAGGGAGTATTTTAAGCAGCTGATAAATATGGAAAATGAGAGAAAAAGAAGGTTGGATGATGTGGAGATGTAAAGCAGGAACTGGATAGGATTAGTTTAAAAGGAAAGTTTACTATCGAGCTCGAAGGACCAAATCTTAGGAAGGTTTACTATTTAGCTTGAAGGACCGATTGTAAGGAAGTTTAACTATCTGGTGTATGCTGATCAGGAGATTGTACTCTCCCCAGCATGTAAGTAAAACACGTTACAGGATTCAGAACACTTAAACTTGACTGGGTTTAGGATTGATCGTTTGTGGTGTGATTCTCACTGTCATCTGCTAGCTGCTGTTCGGTAGGCTGTTCAAGATCCATTGAAGACTACTGCTCAGTGTCATCTACTAGCTGTAGATGACGCCAGAGAAGCTGGAAGCTGAGAGGATGCCAGAGAAATGGAGAATTGTGCTGGTACCATTTTTAAAGAAAAAGGGAGATGTGCAGACCTGCAGGAAGTACAGGGGAATAAAGTTAATCAGCCACACCAGGAAGTTATGGAAAAGAGTAGTAGGGAAAGAGTAGTCAGGCTGAGAGAATAGGTGACCATCTGTGAGCAACAGTATGGTTTCATGCCACGGAAGAGCACTACAGATGAAATATTTGGTTTAAGAATGTTGATGAAGAAGTATTAAGAAGGTCAGAAAGAGTTGCATTGTGTGTTTGTGAATGTAGAGAAATCGTCCGTCAGGGTGCCGAGAGAGGATTTGTGGTATTGTATGAGGTAGTCAGGTGTGTCAAAGAAGTATGTGAGGGTGGTGCAGGACATGTATGAGGACAGTGTGAGAGCAGTGAAGTGTTCCGTAGGAACGAGAGACTGGTTCAAGGTGGAGGTGGGACTGCATCAAGGGTCGGCTCTGAGCCCTTTCCTGTTTGCAGTTTTGAAGGACAGGTTGGCGGACAAAGTCAGACAGGAGTCTCTGTGGACTATGATGTTTGCGGATGATATTGTGATTTGTGGTGAGAGTAGGGAGCAGGTTGAGAAGAGCCTGGAGAGATGGAGGTATGCACTGGAGAGAAGGGAAATGAAAGTAAGTAGGAGTAAGACAGAGTACCTGTGTGTGAGTGAGAGGAAAGGCAGTGGAGTGGTGAGGTTGCAGGGAGAAGAGGTGATGAATGTGGAGTTCAGGTACCTGGGTTCAACAGTGCAAAGTAATGGAGAGTGAGTTAGAGAAGTGAAGAAAAGAGTGCTGGCAGGGTGGAGTGGGTGGAGAATAGTGGCAGGAGTGATTTGTGATAGAAGGGTATCTGCAAGAGCGAAAGGAAAAGTTCATAGGACTGTGGTAAAACCTGCGATGTTGTATGGATTAAAAACAGTGGCATTGAGTAAAAGACAGGAGGTGGAGCTGAAGGTAGCTGAGCTGAAGATGTTGAGATTTTCGTTGGGAGTGACAAGGATGGACAGGATTAGAAATTAGTTTATTAGGGGGACTCAGCATGTACGATTGGCCAGGCAGAGGGACCGAGCTGGGAAGGATGTACTGCAAGTTAGAGCAATAAAGGATGGAGAGGGAAATGTGTTGACTAATGAGGAGAGTGTGTTGAGAAGATGGAGGGAGTATTTTGAGCAGCTGATGAATGAGGAAAATCAGAGAGAGAGAAGGTTGGAGGATGTGGAGTTGGTGAAGCAGGATGTAAATAGGATTAGTAAGGAGGAAGTGAGAGCAGCGATTAAGAGGATGAAGAATGGAAAGTCGGTTGGACCAGATGACATACCGGTAGAAGCGTTGAGATGTTTAGGAGAGATGGCAGTGGAGCTTTTAACCAGATTGTTTAACAGGATTCTGGAAGGGGAGAGGATGCCTGAGGAATGGAGAAGGAGTGTGCTGGTACCGATCTTTAAACATAAGGGAGATGTGCAGACCTTCAGTAACTACAGGGGAATTAAGTTGATCAGTCACACCATGAAGTTATGGGAAAGAGTAGTGGAAGCCAGGCTGAGAGAAGAGGTGACCATCTGTGAGCAACAGTATGGTTTCATGCCGAGGAAGAGCACCACAGATGCCTTATTTGCTTTGAGGATGTTGATGGAGAAGTATAGAGAAGGACAGAAGGAGCTGCATTGTGTATTTGTGGATTTAGAGAAAGCGTACGACAGGGTGCCGAGAGAGGAGTTGTGGTATTGTATGAGGAAGTCAGGTGTGTCAGAGAAGTATGTGAGGGTGGTGCAGGACATGTATGAGGACAGTGTGACGGCAGTGAAGTGTGCAGTAGGTACGACAGACTGGTTCAGGGTGAAGGTTGGACTGCATCAAGGATCGGCCCTGAGCCCTTTCCTGTTTGCAGTGGTGATGGACAGGTTGACGGACGAGGTCAGACAGGAGTCTCCCTGGACTATGATGTTTGCAGATGATATTGTGATTTGTGGTGAGAGTAGAGAGCAGGTTGAGAAGAGCCTGGAGAGGTGGAGATATGCGCTTGAGAGAAGGGGAATGAAAGTCAGTAGGAGTAAGACAGAGTACATGTGTGTGAATGAGAGGGAGGGCAGTGGAGTGATGCGGTTGCAGGGAGAAGAGGTGGAGAAGGTGGAGGAGTTCAGGTACCTGGGGTCAACAGTGCAAAGTAATGGAGAGTGTGTTAGAGAAGTAAAGAAAAGAGTGCAGGCAGGGTGGAGTGGGTGGAGAAGAGTGACAGGAGTGATTTGTGATAGTAGGGTATCTGCAAGAATGAAAGGGAAAGTTTATAGGACTGTGGTGAGACCTGCGATGTTGTATGGATTAGAGACAGTGCATTGAGTAAAAGACAGGAGGTGGAGCTGGAGGTAGCAGAGCTGAAGATGTTAAGGTTTTCGTTGGGAGTGATGAGGATGGACAAGATTAGAAATGAGTTTATTAGAGGGACAGCACATGTAGAATGTTTTGGTGACAAGGTGAGGGAGGCGAGCTTGAGATGGTTTGGACATGTGCAGAGAAGGGACATAAATTATATTGGTAGAAAAATGCTGAAGATGGAGCCACCAGGTGGGAGGAAAAGAGGAAGGCCAAGGAGGAGGTTCATGGATGTGGTGAGGGAAGACATGCAGGTAGTTGGTGTGAAAGAGGCAGATGTAGAGGACAGGGTGGTATGGAGACGGATGATCCGCTGTGGCAACCCCTAATGGGAGCAGCCGAAAGAAGAAGAAGAAGAGCATGTAGGACGTTTTGAAGACAGGTGAGGGAGGTGTGATTGAGATAGTTTAGACATGTGCAGAGGGGGGACATCGATAGAAGAATGCTGAGGATGGAGCTGCCAGGAAGGAGGAAATGAGTCAGACCAAGGAGGAGGTTTATGGATGTGGTGAGGGAAGACATGCAGGTAGTTGGGTTGAAAGAGGCAGATGTAGAGTATTATGGACACGGATGATCGACTGTGGTATCCCCTAATGAAAGCAGCCGAAAGAAGAAGAAAAAGAAGACTATAATAATAACAAACAACACCCACATTCATAATAACAATAATTATCTTCTTCTTCTTCTTCTTCTTTCGGCTTTTCCCATTAGGGGTTGCCAGAGCAGATCATCCATCTCCATACCCCCCTGTTGTTTACATCTGCCTCTTTCAAACCAACTACCTGCATGTCTTCATTCACCACATCCATAAACCTTCTCCTTGGCCTTCCTCATTTCCTCCTTCCTGGCAGCTCCATCCTCAGCATTGTCCTACCAATAATAATAATAATTATAATAATAATAATAATAATAATAATAATAATAATAATAATAATAATAATAATAATATTTAAGGATGTATAGAAATAGGTTAAAAAATAAACTCTGGTGGGTTGTTAATGTACTTTATGTACCTAGAGGGTTTCAGTTACAACAGGTTGAAAAATTTAACTTCTTGTTTTGCATTCTCCAGGACCCTCAGAAGTTTAATTTTACTTTTTAGCATAGCTCAATTGCCAATTATACATATAACATTTGGGGACAGGTTTCTAGAATGGTACAAACAGTTTAAGCTTGTCTTTAAATTTTCTTACATTCATTGTTTTTTTTTTTTACAAATCTGGAAGAATACAAGTGTTCTCTGTTTGCTGATTGCAAAGTTATCAAGCAGGAACAACTTCACTTCTTTTGTTTTGTTTAAAATGCAGGCAGTAACACCATAAAAGTGATTATTTTATATCAACCGAACAACATTTTAGCCTTAGTGGAGCTTTTGGATTTTTTAAAATAAACTGTATAAATAAGTTGTAACAATCCAGAGTTCAGTTTCTCTAAAACCAAAATTTTATAACTCCACTAAGCACACAAACCTGGTGGTAAAATAAGTGGTAAAACAAGCTTTAAATCCAAGTAGCTACCACACACACACACACACACAAACACACACACACACACACACACACACACACACACACACACACACACACACACACACACACACACACACATACAGGTTTCATACCTGATTGAGATTCCATAATGCGGGGGAAAATCAGAAAAAACACTCTTAACAACAGCCCTGAAAGTCAGATGATCAGATCAGTGCGTCAGTTTTAGAAGAAAACAATTGAATAATTTACACCAGGAGAACTTAATACATAAATGTTTTTTTTTAAAGTCAAAATACTCACTCATTTTATTGGTTTATATTTCCGTAAGACAACAAAAGATAACGTTTCCGTGTCCACACTTTCAGATTTGTTTGCATTGATTTGTGGAACCTGTTGGAACCTGTTCCTTCAACACGCCTTTTTTTAGAAAGCTTCCTTAGAAGTAAAGCACACACACATTACAATTGTGCAATAGTGCAATATTTTTTATTTATTACTTATAAAGAAAATGCTTAAACCCAAGCATTCTGTGTGGCTGAGGTTTTATGTGGCCTTCATGAAAGATTGTTTTGATCTGGTTTATGCTTCCATGTGCCTCATCTCAGTCAATATATAGTTACTCCCTATGACCCATATCTAAGTCTGTGCAAAAAGGATAGGAATTGGCAGATGTCACCCAAAGCACCAGATAATTCTTCTCGGTGTAAAACTCCCTCAGATAAGGCATAAGGAAGAAACCTTGAAAGGAACCAGACTCAAGAGGGAACCCATCCTCATCTGGGTGGCACCGAATGTCCATTTATTACAGCAAAACAATGTCGAGGTGTGCAGTGATGGTGATGCAAACTGTAGTCCTGAGCATAGATGCATAGATGTCTAATTGCCTGGCAGAGCTGAATGTTAAACATTATCACCTTCCAATACATATTCCATTACAGTGCTTTAAATAAAGAAGAGCTTTTTGTCATCTGTTTAATCTTTCTGTTCTATTTCTTTCCTTTGTTTATTATATTCATACATTACATAAAGCAGTTTTTTCATTGTATTGATTATTAACTGTTTGATTTTCTTATTGCTTTTCTAGTTTATCTGTATGTATTTGTAAGTCTTTTTGTGGCCTCAAGACGGGGCCACAAATCCATTATAATTTTCTATTATTCACACACACACACACACACACACACACACACACACACACACACACACACACACACACACACACACACACACACACACACACACGCGCGCACACACACACATAGTGAATAATCAATAAGATGATGTAACAGACTTTATTGAATTTTAACAGGAGAAATGAGAGATATGAGGATGGAGCAAAGGCGTTTAGGTGAGAAAAACCAAAGACTGAAATCCGGTGCGAGTTCGGGAGTGACGAATGAGTGGAGTGGAGCTCTCGGTCTAATGGTAGGTGCCAGTGTGTCTGCGGGGGCCGTGGATGCCAGTCACGTGTTTTTGACAGTGCACAGAGACCTGAGACTGAGATTAAAATGTTCCAACGCAGTGATGAACATACACCATGTATGAATGTTCGTGATTATAACAACTCATACGCTGCTCGCTCCCCTGCTAGACGCAGCCCCAGCCCCGCTCGTAGATGGACCAGTTATGAGAATGATTCAAGGAAAAGGAGCGTGCGATTCATGTCTCCTGGCAGAGCAGAACGTTGCAGTGTGCCGGGAAATGGACAGTAGCTGATGTTGCGGCCCAAACACCAGCAGTACTACCTGAGGGCTCTCAGAAGGACAGTTTTAACGATGGCTACTCTACTATGTGGCGGCCCGTCCTGTGAATGGACAAATGCTAGATACATTAGGTACTATCACAATAACGTTTCAGCTGGGCACTGAGTTATGGCAGCATGTGTTTCATGTGCTGAGAGAGACCACACAAACTGTATTGCTAGTCTGGGACTTTCTATTGAGGAATCATACTTTATTGGACCTCAGCTGTGCTAAGCTACAACTGCGGGACATCTCAGTTCCTCTCCTTACCAGCAAAGACTTTGTTCCCAGGTGCTGCAATGTTTCGCTGGCCACTGCTATGACCTTACCTCCACTCAGTGAGTCTGTGGTGCCTGTTTAAGTATGCTTGCCTAATACAGCTCGCTTAACGAGTGACTTTGTTGGATATCTGGACCCAAATGTGGCAGATTCTTCCAGCCTAGTTGTTGCTCACATGGTAGGGACAGTTCACAATGGACTTACTAAAGCTCGGATCTTAAACCCTACCGGGCAGGACATTTTCTTGAAGGAGGACATGCACCTGGGTGAATTTTACCCAGTTGATGACTCAGATGTTCAGCCATTCCATGCTCCTGTGGATATAGGAACAGTGTCCTTTCCCAGTGATATCCCTCCTGTGTCGCTGGATGAGTCACCTATTTCTGAGTCTGAGAAAGCTTCACTTTCTTCATTACTGTTGGAGTACAACGATATTTTCAGCTTGTCCAACGGGATGGCAGTAAATGTAAACTTGTAAAACATCACATCAGAACGGGTGAGCAAGCACCTATTAAGCAGCGTGCATACCGTGCAGCCCCAGGAAAGAGAAACAAGTGGCTGGCCTGTTAGCAGATGGCGTTATTGAGGAAAGCTGTAGCCCATGGGCATCACCAGTTGTTTTAGTAAGGAAGAAGTGTGGCGCCTGGCGTTTTTGTGTGGACTATAGACGCTTGAACAGTGTGACTATTAAAGACTCGCATCCCCTGCCTTGTGTGGATGACACCTTAGACGCGTTAGCAGGCGCGATGTGGTATAGCACGCTGGATGTCTCTAACGGTTACTGGCAGGTGGAAGTTGCAGAGGAGGATCGAGAGAAGACGGCCTTTACTACGGGACAAGGGCTCTATCAGTGGCGGTCCATGCCAATGGGTCTTTGCAACGCTCCTGCCACATTTCAACGTTTGATGGAGCTAGTTCTCAGAGGGCTCCCGTGGCACATCTGCATGGTATATCTCGATGACATTTTAATTTATAACAAAACATTTGCAGAACATCTGTTGAGCCTCAAGGACGTGTTTTCAAGAATCCAGTCTGCTGGGTTGAGACTGAATCCAGGCAAATGCCACCTTGCCAGAGATCATGTGGTTTTTCTGGACCATGTAGTCTCTCGAAAGGGTCTCCAGCCTGACCCTAAGAACACTGAGAAAGTCTTGATTTGGCCAGTTCCCCATTCTCCTTCTGAGGTGAGAGCCTTTGTGGGACTTTGTTCCTATTACAGACGCTTTGTTAAGGGTTTTTCCAAACTTGCTGCTCCGCTGAACCAACTTGTTGGGAAGAATGTCCCCTTTGTGTGGACTCCTGAATGTGACACGTCATTTAACCATTTGAAAAGTGTGTTGTCATCTGACCCTGTAGTGATATTGCCTGACTTCAGTGTACCTTTTAAAATTTACACCGGTGCGCCCAACTTAGCAGTCGGTGCAGTTCTTGCCCAGGACAGAGATGGACTGGAACGTGTTGTCGCGTATGCCACCTGGACACTGACTTCCACGCAGAGGCGTTGGTCCACCTTTGATCGTGAGTTGTGGGCTGTTGTGTGGGCAGTAAGGGAGTTTAAGCATTACATAGGACTTACTGCATTTACCATTATCACAGACCACCGTCTGCTCTTAGCGCTTCGGCGTATGTCCATTGATGACGATCCAACAGGCAGAAGAGGTAGATGGATCCTGGAGCTTGACCCTTTGAATTGGGTCATTGTACACAAAGACGGACATTGTCATGGGATGCGCTTTCTCGCCGCCCTGAGTCGTCCAGCCTGAGTGAGGCGGAGCCAAGTGGTAAGGGAGGACTGGATGTGAACGTGGTGAGTTCTGCTTGAATGGACACTGACATTCCAGGTTCCTCTGATGTCTCTGATTCTACTGGTGACGGGGCTGCCGTGGGCTCACTAAGTGATTCAGACAGCGGGTCTCATATTAATACTTTGTCATACTCTGTATCGGACATTAGGGCTATGCAGCATGCTGACCCTGATATTTCGGCTGTGTTGGGCTGGGTGGCTCAATCCATAAGACCGCCCAGGCGGAGGTTACAGGGAGCTTCTTGGCGCTTACGTAAGTTCTGGACTGAATTTAATCATCTTTCTATTGTTGATGGACTGTTATGCCATTCAGTTTTCTGCCCAAACACGGGTAAACCGGTGGTTCAAATAGTTGTTCCCTCTGCTCTGGTATCTGACATTCTTTTACAGCTGCATGGTGCACCAGCTTCTGCCCATTTCTCTTCTGAGCGGGTGTGGGAATGGGCGAGACAATTTTGTTACTGGCCTTCCATGTACAAGGATATCAAAGCATGGTGTGAGCAGTGCAAGGCATGTCAGACGCGGCGTAGTCCTGTTCCAGCCCACCGTGCGCCGTTTGAAAGAGTGGCTATGGACATCTTGGAGCTGCCTGCCACTTCAAAAGATAACCGGTATGTGCTGGTGGTCGAGGACTATTTCACCAAATTTGTCAATTTGTATGCTTTACCTAACCAGTCTGCACAGATGGTGGCACAATGTCTGTTTGAGGACTATGTTCTGCTTCATGGCGTACCAGAGACTTTGCACTTAGATCAAGGTTGTCAGTTTGAGGCGGAAGTGGTTCAGACACTCTGCCGTCTTTTGAACATTAAAAAGACTCGCACCACACCTTACCACCCGAAATCAGACGGCATGGTTGAGCGCTTTAATCGGACTCTGATTGATCAACTGGCTAAGACACTTTTGACTTATGGAGGGGAGTGGGACGATTATGTGAAACATGTGGCGTTCGCTTACAATACCACGGCTCACTCCAGCACTCATTTCATTCCTTTCTTCTTGACCCACGGTCGGGAAGCACGAGTTCCCGTCAATGTACTGTTGCCCACCCGTGGTCTTGACTCACAGATAGCAGTGACACATGGCGAGTTTGTTCTTTCACTGCTGATGAAACTGAACTCTGCCTTTAGTGGATGCATAGTGAGGCAGCTTATGACCGTCAGAAATTGTACCATGACGTTTCCATGCATCACCAACCTTATGATGTAGGTGCCATGGTGTGGCGCCACAACCCGGTGGAGAGTCGCATGAAGCTGGCACCCCATTGGAAGGGACCTTATAAAATTGTGCAAGTCATGGATTCATGTGGTGAACCTGGACTGACTTACCGGATTGTAAACCCCTTTGACAATGCTGAGAGGGCTCAAGTAGTGCATTATGACAGGGTATGGCCGTACACATTGCCCTTTTCCCCCTTGTCACAGCCTGGACCATTTCCCATGGGATCTGATGTCGCCGATAGGGAGGACTCTGTTCCTTCCCAAAAAGATCTGGATGCTTTGGCGGACTCACAGTGTTCGGTTGGAAGGCTAGAGCCAAGCTTTAGTAGGACTGGGAGAGTTTGTAGACCTCCTGGCCATTTGCAGGATTTTGTTCTGTATTAGTATGACTGTTTTCCTCAGTTTAAGTGGATGTTGTCATATGGTTCCGTGCTTTGTTTTATGTTCATCATACATTGCTGTTTATGGTCTGTGATTTTAGTTTTTTTTGTTATGCTGTACTAATTCTGGATCGACTGGTGCTCATTGTGTGTGTAATCCATTTTTTCCCTCGGGGCTTGCCATAGATAGGTAATGGACATGCGCACTTGGGGGTGCTAAAGTGTCGGTGACTTCTGGCTGAAGGTTATGCTGTTTAATAAAGTGGTGAAGAGTTTGGATAATCTCGTTTATTGTTTTTTTTTACTCAATATAAAGTGTTTAGGCGAACCCTACACGAACGCTCGGTGACAACTGCTTGTGTGTGTGTGTGTGTGTGCGTGCGAACAAAAAAACAAATCCGAAAGAACAAAGACAAGTCAGAAAAACCAGAAAAGGTAGGTATAGGTTTGTGACTGGAACACTTACCGATTATTGGAAGAGACACCTGTCATTCAAGATATACAGGAAGTACAACAGTGTCTCCTTGCTTGCTAATGTTTACTTCTGTTATTTTTGTTATTTAAAGGTACACTAATCCAAATAATTTTTTTTTAAAGTAAACGGAGAACTTTACACATGTACAAGAAACAAAGTTATAAGATTTGTACTTCCTGTATATCTTGAATGGCAGGTGTCCCGTCCAATGATCGGTAAGTGTTCCATTCACAAACTATACCTACCTCTTCCGGTTTGTCTGAATTGTCGTTGTGTTTGGGAATTTGTTATTTTGTTTTCGGATTTGTGATTTAAATTTTTGCATTTGTTATATTGTTTTCGGATTTTGTTAGTGTTTTCTAATTCGTTAATTTGTCTGATTTGTTAATGTCTTTTGCAGTTCTCAGCCACCGTATATATATACATGCCTCTTTAATCTATAGTTTTTATACCCAATCATGTTACTGACCTCGGAAGCGCATTGCATTCACAAAGAGGGAAAAAACAACACAGAAAGGATCTCATGATTATGACTTAATATCTCATCTAACTTCTCATCTTATAATTATTACTATGTATCTCATAATTATGAGATCCTGATATCCTAATTGTGATTTAGTATCTCATAATTATGAGATAAGTGGAGACAGTCTGTGGCAGGGGAGCGTTTTAGCGCATAACACCAGATTTGACGTCACTGCATTTTTTGCTCGGAAGCGCCTCATTGCACAACCATGAAGATGTAGCAGATATCATATGATTTAACTTAAATACTGTATATTAGTTCAATTAGATACTGGACATTATTATTATTATTATTATTATTATATTTTTATTGACTACTAATATGTGTTACACATTCTGTCTGTCCTCTTGATAAAACAAACTTTTTAGTGGACAGTCAGAATCTGTAACATATTAGTAGTCAATGTTAAAATATAATAATCGTAATCATAATAGTAACAAAAATGATAAAATCCTCAGATGTTAAAATATAATAATAATAATAATAATAATAATAATAATAATAATAATAATAATAATAGTTAATGCCCCGTATCTGTTAACTGAAGAAAGACTTACCGTAACTAAATTAATTAGCAGGAGGAGCAGGTCAGCGAGGAAATGTCCAGTAGCTAATTAAACTAATATACTGTTAGATTTTTATTATGACCAAACAAAACTTAATTCTTGGAGAGTTTTTCCATGCGATCTATGATGCCCGTGGTGCCTTTTCTGATCAGGAAAGAATCACACAGCACACAGCATATGGCACATATGTTTTTCTTTAGTTTAATGCAGATAACAGACAAGTGTATACACACACACTGGAAAAAAACCTGAGCCAAAACTGTTCCTGATTGGGTAAGAAGACCGGAGATAATAACCGGAGATGTGTGAGCCCAGACAAAGACTTCCTGTATACCTCACATACTCACATTGTAGATATCCTATAGACACTGAACAGATAAAAAGAATGTGTTTAGAAAACCATCTTAACACTAACATATACAGTCATCAAGCTAAACCATATGATATCTGCTACATCTCCATTGTTGCGCAATGAGGCGCTTCCAAGAAAAAAAATGCAGTGATGTCAGATCCGGTGTTATGCGCTAAAACGCTCCCATGCCACAGACTGCCCCCAACTTATCTCATAATTGTGAGATACTAAGTCCTAATTATGAGATAATAATTTGTAATTATGAGATACTAAGCCATAATGAGGTAGTAAGTCATAATTATGAGATCAGGATATCATAATTATGAGTTAGTAAGTCATAATCATGAGATATTAAGTCATAATTATTTTCTTTTTAAACTCCAGCCTTTTGTTGCCTCGGTCCCAGTAGTACAGATGGTACATTTCCTCAGTTTAAACATTTGACATGTTCTCTATGTTCTTTTGAGTATAAAATATTTGTTGAGAGTTGCAAATCATTGAATACTATATTTATTTAAACTGTACTGTTTCACAGTAATTTCTGCTACATAGTGTATCATGGTTGTGATTAGAAGTTTTATTCTACAGAACACTTGTGTATATTGTGTCAAGAACGGATACCACACAGCATAGGATTGTGTAACAGAACGGTGTGCCTTTTTTTTATTATTCCTTCTGTCTGTCAGTGTTCCTCACCTTACCTCAGAACCCCCGCCTACTCACGCATATCGCCAACCTTAAACCTCAAACATTTAACAACTCTGTCCCTTCTCTTAACCTAATAATTACCAACTAAACATTAAATGTCAATAAATGTCTTTAACTAGTTGAATAATCCTGATAATGTGGGTTGGGGTGACTGACTAGCCCTGAACAAGTCACTAAAGGCTGGGCAGTGGGTGCAGCAGTGACAGTGGCAGGTGCTTCACTCAGATGGCAACAGTGCAGATGACAGGTGGGTTGTAGGAGTGAAGCTGGTGAAAAAGGGCTATAATCATCCTCTGCACACTTCGTAGGTGCAGGCTCTTGTACATGGAGAAGGAGACGTCGATTTCTTGTGTACTGTCTGCCCCGACATGTTAACACATAGCTGTTAGTCTGGGAAGCAGGGCCCTGTACAATTGCCGGTTGGTCGAAACCCCGAGCTATACATTTATGGCATTCAGCAGACACCTTTTTTAGAGCAATGTACAAAAGTGCTTTGAGTCTCTATCAATGAATAGATCTACACTGGTACGCTAGATTACAAACTTTTTTATTTATTTATTTTTTTAAAAGACAAGGCAAACCTGGAAAAGTGTTAGTTTAAGTGTTTCAGGAAGAGGTTGGTCTTTACTCGTCGCATGAAGGTTTGACTGCTGTTTGGAGATCTAGGGGAAGTTCAATCCACCACCTTGGTGCCAGAATAATGATGAGTTGTGGCGTTCTCTTCTAAGCATGAGTCATATTCTAGCTAATGATTTTGACATGGGCTTTAATTTTTGATGAATGTTCTCTATTTCTTATGAATTTTGAGTTGATGAGTACATGATCAATCGATTATTAAAGTGTTTGGTTGAAGTGTGATGTAAGTATCTAGTTTTTTTTAAATCTTTGTTAGGGTTTCATTTTATTTATCTTTGTATTTGGCCTTTAGTTTTTGTAAACAATCCTTAACAAAGTGAACGGATATTGTTTTGTTTGTTTATGTAAAAATGCTATTCAAGATTTAATAATTGTTATTTTGTGGTAGTTATGTCTTAACTACAATGATGAGTTATGATGTCAAGTTTAAGCTCATGATTCTTTTTTAGACTTAAATCATAGATGAATGTTATTTTTTTCTCATGAAACATAAGAGGAAGTGTGTGTGTCATGTGTGACGTTCATGGTACTAACTGGTATACAGTTTTTAATTTACTTATGGCTCTGTTTTAAATGTTTTTAAATGAGAAGATTCATGTTTCTTTTATTCCTTTGAAATTGTCTTTATCATCCAGGATATAATGTGTTTAAAATAATAAATTCTGATATAATTTTTTGTAGGACAACTTATTCAATATTTTTAAGCCAATGTGCACCATGTTTAATACAAATGTTTAAACCATAAACACACTTGATCATTGCCATGTAATGATGAATATGGCAGGTGCAATTACAAATAAGTAAGATGACATTTATTTCAAAGCAGGCTGCCAAATCCAAATGATAATCCAAATATTGTAAATGTAAAATTGGGTCAGTTTATGAGCAAGACAACATAACATAAACTATACAGAAAAGACCAAACACCAGGAAAACATTACAGAGAACAAAAGCTTGCTAGAGAACAGAGTCACATATAACATATTACCTCACAGGGAGCTGGATGAATGAGACTCCATTGAAACTCTGGCTGTAATGAAGGTGTAATTGGAAACAGATGTGACTGATCATTATGAGGGTCATTATGAACCTGTGAGTGTGTGTTTGAAGATGGTGTCGAGGGCAGCCATGTTTGCAGGCTGTGGTGTCATTCAGAAATACCAATATTTCTTTGGTTCTGAATTTATGTGTGTCTATAAAACTGTCCATGGTCTATTTTTCTGTTGATCCAAGCATTTGTGTTATGCTGAAAAAAAGCTGCTTTTTATTTGTCACATACATTACAGTACAGTGAAATCCTTTCTTTGCATATCCCATGTTAGGAAGCTGGGGTCAAAGTGCAGAGTCAGCCATGATACAGCCCCCTGGAGCACAGAGGATTAAGGCTCTCGCTCAAGGGCCCAAGAGTGGCATCTTGGCAATACTGGGGCTTTAACCCTCAACCTTCTGATCAGTAACACAGAGCCTTAAACACTGAGCTGAAGTCAGCAGCTTGTGCAATAAGGGGTGAATAAGAACATAATAACTTAATTTGTAGCTTCTAAAGGCCAAGGCACACAGAAACCAGAAATATAAAAGTGTCCAACAGCTTATTTTATTTTAACAAGCATTTATCACTTGTGAGATGCATAAAATGTTAAATCATTCACTAATAACTTAATTTCATTAAAATATCTGACTAATTCACATAATAGCAATATCAATTTTGTCAGAAAATTAAAAAGTTTATTTGATTGACATCTATTCTGATCTATTGTGAGGACCTTCATTTAATTTATTAATACATATTAAGGGATGGCATCTATGGGATTCCTGTTCAATGTAGGACATACTATGTGTACATTCACACTCAAGTACAAACATTGTATAACCAATGTCCAGAGGTGATGGAAGGGTAGCTGGTGGCATGTAATTGGCATGAAACCTGGTATGACTAGCATAAGTAACATGGAATTAGTTGACTATATAACTGTGACAGCTGGGCCCTGCTCTAGAGATGGCTGAACGATCATTTTTTTTTACTCAAGTCAATTTCACCAACACCACTTACTGTTTTCCAAACAGCTGGTATAACAGGGCCATCTGTGTTTTGTGTAAACTGAAAAATCTATTTGAAAGCACAAAAATAATTGAAGCGGGTAGAAACAGTGTTACTAAAGCTGTTTATTTGCTTGTAATGGTTGAGGAACATAAGGATGATAAAACAGAGAGCACCCTGTTAAACCTGACCTGGTTGGATATATCTCAATTGAAATGCCTCCTGAATGTACGCCTCCATTGCCCTTTGCTTCATTACAGACATGGAGTAGACCAGAGTGAGCAGTGAGAAGGTGTGGGTACATACCTATAAGATTTATTTTACACAATACAAAGCCTATAGCATCAGAGCACTTTCTGTTCACAAAGACAAAACTAAAATGTGTGTGTTTTTGTATGAGCATGTGTGTGTGTTTAACAATAGCAATAGTGGTTGATCTTTACCTGTATATAGCCAAAAGGAATCAAATGCCTTAAATTAAACAATCTAAGCATTACATCAGACTTCTATTAACTCATACCCATGCTATTTTTGTGATTATTGTAGTCTGTGCTGCAGAGTTAACATGAATAATAAACCAGGTGATGTGTGAACTGCTACCTGCTGCACATTACTATTAATAATTCATAATATTATGCCTAAAATACCCACTAACCTAGAACTAAGTGCAATTTTAACCATATTAATGAGAAGAAAAAAAGATTTTCCCTAGCTGTTTTATATAGTCTACACAGACCACATACTGGTCATGGGGCAGAATATAAACTTCTGCAAATTGACTTCAAACTGCACCTGAATGGAATTCTTGTTTAAAGGAAGTGTAACAGCTTTAACACAGACCACTCATTAGTTAGTTGACCATCGGTTTGACAGGATGGAGCTCTGTCCACTCTGTGTGACGATGTGTAAGTAAATGTTTTCTTTGTCTTCATCAGAGTTAATAGTGATTTAAAAAGGCTCAAATGATGTCTAATGTCCCGTGTAATGAGGATAAATATGTGATTAGGAAATTGTCTAGACTTCAGTGTGTGTTTGAAGTAAATGCCTGTTTGGTTAAAATAATATTTAATAATAATTTTTTAAAATAAAACAGTACAAATCAAATTAATTCAATAAACGTTTTTTATTATATTGATTCAATTGCCACACATTTAATTGATTAAATAAAATTTTATGAAATAGTTTTCATGTGTTAGACCTCATTTTGGTAATACAGATTTGTGTGTGTGTGTGTGTGTGTGTGTGTGTGTGTGTGTGTGTGTGTGTGTGTGTGCGTGCGTGCGTTTTATATACAATTTTCTAAATTATCTACTTATTTCAGCCAACTTTAACAGATGTTTTCATTTCTTCCATTCTTCATTCATTCACGCCCTCAATATGTGGAATTGTCAGGATTTTCGACTTTAAAGAGAAATTCTTAAAGCTGGACATAAAATACTAAAGAATCCATAATGCTAGTGTTAGGCGATTCTTGGATTCTTTAGCTTTTTTATGCAACAAATCTTATTTCTGGTACGGAGTGAGTATTATATATATATATATATATATATATATATATATATATATATATATATATATATATATATATATATATATATATATATATATATATATATATACAGTGAGGAAAATAAGTATTTGAACACCCTGCTATTTTGCAAGTTCTCCCACTTAGAAATCATGGAGGGGTCTGAAATTGTCATCATAGGTGCATGTCCACTGTGAGAGACATAATCTAAAAAAAAAATAATCCAGAAATCACAATGTATGATTTTTTAACTATTTATTTGTATGATACAGCTGCAAATAAGTATTTGAACACCTGAGAAAGTCAATGTTAATATTTGGTACAGTAGGCTTTGTTTGCAATTACAAAGGTCAAACGTTTCCTGTAGTTTTTCACCAGGTTTGCACACACTGCAGGAGGGATTTTGGCCCACTCCTCCACACAGATCTTCTCTAGATCAGTCAGATTTCTGGCCTGTTGCTAAAAACACGGAGTTTGAGCTCCCTCCAAAGATTCTCTATTGGGTTTAGGTCTGGAGACTGGCTAGGCCACGCCATAACCTTGATATGCTTCTTACAGAGCCACTCCTTGGTTATCCTGGCTGTGTGCTTCGGGTCATTGTCATGTTGGAAGACCCAGCCTCAACCAATCTTCAATGCTCTAACTGAGGGAAGGAGGTTGTTCCCCAAAATCTCGCAATACATGGCCCCGGTCATCCTCTCCTTAATACAGTGCAGTCACCCTGTCCCATGTGCAGAAAAACACCCCCAAAGCATGATGCTACCACCCCCATGCTTCACAGTAGGGATGGTGTTCTTGGGATGGTACTCATCATTCTTCTTCCTCCAAACACGTTTAGTGGAATTATGACCCAAAAGTTCTATTTTGGTCTCATCTGACCACATGACTTTCTCCCATGACTCCTCTGGATCATCCAAATGGTCATTGGCAAACTTAAGACGTGCCTGGACATGTGCTGGTTTAAGCAGGGGAACCTTCCGTACTATGCATGATTTCAAACCATGACGTCTTAGTGTATTACCAACAGTAACCTTGGAAACAGTGGTCCCAGCTCTTTTCAGGTCATTGACCAGCTCCTCCCGTGTAGTTCTGGGCTGATTTCTCACCCTTCTTAGGATCAATGAGACCCCACAAAGTGTGATCTTGCATGGAGCCCCAGTCCGAGGGAGATTGACAGTCATGTTTAGCTTCTTCCATTTTCTAATGATTGCTCCAACAGTGGACTTTTTTTTACCAAGCTGCTTGGCAATTTCCCCGTAGCCCTTTCCAGCCTTGTGGAGGTGTAAAATTTTGTCTCTAGTGTCTTTGGACAGCTCTTTGGTCTTAGCCATGTTAGTAGTTGGATTCTTACTGATTGTATGGGGTGGACAGGTGTCTTTATGCAGCTAACAACCTCAAACAGGTGCATCAATTTAGGATAATAAATGTAGTGGAGGTGGACATTTTAAAGGCAGACTAACAGGTCTTTGGGTGTCAGAATTCTAGCTGATAGACAGGTGTTCAAATACTTATTTGCAGCTGTATCATACAAATTAATAGTTTAAAAATCATATATTGTAATTTCTGGATTTTTTTTTTTAGATTATGTCTCTCACAGTGGACATGCACCTACGATGACAATTCCAGACCCCTCCATGATTTCTAAGTGGGAGAACTTGCAAAATAGCAGGGTGTTCAAATACTTATTTTCCTCACTGTATATATAATATTGATATTTATGGTTATGACTATCTTGTATTTTTTTCTTGTTTTTTTTTTTTTTTTGTGTTCAATCATTTTTTTATTTTATTTTATGTTTACATGTTCTTACTTACATACAACCCCCCACCCCAGCACCCCACCGCACCCCACCGCATTTAATTAACAAGACTATAGCTGTTTGTTAACACCATTCATTATTGAAACAGGCAAATGCATTTTCTTGCAGCTGAAGTGAAACTTTTTTTTTTTTTTTTGACAAAGTATACAGTGTGACATTGTTCTCCTTATGCTTCTTTAAAAAAAAAAAAAAAAAAAAAAAAAAAACATTGTTACATCATAATCTTTGTTCCTCTTACCTTTTAGTGCTTATTTCATTGATTCAATCTGGACGAGCTCAAGGTGATTTATATATACATATATATAGATTTTAATATCTTTAGTATCTAAACACTCAATGTGAAATGAATTACTTCAAATTGTACTGATTATTATTTGTTGTCTCTGCTGCAACAACCTGGACTGTAATAGTTGCCAAAATTGTTTGCCCAGATTTTGAGATGATCAGGTGAAATGTAAACATAAAATTAATATATAAAAAAACACAAATGTAAAATGATAATTTAATTGAATGAAGGTGAAGGTGAAACCTGAAGATGAAACACCTACATATAAAACATGTGAAAAAGTTATTACACCCGAAATCTCATGATCTGCAAAGACACACAGAGCCGTGAAACTGAGACTGAAACACACTCCTACACCATCAGATCAGTTAATGTCTCTGGTGGAGGTCAGTACAGGTGCAGAGCTGGAAGAGGAAACCCAGTCTACTACACACACTACAGTGATGCACTCTGGGTAAAGGTTACTGGTGAGTCAAAACATTTGCAAATCCTGTTAAGAAAAGCTGCCTTCAAATATATTTTGAATGAAATTAAATTTTTCTATATTAAAGAAAAGTAAACAGTAATAAACTAAACAAAAAAAGAACTCTGTCAAAGTCAATATTTGGTGTTAAGACTTTGCTTATAAAATACTAGTCTTAGATACACCACCAGATTAAATATATTGTATTGTCTGAGAGGCTGAAAGCCCTTTGTTAAGTAATGCTGTATTCTGTATTATTTTTTTCTGTACATTTTTTTTTTATTAATGTCTAGAGTGAAAAAGTAAATAAATCTGTGAAAATATTTGTCACATACACACAATGCTTTATTTTGTAGTATTCTAAGAACAGTGTTAATTGCATTGTGTATATGTGGGTTGTTATTAATACGATTATTTTTCTGCAGAGAATCTTAAGCCTGTGGTGATCATAAGACAATTGGTAATTGTTAATTATATTAACACAGATTATTTTGAGACACATTCATAATGTAATAACCAATTAAATTCCCTGACATTTAATCCACATGTACCTGGAATAACTTACAATATATGTAATAACTAATATTCTTATTGATGACATTCTTTTTATTTGACAGTTCAGACTGATAAATTCAACATCCAGAATGCAGTAATAGGGAAGTAAACAAACTTCATCTATATAAAACAGGATGTTTCTGCTGTACAATGCTGTATATACGTTTTTGTGGATGGAGAAATATTTTTGTTTTTGTTGCTATTTTTCGTATTCATTATAATTGTTCATGCAAGCATTTCATTTAAATCTATAGGAAACTAAAATGTGTACAATTGCATTTGTGTGACAATGTGGTTAAGTGAAAACATAATTATTGACTTCTATTAATACTAGAATTTAGTATAGTTCTTCTAAAATAATATTAAGTGTAATACTTTGGTTGTTGACTGTCTGAGGGGTTGAAACTTAAAAAAATATATATTTTCAGAAATTGTTTTTTTTTATATATTGTTTAACTATGGTTTATAATGAATTACAATGCACTCTAGGATGAATCTGTTTTTATCTATAATTTTTTTCCATTTTATCTCTGGCTTTCATTGTTGAATGTTTCATTATTGTTATGAAGATATGTGTATATAGTCAGAGTGGTTTATACTTGAGTCATTAATAATGATATACAAGAAATTCTCTTTTATGCCCTATATTGACAAAAGCTGGTTTAAAGATTAAACCATAAAGTAGATCAAAGAATATTTACTACTGAGAAAATAATCAGATGAATTCATAAAGAATGGATTCAGAGGGGTTTATTAGCAGTCAGAAAATACTGCAACACAAACCCAGCTGGTACCAGGAGCACAGGTTCCATGAACCTATGACTTGCACAAAAGTTTCGCTGGTCATGGATTCTTTATATACATTTCAGGCATGTTCCTCTCATTGGCCAAATCCATTCATCTTCTTTCCTTCCTGCTCTTATTCAATCACAATTTAACACGGGAAGGAATTTCTTCACTTTCTCTCTCATACACGTGGGCTGTGGCTCTCTCTCTCACTCCTTTTATATATAGTGTGTGGTGTATTTTCAGCTAATAGTTCACTTACGGTTAAACAATACCTGACCAAAACTGCCACTGACATCCTAGAATCTTTTGTAGGGATCCTTCTGCTTTATACTGAAAAGAGGTAGAAAAAGGTACTCAAACACTTCCTGTTTAAACTTCCTCAAAAGGTCGAGGTGCCATGACCACTCAGAGTCCTATGTGCATTTTGTAAAGCCTTACTGTGTAAAGAAGAGGTAATGGCAATGTGTGTAAACCCTTAAACTTAATGATCCTGTTAAACCTTACTTTAGTGCATGTGTGTTCATGCCTTGCTCTTGTGTGTGCACGTGCGTGCGATTGTGCTGAAATTTACTCCTGTTTTTGTGAGCAAGGGACTAAATTTGTTTTGGTTTTATTTTGCAAAAAAATATAAAATATATATGTAGGATGTTTTAAATGGGCCATCATCAAGCTGGAATTAAAACAGATTTGTGTACATTTTGTGTAAATTCTTCATTCTTTAAAGATTTACATGAGAAATTTGGCATTTAAAAAAAAAATCTGAAAGGGGGGCAAATGGAAAACACCATTTAACACTATTCTGGACAATCAGAATACCTGGTGTTAGATTTACAGTCTGTCTTAGCCCAGATTCCACTCCACGCTATATCAAATTGTGCTCATCCGTAAAACAGTTTAAATTTCACAAAAATAGCTACGCAGCTTGATGTAAAATTTCAGTTGGATCAATCTTAATAATAATCTTAATTTAATCAGTCTGGGAAAGGCAGCGACTATCTCTAACCAAAAGGTGTCCGAGACCATGATTATCATTTTAACAATAACCTAACCCGACCTGCTGGGGGGCTGGCACCAGCAAAGGTGTAAATACCATTGACTTCCACCTGCTGACCTCTGGCTCGATAGTGGTATCACCCATCTATGTGTTCCTTTACTCATTTCTTGAACCTAATTTACATTTAAAAGCTAAATCCTATCTACACTTCAAAGGGAAGATTAATACAAAATATCTGGGCAGAGTTTGTTCTGGGTTCATTCCGACACCGATGAACCCAAATTATATAATGTATTTTGTCACTGCTACACTGTTATAAACAACTTCTTCATTTCGATCATCGTTGTCCTGATAATTTTTTCTTACACTGGTTATGCCAGTTGGCCCCACTAATGTGCTGGTGATATTCCAGGAATTCGTTAATGACGTGCTGCCATTCCGAATTACAGCACACACCAGAGAGCCAGGCCCGCCACCTGAGACTTACTTCTCAAGGCTGCCTGTAGGAAACTCACCCCTTGCTTCGTGGGACCCTACCCTATTTTAGCAGGTCAGCAACCCGGTGGCGGTGTGCCTCCCCAAAATTCTTCAAATATACCATACCTTAAACGTCTCCTCAAACAGTTATCCTGGAGTAAATGAATTATTTTTCTCTCACCTCTTGACTCTCACATAAGTGCCCCAACTGAATGGGTTACAGGCTCTTTAAAATTGATGAAGAGGTATTGGCATATGTCATTGCCTTGAATATTGGATCAGGTGAATTGGCATGCATAGCTAGGATAACGAGAGCATTGAAGTACTTCATCTTTGTGAAGACTTACAGAATTAATTGTCAGCAAAATGCTACTTTAAACACTGTGTTGTTTCAGTTTCTCTTGTTTGCAGTTTTCTTCTAATGTCTAGTCAACCACTCTTCAGGAATCTTGAGTAAAGTTTAGCAGCTGTGCTCCTAAATCCTTCTAATTGTGAAACATGCTCAGCATTAAAACAGAAAATGGGTCAGCCAACATAATAAACATGGCTAAATTAAATAAAATAATAATAATATATTTTAATAAAAAATAAAATAAAAAAAAGCAACAAAACATTAGTGTGCCAGCGTTGCGCAAGTGGAGGAAACCCTGCCTCTCAACTTTATAGAAGCTTCTGACAGCATGTCAAGTCAATTTTTTGTGCTTTATGAACTGCATCAAACCCAATAAACTGATGTTAAACCAAAAGAGAGCAAAGTTTCTTGATTTGTGTAAAACTTAGTTGGTTAGAGTCCTTTATAGTCTTCTTTGCACAGTAGTGTATAATCAATATACCGTAGGTTTACTGGTCGGCGATATTTTGTGTTTTGTGTTATGAATATTTGTCCCACACTGTTTTGTGGTGACTGTCTGCACTGGTTTTTGTCTGCACTGTTTGCACGAGGTTGCATTCGATTCACTTTATGTAGCTTTATGTTGTGTGTTGTAGCTCAATGTTGTTTAGTGTAGCACCAGTGTTCTGAAGAAACGTCTAATTTTCACTGTGTACCACTGTGTGTGGTAGAAATTACAATAAATGCTTCTTGAATTGACTTAACTTGACTTATACATGAAACTAACTTGGAAGGTATATCCACTTTTGATACATAAATTAAAATCCAGATGCTACATTACTTTTTGAAGTAATCATAATACCATGGATAGACCAGGGGGGTATTCCAGAAAGCTTGGTTAACTTACCATTTGATAAATCATAACCTCTGGGTTGATTTACCCCAAACAGGCATACCATGAGTATGTCGGTTCCAAAACACCTGAGAAGAGTTAGTTTAATCAACCTCCAACTGGTTACCCAGAGGTAATGCGCATGCACGGTGCATATATAAAGACATTTTCAATGGATGGCCAATTTCACGAGTCACCATGGAAACTCAAGCGGAAAAAAGAGAGTGGCGTAGCTCACAGAGGCAGAGTTGGAGGTTTTAATGCACTCTTATAAGGCGTTTAAGCCAATAATATTAAAAAGAAGCAATACAGCTGCATCGGCTAAAGCAAGAGAGTTGGCTTGGCAAAAATAACGGACAGAGTAAATGCGTGAGTGTATTAAATTACAAATTTGGTATTGGCTCCCGTTTTATTATAATGCAAAATAATGAAGTATGACTTTTACATCCTTTTGAATATTATATCACTATGAAAGTGTTTACTTTTCCTGCCATTTATTTCTTTAGTTATAAAATAATAATGTATATTCCTTATTTAATAAGGTGTAATCCTTCTGGAGCCTATATATATATATATATATATATATATATATATATATATATATATATATATATATATATATATATATATATATATATATATATATATAGTGTGTGTGTGTGTGTGTGTGTGCGTGTGTGTGTGTATGTGTATGTATGTGTATGTATGTGTAAAGCAATATAAAAAACAACATTTTATTGAATTTTACTTTTATTGTTTTTCAGGAAATAAAGAAATAAACTGCCTGGCAGACCAGTGCAAAAAAATTAATAAAAGTAATTTTGACAGATCCTGTCTCTCAAAAGTCTTCCATCTCTGTTGGCCTCTAAAATCTGTAGGTTTTCCTCTGGGCCATCTTCCTCAATACAAGGAGGGTGGCTCTCTCCTTTTATAGTGGCAATATTGTGAAGCACAACACAAGCCACTATAATGTCGCATGCCCTCTCTGGACTAACCCGGAGCCCACGCAGAATTGCCTATGCAAACACATCAATACGCGGTCTTATAACCCTCTACCGAGGAACAAAACCTCGTATAATTTGTGCTTCTACGTCCACAGGATCCTCATCAAAAGGGCACGCCGAAGTTATACTGAAACATAACCTGCTCCCGAGCAGGTTATCTTCAGAGAGTCAGTTGCTATGGTTACATACATACCCAGAAAGTTACCTCCGTTTTTGGAACCGAAAGTTGAGGTTATCCATTAAACATACCCAGGTATGTCACATAACCTGCTTTCTGGGATACCCTCCAGGCGTCAGAAACCGGGAGTAAAACGGAATGTCTTTATTTGGTTTCAACATACACACAGTAGAGCTTGAGAAGTGACTGGAGCAAATGGTACACTTAAATGAGTGCTCCTTAAAAGTGTAGGCAGAAGCATGGAAGCACATGGACGCGCAGGGAAGTGCAAGTGACTGGCTCTCTGAAACATAACTAGAGGATTGAACAGTGGTGGGGATTTTTAAGGAGACAACATACACAGTACTGGATCCATGTCTTCAAAGACTTAAGAGACATGAATTACTTCTCAAGGATGTACTTGACAAAAATCTAATACAGTTTACATGTCTTTAAATAATTGAGGTAAGACTTTTTTATTTTTAGTTCAATTAAGAAAAGTTCTTGAATTCATAACAGTGTGTTTGTATGGGGTGACATGGAGGTTAAGTGGTTAGCACTCCCAAGTTTGCGCCTCCAGGGTCGAGGGTTCAATTCCGAATTACCTGTAGTGTGTGTGTGTCCTGCAATGGATTGGCACCCTGTCAGGAGTGTATCCCACCTCGTGCCCAGATCCTACCCACATTACGGACTATACCCGACTATACACGCAAAACACTCCATCCATGGTCGGTGGAACAAGCTCCATCTCACATGGCACATAAACTGGCAGAAGCTGCTAGCCATGTTTCTGGTTCTGAAACACTTCCTCCCAGACATGAGTGATCGCCATGTGCTGGTCCATAAGGACAGCAACAGGGGGTCTCCAATCTCGCACCCTATACAAGCTGGCATGGCAGATCCTCCTGTGGTCCAACTCATCCAGCCCTGGGGCTGGACGCCATGGTACAGACATGGCCGGGGCTATGCTTGTATGCCTTTCCCCCTCCAGGGAGTTCTAAATGGCCTGTGTTCTCTGCGTGGTGCGAGCACCACCAATTGAACCCAGTCAACTACCCGGTTGGTTTAGTCCTGGAGGTCCTGCAGGAACAGTTTGCCGCAGGGTTGGCTCTTTGACCCTGAAGGGTTACGTGTCCGCTATCGCGGCTTATTGTGCCCCGCTTGCTGAGCAGTCGCTGGGTAGACACCCTTGGCCTTCTGAACGCAACCTTTCCAATTTATCCGGGCTTGGGAACAGCACTAGGAATGCACTGGCTTGTGCAACCCTAATTGGCTGGGTTAAGGTTTAAATTTGTAAGTAAACTGTGAAAATAAATCATAACAAAAAATATTTTTATTAATATTTTATTTGTAATGACAAAATTCAACAATAATACATTTTTGGAAAGAAAAAAAAAAAACACAAAATAATACTGTTTAGCATGGAATATGTATTTTTTTAATTTACCAAAAAATATATATATACTTTTTATTTTCAACATTAATAGATGTTTAAAATGTGAAGGTGAAAAATTTATTTAGTATCAAATACAGATCAGTGGAACTCCATCATTTAACCAAGTATTGAAGAAAGGAATGAGTTTGTGAGTGAAAGTCTGACCAGTGAAAGAGTAGATATGAGATCTGGAGTTCACATCATAAAAGGAGACCAGACCCTCCTCATAATCCACAAACACCCCCACATTCTCCACCTTCTCTCTCAGTGTGACGGGGACAATAGTATCATCATTAACCACATACTGATTCTCATACAGTCCCACAGTCCAGAATCCATAACGAGGTCTCAGCATAATCCACTCCTTCCTATTAATGTTTTCTCTCATGACTCCCAATATCCAGTGAGTTTTCCCTCTGACCCGCACCTCATAATAAAATCTCCCTGAGGAGAAACTCTGATTTCCCACAACAGCACGATCATAAGTAAATCTCTGTGGAGTATCAGTGAGATTCTGTTTTGTGTCTCCACGTCTCACTTGTTTTTCATCAGCAGACAGGATGAGTTGAGGATGTGCAGAATCAGGATCCAGAGTCACCTCCACTGAGAGAAACACACAGTGTGTGATGTAAGTTTGCAGGTAAAAAAAAAAAAGAATCATAATCTAGTGTAGTGGTCCCCAACCTTTTTTGCACCACAGACCGAATTAACGTCAGACAATATTTTCATGGACTGGCCTTTAAGGGGAGGGGGGCTGCTAAACAACAAATTAAAATTATATGATGGGCAAAAAAACTGATAGTTTCTAAATATAATAATAATCGTGAATCCACTGTGTTGTTGTTTGTTAATTTTGCTCGCTTGGGGGTTTGAATTTAGGTAATGTATTGTGTGTTAGCGGCCGGAGCAGCCCCTTTAAGAAGGTAGCGGATGGAGGTAAGACATGTGACCCAGGCATCATGACATGCATCAAGAGTAAGTGATAGACAGATGTGGTGGAGAGAATGCGGTAATTTTCCAAAATAAAACATCATTCAGAATCAGATAACAAATAAAACGGAAATAATGTAAGTTATGTATTCTTTCTGTGCGGCCCGGTACCAATTGACCCACAGACCGGTGCTGGTCCGCGGCCCAGGGGGTTGGGGACCACTGATTTAGAGGATTACATTTATTAGGATTTATAAGTGAATTTGTACAAGATTCAATAATTACACTTTTTTTTGTTAATTGATAAAAATGTACTGTTTTGGATCCTGCTTTTGGTTTCTGTAACTGCAGCCATTATATTGTTTGAATTGTTTATATAATGTTTATATTTTGTAAAATCACTTTCATAACTTAGAAGTTAATCTGTTATTTATACTTTTATGAATTATTTTATTTAATTGTTTGTTGCGGTACCTTTATTTTGAAACTTCGATTCACGGTCATGCCCAAATGATGACTTCACGTGAGACTCTTATTTGCTGCACGTGAGCGGAAACACGGACATTATGGAGGCTCCGCTAAAAGTGTGTTTTGTTCATAAAAGCACTTGAAATGTGATCATGAAGATTTAAACACTGTTTCTTTCTCACAGCAGCAGACAACGAGGTGTTTAGTTTTGTGTGTGTGTGTATTTAATGTAAAGGTAAAATCTCATGACTCTGTTGCTCGCGCTTTGACTTTGTGTGAAGTGAATGTGATTGTTGTATTTAGTTGTTAATACTGGGTTTAGTTTTCACGGTGGATTTGAAGAAAAGTCTTGAAATAAACCAGTAGCAGGAGAAGCGCTTGTGTCTGTGTGTGTTTGGAGGAGAAACAGTTTCACCTTCACAGTTTTGTTCTCGTGTTGCTGTTTGTTCATCGCCCGACCAGAGTCTGGATTCTATTTACAATTTCACTCAACAATTCAGATTATCTGCCTTTTTCTTTTCTAATAAACACTTTAACATCCACTTCTATCTGTTCACACACACACATATTTAAATAAAAAATGTTCTTACCTGCAAACAACTTCTTTAAAAACTCTGTGAAGCAAAACTTTATATTAATTTAACCAAATACATTTGCATTTGATACATAAAAAATAAATTTGACATTTCTGATGAATGTTTACACCACACACCAAAAATACAAATGAAAAATAAGTAAAAATAAATGTAATTGCATTTCATCAGGGAGATCAAGTTAATTATTGTAATGAAATAATCTGCATGATTTCTCCTTTTGAAGCTCTGAGTCTAAAACAGATACAATAGTTTGTAGTTTGTTTAAATAATCTGTATAAAATATATTAAACTGTGTACTGTAGTGAAAAGGTAAACGTGCAGCAGAATTTTATGTAATTATCCTCTGATGAAATACATATATTTGTTAAGCTTCATAAAGTGTAACATGTTACAGGTCAGTTATGATTAATATAGAAAACAATAATGTAATATAGAAACCTCTGTGGGGTGAAATCGAGTCAGCAAAACCTGAATTTGTAATAAATTAAATGTGTAAATGTGACTATTTAAACATTTCTGTGAGAAAATTCTAATATAAAATAATAAAGATTAAAAACAATATTATTAATAATAAAGAGCTGATTAAAACAACCATGTTTTCAGAAATTCTGATTAGACAAAAGTAATAAAAAATTAAATGGACCCCAATATGGAATCCCCAGAATGAGTAAATGAACCAGAGTGAAATCAATTCAGTCTGAAACAGTTACAACACACCAGCTGTTCCCTCTTAATATGTCATAGGCCTTTTTTTTTTTATTTGACATTTTATTTAATATATTCATATTCAAGACCTAAATGTAATGGTTTTTTTTTTTTTTTTTTTTTTTTTACATGCATGATAAAATGAATATAAACATATTAAAATAAATTTTTCTATATCATCACATTTACACAATATTTTTTACAAGAATTGAAAATTAAGGTCCAGGTTCTGCTGATTATGATCTCATGCCATAAAACTCCTACCTGTTTACTTTCTGTTGTTCAAAGCTGCACACATGACCTGAGCTGCCCATAAAAGGTTATCAATTAAAAAATTAATTACTATGTTACTATTCATTTTCAATAAACATGAGAAGTCGTTTTTCTACCCTCTGCCCCGATCATCACCTTCTTGTGAACATTCACCATGTTAAATTGTGTTTCTAAGTGAAAGAGACCCAAACAGTCTTGGAAGCTCCCAGTTTTCTTTGTGATTACAGTTAATCAGATTGAGATTGTCTGTTAAATGTATTAGTCAGTATGATTTAAAAGCCAAAAAAAAATTCAGTCTTACCTGCTTTTTGCTTCTGCTTTTGAAGCTCTGAGAATAAAACAGATAAAGTATTTTAATCAAATAACCTGCAGTATACTCATCATATTTCTCTCTGTACTGTATGTCATTTGTGTGTCATGTTGGTGTTGGGATTAGTGACTTTTGTCTCGTCCTCCACGACTTTTACATGTGTTGCACCGACAGGCTTCATTCCTGCACAGGATATTGCTTTTGTCTTGTCATGTCTATCTTTTGCTGTGTATATTGATTTATTGTATGTCCTGCTGTTGATCTTTTTTGTGCTCCTGCGTGTTTGATTGTTTGGATAAATAACTGAATTAAGCAAAGTGTGTTGCCATGGTAACACACAGACTTACAGTTAGCCCATAGTAAAAGTGCCTTAAAAGTTTAAGTGTAATAGACTATTAATAAAATTGTAAATTATGTACTGAACACAGATACGCAGAGGGATACAAACAGCGAAATTTCTCAATGTGATTCTAATAAATATCAGCTCTCCTGCAACACGGCTTGTCTAAATGAATGAAAGGACTGTAAATAACTGCAGAATAAGTGCTAATGTCACACTGTTCATTCCTGCTTAGTTCCTGCACAGTTAACCAATAAATATGAAACAGTATTGCACAATGATATCTTGAAACACTATGGCTTTAAGTAGAATTCTAGTTTTAGGTCATTTTATGTAGAAATTCTGTAATTAAATGTTACATAAAAAATAAATAACACAACAGATATAATGAAGTTATATGAAATTAATAAACCCTAAATGGATTATGTTATATTACCATTCTGTCTGGAGTACATTATTCTGCATCCAATTTAAGTAATGAAAAAATATCTTTCTCTCTTACACACACACACACACACACACACACACACACACACACACACACACACACACACACACACACAATTATTTAAACTATTTATATGTCAGACACATTATTAGCATTATATATATATATATATATATATATATATATATATATATATATATATATATATATATATATATATATATATATTTTTTTTTTGTCTATAATATTCAATACATCAGCTTGACCAAAAAGATTAGTAAAATCTGATATAAAGAAATATTAGAATGCTTACATTTGGTGAATCATCACTATCAATGTACTGATTTAATGTTGCATTAAATCAATTTAAAGATCAACACAACTGATGGTGATTACATTTAAAAATAAAATATTTATTACTTTAAGATTTAACTACCATTAGGTTTTTTCTAGTGAAATAAGCTCTAAATATTTTAAAAGATAGGTCACAGTTTGGGACACAACTGAATTTCAATCTCTTAAAAAGAGCACAATTGAAATCCTGTGGACTACTGACAAAAGCATAGGTTCTTTATCCTAATCCTGGAGACCTCATCATCCTACACATTAATGTTTTTTCTGCTCTAAAACCCAATACTGGATATCTGATAAAAGGAGCTGTTAATCAACTGACTAAGTTAAATTTAATGTGTTAGAGCAGAAAAAAAACACTTAAATGTACAGGACAGAAGATCTCTAGGACTAAAGTTTGTAAATGCTGGACAACTGCTTTGGTATCAACTTTAGTATAATTTGGGCTACAGATGTTATGCAGACAATTCTTTTAAATATTACCTTTCTTGTAACAGATAACTGCAGTTATAATCGATCCAACAGCAATAAGACATGATGAAACTGAAACGCCGACAATCCACTTCCAAACATCAAAGAGTTTATCTAAAATAAAATCAAGTTCACAGTGTTAGATATTTTTAAGAGTCTGTACAAGATCTATTTCATAACTTCACAACATATATTGTTTCTACCAATGGAATAAAATAAAAATATTGCAGTAATGCATTAGAATGGAAAGGTTCTGATGAAAAACTACTGTGTATCCATCATGCACATTTCATCTTTATTCACCCTAACTGTAATGATTACTGCAAAATAATTAGTTTTTTAAACATACACACTTACTATTAATGATAATTTCTGTCTCCATCATGTGATGAATTTGTTGAAGTCTGCAGTAAAATCTGTTGGAGTCGCTATAATCATAAACAGTGATGCTGCTTTTTACACTGAAGCCCTCAGTGTCTCTGTGTATCTGTGTGTCTTCAGCAGGCAGAGTGTCTCCTTCTCTGTTTAGCCACAGAATCTCAGGTTCAGGGTTCCAGCCTCTGGACTCACACACTAAATGAATCCCTCCTGAGTTATCATAATTCTCCATCATGATCACCGGCTGGCTTCCCTGAGCTATAACCATGGAACAAAAAGCATTGTTTTAAATAAAGTGAAATCATATTAAACGTTTAAACCCAATATTTTAAAAGTAAGCCATGTAAAATTTCCAATAGAGGTTATTATTTCCTGCTCATTTTCACTTTAATGATGTAGGTTGTTCTTTACATGCTAAAAAAATATACAATTTGTTATGATGCACAATATTTATAAATAATAATAATAATAATATTTGAAAGGTAAATCTGTGCAGTTGCATCATATATAGCAAAAGTCCATGTTTAACACATCATCTTAGAAGGACCCTACCACCCTCTGTGCTTCAAGGAACGGCCAGCTCCAGCGAGCTCTCTCCTTGGTCTCCATCTGGCATCGTTGTGGTCCAGGATATCTCTCCACCCCTAGAGACATCTCAGGGGACTGCCCTGGCTCTAGGCACACTGGAGGTCAGTCTCGAAAGACTGATACCCCTAGGGTAGTTTCTGGCAGCTTGGAAAACTCTTCCAGGTGTGTCTCAGTGGGTCCTGCACACTGTAGAGCATGGCTACTCGATTCATTTTGGGTCTCCTCCATCCCTTTTTTACGGGGTTTTTTCCCACCCTTGTTGGAAGCCAGCAGGCTCTGGTCATGGAACAGGAAGTAAAAACACTCCTGAGGAAGGAGGCCATCGAGGTGGACCCTTCATCAGAACGAGAGTCCGGGTTCTACAGCTGGTCCTTCATAGTTCCCAAAAAGGACGGAGGGTTGCGTCCTATCTTAGATCTACGTCAGCTGAACTGCTCTTTCATGAAAATCAGATTCAAGATGCTGACCCTCAAGCAGGTCGTGCTTTAAGTCAAATCTGGTTTGTCACGGTAGATGTAAAGGATGCGTACTTTCATGTATCCATCCTACCTTCTCACAGGAAGTTCCTGAGGTTCGCTTTCAGGGCCGAAGCTTACCATTAGCGGGTTCTTCCCTTTAGCCCTTTCACCCCGTACCTTCACAAAATGTGTGGATGCGGCTCTGGTTCCCCTGAGGTTTCATCCAGTTTTTGTTAGCTTTCTGTCCTTGGCTAACAGAAGTTTAACCCGGATGTGCTCTTCTGCTTTTGTAGCCCATCTGACTGAAAGTTCAACTTTTGCATTCTGAGAGGCTTTTGTGCTCACCACAGTTGTACAGAGTGATTATTTGAATTATTGTAGCCTTTCTGTAAGCTCAAAACAGTCTGGCCATTTTCTGTTGACCTTTCTCATCAAAAAGGCATTTGCAGAACTGTCACTCATTGGATTTTGTTTATCGAACCACTCTGAGTAAACTAGAGACTTTTGTATGTGAAAATCGAATGCGATAAACAGTTATAAAAATTCTCAAACCAGCAAATTATTGTCTCATTATAAAATTACATGAATGTGAAGGTAAATCTAGGTAAACTCTAACTATAAAGCCTGTTCAAAAACTACAGATTTAAAGTGTATTATTAAAAATATATATATGTATCATAAACTTTAATGTATAAAGCTTCCATTCAGAAATGGTTCTTACCCTCAACAATGACATTCACAGTGATGTCATCAGATTGTGATTTGTCCTGAATGAAACACTTATATTCTCCTTCATCAGAGACTCTGAGAGCTGAGAGTTTGAGTGAAGCGTTGCCTTTCTGTAGCTCCTCTTTAAACAGTGATGTTCTTTTCCTGTATGACGGAGCCTGATTTTCATTTCTGTCTTCATGATCCTTATAGAGATGCACTAATGAGTCCTTTACATCCAGTTTGAACCACTCCACTGTCATGTCCACAACACTGGTGTTGGATTTGATAAAACAAGGCAGAACCAGATCTTCACCAACTACAACAACAAGAGGAGCTGCTGGACCAACCACCTCTAATATCTCTGTGTTTTGTTAAAAAATGAACAAATACATATGAATATTTTTATATGTAACAATACAGATATTTCTTCATTCTTCACCTAATTTTGAACATGGGACCATGTCATAATTTAAGTAGTGGTTTCTTGTCCTAATAATTTTTTAATAATAGTTAGCAGCAAATACATTGATCAAGACAATAACAATTAGGGCTGTCAGAACAAATTCATATAATATTTATAAACTTTCTGTAAGCCACAATTCACCACTGGTATTGTGTCTATATTGTAAATAATACTAATACTACAACTACAACAATGCTAATAATAATAATGCTAATAATAATTAATAAAAGAATAATTATTATTATTAGTAGTAGTAATCAATGTATTAATACATTTATAAATAATCAATTAATAAATAATGAATAAGTAATTAATTAAGTGCTGGTGGGTTAATAATGTTCCTTCTGTACCTAGAAAGTTTTAATTAAAACATTTTCAATGTTTTCAAAATTTTCATTCTCCAGGATGCTCAGAAGTTTAATATAACTTTCTTTTCTTACAGTATGTATTGATTGATTTGGGCATAGATTTGTGGAATGGTACCAACAGGCTCATCTTTTCTTTTATTGTTAAACATTTGTTGCTTTATTTTTGTACCAACACAACTGCTATAACTGCAGTTCTTTTTTTTTGCTGTTTATAATGCATTACGTGCATTATATTTATAGGGTACTCACACAGATAAAGTGTGATAAGTAAAACAAACAAAAAATAATAATAATTACTATTAATTACCTTAAATTTTATGTTAGGCCTTATATATTATATATATATATATATATATATATATATATATATATATATATATATATATATATATATTTTTTTTTCCGTGTTGTATGAATAACATGTAACAATCCAAAACATTAATGGGGAAAAAACTGGAGGTAAAATAAATGGTAAAAAGTTTTAAATTTAAATAGCTATCAAACACACACACACACACACACACACACACACACACACACACACAGTTTTCATACCTGATTGAAATTCCATTAGGCTGTGAAAAATGTAAAAAATCGCATACAAAAACAGCCCTGAAAGACAGTTAATCATCAGTGCATCACTTTTAGAAAATGAGGAGTTTATATATATATATATATATATATATATATATATATATATATATATATATATATATATATATATATAAGTCCAAATACTCACTCATGTTAATAGTTTATATTTTCCTTAAAACAACAAAAGATAAAGCCTACGTCTTTAAGTCAATACTTTCAGTTTGGGCTGCTTTAATTTTTTTAACTAGTTGGAACCGGTTCTTTAAACACACCCTTTTCTATTGAAGCTTCTATTAAAGCACACACATTACAATGATCCAATAGTGCAAATACTTTTTATTTATTACTTGCAGTGGTGGACAGTGACGAAGTAAATCTAATTTGTTACTTTACTTGATCTTTTTCGTGTATCTGTTTTTTCCTCTTTTTTTTTATTATCAATTTTACTATTTTCATTTGGGGAGACTTTAACATTTAACATCACTACATTTCCAAATCAAATATTGTTTTATTCAACTACATTTTTATGGAAACCTTGTTCCTTTTTATTTATGAGTGGACAAAAATTTTATTATTACTATTAATTGTGTCATTTTAATAGTGTGTCGAGTGAAGTTTCGAGAGTGTGTCGAACTTTTAAGTCATCGAGGAGGATAGTGTGTGAAAGAGTATGATAGAGGGTACTAACAGTTCTAGTTGTACACTGTAAAAAATATCTGTGAAATTAACTGTCAATTTTTGTACAGCAAAAAAACTATTAAACTGTTAAATTCACAGAAATATTTTGTGAAATACTCAATCAAACAAAACAGTAAATTTTACAGAAAGTACGCATTAAAAATATTTTTTGGGGTAAAATGTGCAGCTTCATGTAAATTAAATAATAATATGTACTCCAGGAAGCAATAAAATGCAGTCAAAATTACAGAATTTAAATACTAAAAGTATTACATTTTACAAATGCATGTTATCTTTACAGATAAAAAAAAATGACTAGGCAATTATAATCTATCAGTTTAGGTTTTTTTTAATATGAAAAAATTATATATGAACTAGTGGTGTATTGAATACATTTTATATTTGTCTTCCAATTAGTTATGCATCATTTGTTTTATCAGTCTTTCATTTGTTATATTGAATTGTAAATAATAAAAATGTGTTTTTTTCCATTTAGTAATATTCATAATGTCTTAAGTCCATTTTATATGTAACGTTCAATTAGCATTAGACTTGGTTCCTGATTATCGCGGAATCATCACGAACAAGCCAACAAGCCGTTACTGAGAGCGCACTAATCAGCCAGCACATGGTGTTCTGCACTGGTTAGATAAAAGTTTGTTTTCTTAGACCTTGGAAGACTTTACCATACAGACACCCGTTTGTGACCGAGGACATATTTTGTCTTCATGATAAATATGTCATTCTAGATTGTGGATTTTACATTTAATCATCAAATCTTAATTTTTTTCTTTAATGCTGGATAGTGGTGTCCCCTGAGGAGAGTGGAAAAAACTTTTTTTTTTGTAAGATTAAAAAATGATTACCTGTTGATTTTGCAGCAAACTACTAGACACATTGAGTGGTTATGTGCTACATTATAGAGTTCATATGAACAAACCCCATTGTGTTTTAAGTGTGTTAGACTGCAAGTGGACATTTTGTACTTATGCGGCTTTTAAAGATAATTTCTATCGGCATCACAATGAGTCTAAACCCTCTGTTACTTACAGACCTTTGTTCCAGATTTGAAATGCGCCATGTCGTTGTGTGACTGCCAGTTTCACACAGTTATAAAAACTTATATGCCACTTAAAAGAGCATTTAATGGAGGGGTGACCTGTGGTGTGTCCAGTAACAGGTTATAAAAAATATGTTTACTGTTAAATCATCTTTTACTGCTCATATGTCCAGGAAACAGAGTATGTTTGATTAAAAGCACAAGTGACATTTATGGGGAAGCTATTTTTTCAGTTTTCCTCCATCATTGCATGTGAAGATGCTTCCCAGAATGATGCAAAACATGAATCCAGTGAATTACCACAGATTTTCAGTGAGCCCTTTTTTATGTGGCTCCCAGAGGTACAACTTGTTCCCAAAAATTGGGAAATTTAAAGCAAATGAAAGAAGTACTAGCAAGATGTAAGAACTTTACTAATAGAAACTGATTAAGCCACCCCGAGGACTGAGTTACCGTGGATAACCCTTTATAAAGAAATAGATAAGGCACCCAGGTTTGACTACAGAGTCAGGACATAAGACAGAAGTTTGTTAATTGTTCTTAATTAAATGTTGTTAACAAAAACATTTTTAAATGGCAAAAGAACAAGAGGTATAACAATCATGTTAAATTTACACTTACAGAGAAACAAAACAAAAACAAGAAAAATTCATTGTACATACAAATACACAAAAAAACCCTAAACCATAAATTTCAAAGTTTTCAGAGCTTTACATGTTTTCAGTTTACATGTAACATGTTTTTTGTTTCTTGTTTCTTTCAAGAGATTTGCATACAATTTGAAGTCATTAATAAAATAGTCTACATTGAGCTCACTTCTTATGAATATGAAATTTTCCTAATAAAACAAACAAATGTATAATATGTTGTTATTCACAATTTATGTTCTGTATAAAACAGCATATCAAATGTACATATTTTTATCCTACTTTCCATTTTTTTTTTATTAATATAGAATTCATTATATTTCCAAAATAACCTTGAGTAAATACAATGAAAAAGAAAAGATGCAAAATGGTTCCTTTTTCTTGACCACAGAATTCACAGATATATGAAATATTCAGCTTAAATCTTTTCAAAACATGCTTAGCAAGATAAATTCTATGGAGTATTTTGTAAGACACTTCCTTCATTTTGTTATTTATACTAAACTTTTTTTGGCAGTTTCCATAATTTAAACCAAGAAATATGACCAAATAAAGAAGACCGAAAAGACTTGCAGGTAAAGAGACAGAACGGAGAGCATTCCTTATTATCTTATTATGTTTTAAAACATCAACATTTTCAATAAAAATTTTCTTACATGGATTAACCATGTCGATCCCTTCTGAAATATAGTTTTTTATAAGTATCGTCACCCTCTTTGGAATTGCGTCAATAACAACAGCAAATTATCTTGGTTTAATTGGTAATTGAAATCTTTGAAGAAATTAATTATATGACAACAAGTTAACATGAGAATTAAATAACTGTCTTACTGAAAGAATATCTTTATTAAACGAAACATGATAATATAAAGATTTGTTTTAAAATAATATATCTTTGTTATTCCATATGAAATAGTTGTGGGGTGAAAAATTGTGCTTATACAATTTCCATGCTAGCAGGGCTTGTTGGTGAAAAGCGGTCAATTTAACTGGAATTTTATCAACAGAAAAATTACATTTCAACAAAAGAATCAATGCCTCCCAGACCATTAAACATAATTAGGAAATACATTCCATGGACCATCTCTATTCTTCATAAACTCTATTAACCATTTAATTTTAAAGGTGTCATGAAGAGTATTATAATCCACATTTAATAATGTGTTTTTTCCTACAAATAAAGTTATAAAGAATTCAATCTAGATCTTTATTAATCATGGAAGGAACATCTAATGATAATGATGTATACACAAGATCTAGATATACCTTCTGCCTTTGATAATAAAAAGCATTTTATTAAAAATTAAATCTCCTTTTAGTTTAAATTTTTACAAATTATTACACCCAAATATGTTAGTTGATGTTTAACTGGAATATTGTCTATTACTGTAAAGGAGCTATCTTTAAGGGGAAATAATACAGATTTATCTAAATTCATTTAAAAGGCCTGAACATAAACATACCATGTCAATAATGTCAATAATTTTTATTTTCACTGTGCGTCGATTTCAGCCCATCAACCTATTTCCTGTCATTGCGCATCTTTTTCAATCCACTGGTGTATAATGTCCTGTCTCTCACTTACCACAGATGTAGACCAGTTTATGAAGCTAAGAATGAGCAGGGCAGAAAGCAACAAAAAAGTAAAGCTAATGTGGATGAGACAGAGGGAATCAGTGATGTAAACATGACTGAAAACAGAGACATTTGCTTCTTCTCCAGTTGTCTGGGAGTCCAGTTCTAGTATGTACATATATGTATTATATATGTTACAAAATACTCTCGTAAAAGTTGAAGTACTGATTATAATGTTTTACCCAAGTGAAAGTAAAGAAGTTTTGGCTCTGACATGTACTTAAGTAAAAAGTAGTTATTACTTCTACCTGTTTTAGTGTCACATTGGTTACTGGACCTCACATCATATTAATATTAGGGCTGTCAATCAAATTAAATATTTAACTTAATCACACATTTCTATCTGTTCTAAATGTACCATATAATAATACTTCCTGTTTTTAAAACTTTAAGCAAGATGGACATTGAGAAATATGGATGCAACATAGACCATGAAGACAAACATTTTTTTTAAAGGTTTTAAAGTAATAATGATGGCTTAAATTACGTAAATCATCAGGACACCAAACAGAACCTTTGCTATGTTTCCACACGGACAGTTAATAAGGTGATACCAGAGAAACTAAGAGAACATTTTTGGGGGGTTCTTTTTTAGTTTTTGTTTTTTCCTCTGTAACTAAGTGTAAATTTAACATGATTATGCAATACATCTTGTTCTTTTGCAATTTTAAAAAAAAGGGTTTAATGTGATTTTAATAGTTCTTAATTAAATGTTGTTATCGAACTTCTGTCTCATGTCCTGACCAGAGGTGGTAAGAAACGAAGTACAAATACTTCATTACTGTACTTAAGTAGATTTATTTTGGTATTAGTACTTTACTCCACTATTTGGTGGTCTAGTGGTTAGGATGCGGCGCTCTCACCGCTGCGGCCCAGGACTCTCAGTGCCGGTCCCAAGCCCAGATAAATTGGGTAGGGTATATGAATAAATATTTAATTTGATTGACAGCACTAATATAAATATGAGGTGAGGTCCAGTTACCAATGTGACACTAAAACAGGTAGAAGTAATAACTACTTTTTACTTAAGTACATGTCAGAGCCAAAACTTCTATACTTTCACTTAAGTAAAAAAGTATAATCAGTACTTAAACTTTTACCTGAGTATTTTGTAAATTATATAATACATATACAGTGGAACCCGGTTATGTTGCCGGCCTAGGGAACGGCAAAAAGCGTCGAGATAACCGATGATCGAGACAAACGAAAACCAGTATGGCGGCAATATATTACCGTGCTTGAAATTTCTTTATGTACATGATGTGCGTCAATAAATGAGAATGTACATGCACGTGTTTTTTGAGGGTTTTTTTTACACAACAGCGTTGCCGCGATTTGTTTGATGAAGGCATGTACATACATGTTTGTTAACTATCAGGAAACCACCTGCCACGCCCCCTTCGGCGGCTGTCAAACCTCCGCTTTCTCTGAAGATCCCGGCTTTAATCGCGCACACCTGGGACTCGTTTAGCACTCATCACCAGCTCCTATTTACAGTGGGTACGGAAAGTATTCAGACCCACTTAAATTTTTCACTCTTTGTTATATTGCAGCCATTTGCTAAAATCATTTAAGTTCATTTATTTTCCTCATGAATGTACACATAGCACCCCATACTGACAGAAAAACACAGAATTGTTGACCTTTTTGCAGATTTATTAAAAAAGAAAAACTGAAATATCACATGGTCCTAAGTATTCAGACCCTTTGCTGTGACACTCATATATTTAACTCAGGTGCTCTCCATTTCTTCTGATCATCCTTGAGATGGTTCTACACCTTCATTTGAGTCCAGAAATTTTTGATTATACTGATTGGACTTGATTAGGAAAGCCACACACCTGTTTATATAAGACCTTACAGATCACAATGCATGTCAGAGCAAATGAGAATCATTAAGGTCAAAGGAACTGCCTGAAGAGCTCAGAGACAGAATTGTGGCAAGGCACAGATCTGGCCAAGGTTCCAAAAAAATTTCTGCTGCACTTAAGGTTCCTAAGAGCACAGTGGCCTCCATAATCCTCAAATGGAAGACGTTTGGGACGACCAGAACCATTCCTAGAGCTGGCCGACCGGCCAAACTGAGCTATCGGGGGAGAAGAGCCTTGGTGAGAGAGGTAAAGAAGAACCCAAAGATCACTGTGGCTGAGCTCCAGAGATGCAGTCGGGAGATGGGAGAAAGTTGTAGAAAGTCAACTATCACTGCAGCCCTTCACCAGTGGGGCTTTATAGCAGAGTGGCCCGACGGAAGCCTCTCCTCAGTGCAGGACACATGAAAACCCGCATGGAGTTCTCCAAGATGGTGAGAAATAAGATTCTCTGGTCTGATGAGACCAAGATAGAACTTTTTGGCCTTAATTCTAAGCGGTATGTGTGGAGAAAACCAGGCACTGCTCATCACCTGTTCAGTACAGTCTCAACAGTGAAGCATGGTGGTGGCAGCATCATGCTGTGGGGGCGTTTTTCAGCTGCAGGGACAGGACGACTGGTTGCAATCAACGGAAAGATGAATGCGGCCAAGCACAGGGATTTCCTGGACGAAAACCTTCTCCAGAGTGCTTTGGACCTCAGACTGGGCTGAAGGTTTACCTTTCAACAAGACAATGACCCTAAGCACACAGCTAAAATAACGATGGAGTGGCTTCACAACAACTCCGTGACTGTTCTTGAATGGCCCAGCCAGAGCAATGACTTAAACCCAATTGAGCATCTCTGGAGAGACCTAAAAATAGCTGTCCACCAACGTTTACCGTCCAACCTGACAGAACTGGAGAGGATCTGCAAGGAGGAATGGCAGAGGATCCCCAAATCCAGGTGTGAAAGACTTGTTGCATCTTTCCCAAAAAGACTTCTGGCTGTATTAGATCAAAAGGGGGCTTCTACTAAATACTGAGCAAATGGTCTGAATACTTAGGACCATGTGATATTTCAGTTTTTCTTTTTTAATAAATCTGCAACAGTGTCAACAATTCTGTGTTTTTCTGCCAATATAGGGTGCTATGTGTACATTCATGAGGAAAATAAATGAACTTAAATGATTTTAGCAAATGGCTGCAAAATAAAAAATAGTGAAAAATTTAAGGGGGTCTGAATACTTTCCGTACCCACTGTAAACCCCTCACTTCCACCTTCCGTTATTGTTGGTATATGTTGGTTCACAGCGGTCGTTGTTACGTGCCTTCCCACTCGGACTCTCTCAACGGCTGCGCTTTTCTTCCCAAAGCGCATCCCGGATTCCCCCGATCCTGCCGTTGTTCATTCTATGCTTTTGCTGCTCATCCCACGTTCTCCCGTGTGCTGTTCAGCGCCGTGCTTCTACCAAGCGCACCCGTGGATTATATATACAGACTGCCTCTTTTCAGTTTGGGACTTAGTGAACCGCGCTCCCAGAGCGCACCACCGCAATATTCACTTTCAAGGCGAGTGTTTGTGTTTGGCTTTGCCCTGTGTTGCAATAAACTGTTTTGCTTTCACTTCGGCTTTCGCCTCCCGTTCATCGCATAACATTTAACAACAAAAGGCATATGTGCACCAACTAACAGCAGAGATTTACCAGTATACAATACAAACCACCGTCTATTCTCGATACAAACCTTTATTATATTCTCCAACATCGCAAAAAAAAGCTAACCAGTGTCAAAATTAAATCCTCGAGTCATTTTACTGTGACACACAGCTCTAAAAAATGTATCCTACACCTGTAGCATCTGTAAGGCTTGATTTCTCCGCCACTTCCGTGAGTTCTTCTGCAGCTGCGCAGTGCCGATCGAGATAACCGACGTTAAGTGGCAAATTTGCCCCCCTTGTGCTCGAGATATTAGGGTTCGGCAACATAAAAGAATCGACATAACCATGAGAAAATGTTAAGACAAAGCGAGAATTTGGCGGTTCCACTTCAAAAACGTCGACTTAATAGGGTTGGCGAGTTAACCGAGGTCGAAATAAGTGGGTTCCACTGTATGTACATACTAGAACTGGTTTCCCAGCCGGTACAACAATGCAACTCCATCAGCGCTTCAGCGACCCACAGACAACCCACTACAACGGCTCTCAGTTTCTCACTTCCGGTTCAAACAAGTGCGCAGAGAAACTGTAAACAAGGAAGTGGGATAGTTTTAACCCGATAATGGCTGGATTCCTCAGTCCACACGCACGAACATCTCCCAGCTGAAAACCTCAACATCTTTAGCTCTGCTACCTCCAGCTTCACCTCATAGACAATTTAAATATCATTAAAAAGAAGACACTTTGAGCTTTACTGTCCATTATTCAAAGTTGATATTGTTTGAAAAGATAAGTTATAAAAAGTTACAGATGAAGTGCCGTGAATATAAATTTCCTAAATTGAATTTTTTTTCTTATATAAATACATTAAATCAGTCCTGGAGCAATCCAGAAATGTAATGGGGTAAAAGCCACATGTCTCATGAGTTTATATTTTAAATTGAATAAGATATCATGAAAAATTAGATTCCTACAAACATTTATCTGAGACTATGTCCGGTTCGCCCTATCCAGCCCAAATTTTAGGACTCACAGCTGAAATGCCCTACCTAAATTTAAATGTTAACAGTTCCTCATAAAAATTTGCTACATACACAATGTAGATATCTTACTAAAGAAGACACTTTGATGATTGAGTAACAGTTCCTAACCCTAAAGCCCAAAGTTGATTCAGCTCAAAAAGATATTAAGATATAGATGATGAAGTGCCATGAATATAAATTTCCTGCATTGACATTATTTTTATTTCAAATATAAATACATAAAATCAGTCCTGGAGCAATCCAGAAAAGTACTGTGTTGAATGCCACGTCTAATGAGTTTATATTTCAGATTTTATAAGGATTTCCCTGACACACGTCTCTTTGCCTTTCTTTTCCTAGAAAAAAAAATTAATCTGAGACTATGTCTGATCCTTTTCTCCCTCCCTCTGTTTGAGAGCCACCTGCTAAACTCATGTGGCCATTCATACTCTATTCATACAGTCTGCATGGAAATGAATGGCTGACCATTAAAGGCTTTTGTTATACATGTTTGACTATTGATATGAGCATTTATACTGATGACAAAGTAGCCAGACAAGCTCTTGTTTAACAGTCATTACCATTCATATTGATGTGAGGCCATTTCAATCCCAACCATCCACACACACACACACACACACACACACACACACACACACACACACACACACACACACACACACACACACACACACATTTTTAAAGCAAAACAAACAGACAATAAAACGTATAACATCGTATAAAACTGTACATTGTAACTTACAGGTGAGAGAGAGTACAGTTCCCCCTCAGGTGTGTCATTCCCACGCTTCCCTGCTCCCGGCCTCCCCTCCATTCACAAACCAGCGCTTGGCCACGCCCCCCCTGCCACAATGTTATTGAAATCATGCATTAATCTCTTGAGTTGGCAGTTTAGTCATGTGTCTTAAACCCATCAGTTCTTCCATACACAGATGCTCTCATCCACAGAACAGAGGTCACTTTGACAGTAACCTCATCTGCCCTCCTTTGTTGTATTAATCACAAACAGCACTGGTAGGTGGGCTCTGGAATCTTCATCACAGCGTTAGCTTCCCACTATGCCTTCGACTTTCTGGCACTCACTTTGACCTGGAAATCCCCACAGAACACTGCTACACCAGCTGGTCTGTCTTCTGCCTATGCTTTCTCTAACTCACCAAGAGAAACCAGTAGATGTGGTGGTACTGGTTTACTGTTGTCACAGAGATGGTGTTTTACACCTCTCGCTTTGTCTCGTCTCACCATGTTTTTTTTTTAATTCCATGCAGGTTCAGTTACCTCTACAACCAACCTCTTCATCATTCTCATCTCATTGTCATCTGGTCCCCTTGACGACTTCCTAGAAGAGAGGGACATGCTCCTCAGTACTGTTCCTTCTGAAAGCAGTCCTCTCACCGTTCTTGGTGACTTCAACCTCTCATCTGACAAACTCCAGTACAAACAAACAAAAAAAAAAAACCTCAAAAGTTGTAGAGTTTTCGGCTTCTTCCATTAGTGGACGCCACAAAGGATCATCCGTCTCCATACACACCTGTCCTGTTCATCTGCCTCTTATCCCCCATCTGCATGTCTTCACTCACCACATCCATAAACAACCTCTTCAGCCTTCCTCTTTTCTTCTCTCCTGGTCCCTCCTCTGCACATGTCCAAACCATCTCAATGAAGCTTCCCTCACCTTGTCTCCAAAATGTCCTACATGCGCTGCCCATTTAATAAACTAATTTCTAATCCAGTCCATCCACGTCACTCACAATGAAAACCTTAACATCTTCAGCTCTGCTACCTCCAGCCTCTACCTCCTGTCTTTACATTTACATTTGCAGCTTTTAGCAGATGCCCTTATCCCGAGCGACGTACAAAAGTGCTTTTCTCAAGTAATGAAAAAATCTACACTGGTATGCAAGATTACAAACTTAATATAAATATAACCCTAACCCTAGAGAAGAGCCTTGAAGTATACTTACCTCTCATTCTGAGAGAAGGTGGTACCAGTTGAGCAGTGCTGGAGAATCTCAGACGGCGTGGTGCAGTGCGAGATGTAATGGTCATTTTTGGCCTTGTAGGCAAGCATCATTGTTTTGAATCTAATACGTGCAGCTACTGAAAGCCAGTGAAGGGAGCGCAGCAGTGGGGTGGTGTGGGAGAGCTTGGGCAGATTGAACACAAGTCGTGCAGCTACGTTTTGTATCATTTGCAGTGGATGAATAGCGCTCAGCAAAAGACCTGCCAGCAGAGAGTTGCAGTAGTCCAGTCTTGAAATGACAAAGGAATGAACAAGCACCTGGGCAGCCTGTGTGGACAGAAATGGTTGAATCCTTCGACTGTTTTAGCGACAAAAACATCGACAGAAACGAGCCACATTAGCAACATGTGAGAAGAAGGACAGTTCATTGTCAATAGTTACCCCAAGGTTATGAGCAGTGGCTGAAGGGGAGAGCAGAGAGTCATGAAGAGTTATTCTGAGATCTTGACCTGGAGATGAATCACCTGGGATGACCAGCAGTTGATGGGGTTGAGTTTTAGTTGATAAGCACTCATCCATGAAGATATTTCCGTCAAACATGCCGAGATCCAAGCATAAACTGTGGTATCTGATGGAGGAAAAGAAAAGATGAGTTGAGTGTCATCTGCATAGTAGTGGTAAGAAAACCCATGTGAGGATATGACCTCACCAATGAGGTGGGCATAGAGGGAGAAAAGGAGGGGACCGAAGTACCGAGCCTTGTGGGACACCAGTGGGCAGATGTGGATCCTCTTCATGTTACCTGGTATGAGCGACCTTCCAGGTAGGAAGCAAGCCATTCCCATGCTGTTCCGCAGATACCAAGGCTCTTGAGGGTAGACAAGAGGCTCTTGTGGTTGACTGTGTCAAATGCTGCAGAAAGGTCCAGGAAGATAAGGGCAGATGACAGCTTGGCTGATCGAGCAGCATGCAGTTTCTCAGAAACAGCCAAAACAGCCGTCTCTGTGGAATGTGCCACTTTAAACCCAGACTGGTTCAGATCATGGAGGTCGTTCTGTGAGAGATAGACAGACAGTCAACCCCCGATAATTCACGGGTCGGAACTCACAGCTCAGAAAATTAGTGGGTTCTCATTTGGAGAAAATTAGAAAAAATCGGATTTTTCAATTCTTACAAGGTAACCCCCAAGAGTTCCTAGGAAACACTGTATATGATATTATATAATGTGTCTTTGAAAGATTTCAAACTGAAATCTTTCAAAGACACATTATAAACAAGATTATATTATATTCTTGTTTATAAGGTTTCTTTGAAAGATTTCAGTTTGATGTCTTCACTTTAACAGACAATACATTTAGTCATCATTAAATCAGGTGTGGTGTGCAGATTTCATTGCAGCTATAAATAAGGTTATTTTCTCTTACCTACAGATGATGTGACCTGGACAGTCCTGTCCATCCTGTAACTGAGGGATGTCCTCTGACTTTACACCGTTTATATCGCAACACAAACATCTCAGACTCTGGTGCTGATTTCTATAAAAATGATTTGATCGTCCAGAACCAGACTGCAGGAGAGATGATCTCAAAGTTAGATGAAGGTTTCTAACACTAAACACCCAGAGAGAGGACAGTCGTGAAAAAGCTGAATTATCAGTCAGAGGTAAAAAATAAGATTAGCTAATTTAATAAGAAATAGAATTTTTGAAGAACATTATAAATTTTTTTTTAAAATATTGTAAAGTAATATTATAATAATTATTATAATTTATTTTATCACTCCTGTAGCTCCTGTAACAGTGTTCAGACTAATCAGCAGTCTAGTGACGGTTTCGGTGTATCTGCTGCTGACCATCATTCTAGCAGTAAAATGTTACAAAGCTCGAGGTAAAAACATTTTTAGTATTTTATTTTACATTTTAGATAAAGATACTGACATACTGTAACAAGAGAAAACATTCACTTCTTTAGAATTATTTGACCCAATATTTTAATAACTTATATTAAATGTAATATCATCAATAATGCAATTCACTTTATTTGACAGTTCAGATTGATGATGGCCACATCCAGAATACATTTATAGACAAGTTAACAAACAAATTTCAGCTATAAAATAGAGAATGGTTCTGCTGTATAATGATGTGTGTTTTTTTTGTGGATGTAGAAATGTTGTTTAGTTGCTATATTATGTACTCTTGTTTTTCTGAAATCTACAGACGTCCTCATGTCCAACATTGGAAGTTAGGGCAGTTTATGAATTCAACATTAACTCTCACATGTTACAATTGCCAGACTCACACATTCATTCAATTACCGTATTTTCCGGACTATAAGCCGCTACTTTTTTCCCATGCTTTGAAACCCACGGCTTAAACAATGAATCGGCTAATATATGGATTTTTCCTGGGTTTTTCCCGGTTTCACAAACTTCAAGGCAAAACACTAAGCCCCATAACATTAGACCAATGAAATTGCCGAACGGTTAAAGATGAACTAATCAAATTCTGTATATTAAATCGGGTGCACTCCCACTGAATCGGGCCACACCACATCATAAATATGGATGAGGTTCCTCTGACGTTTGACTTGCCTCTCACTCGGACTGTCAACAGGAAATGCAAATCATTCGTCACGCTGAAAACAACCGGGCATGAAAAAACGCACTTCACCTGTGTTCTGAGCTGCACAGCATCTGGAAAAAAGCTCCCGAGGGGTCTGAAATTGTCATCGTAGGTGCATGTCCATTGTGAGAGACATAATCTGAAAAAGATATCCAGAAATCACAATATATGATTTTTAAACTATTTATTAGTATGATACAGCTGCAAATAAGTATTTGAACACCTGAGAAAGTCAATGTTAATATTTGGTACAGTAGCCTTTGTTTGCAATTACAGAGGTCAAACGTTTCCTGTAGTTTTTTTAACAGGTTTGCACATACTGCAGGAGGGATTTTGGCCCACTCCTCCACACAGATCTTCTCTAGATCAGTCAGGTTTCTGGCCTTTTGCTGAGAAACACAGAGTTTGAGCTCCCTCCAAAGATTCTCTATTGGGTTTAGGTCTGGAGAGGAGACTGGCTATGCCACGCCAGAACCTTGATATGCTTCTTACAGAGCCAATCCTTGGTTATTCTGGCTGTGTGCTTCGGGTCATTGTCATGTTGGAAGACCCAGCCTCGACCCATCTTCAATGCTCTAACTGAGGGAAGGAGGTTGTTCCCCAAAATCTCGCAATATGTGGCCCCGGTCATCCTCTACTTAATACAGTGCAGTCGCCCTGTCCCATGTGCAGAAAAACACCCCCAAAGCATGATGCTACCACCCCCATGCTTCACAGTAGGGATGGTGTTCTTGGGATGGTACTCATCATTCTTCTTCCTCCAAACACTTTTAGTGGAATTATGACCCAAAAGTTCTATTTTGGTCTCATCTTACCACATGACTTTCTCCCATGACTCCTCTGGATCATCGAAATGGTCATTGGCAAACTTAAGACATGCCTGGACATGTGCTGGTTCAAGCAGGGGAACCTTCCGTGCCACGCATGATTTCAAACCATGACGTCTTAGTGTATTACCAACAGTAACATTTCTCATTCTCTTTTCAGGTCATTGACCAGCTCCTCCCGTGTAGTTCTGGGTTGATTTCTTACCTTCCTTAGGATCATTGAGACCCCACGAGGTGAGATCTTGCATGGAGCCCCAGTCCGAGGGAGATTGACAGTCATGTTTAGCTTCTTCCATTTTCTAATGATCCAACAGTGGACCTTTTTTCACCAAGCTGCTTGGCAATTTCCCCGTAGCCCTTTCCAGCCTTGTGGAGGTGTACAATTTTGTCTCTAGTGTCTTTGGACAGCTCTTTGGTCTTGGCCATGTTAGTAGTTGGATTCTTACTGATTGTATGGGGTGGACAGGTGTCTTTATGCAGCTAATGATGGTAACGAGTACCATCCCAAGAACACCATCCCTACTTTCCCACATGTCGCTAATGTTGCTCGTTCTTGTTGATTTCTTCTCTATAACATCTGAAGGATTCGACCATTTCTGTCCATACAGGCTGCCCAGGTGCTTGTTCAGTCTCTTGTCATTTCAAGACTTGACTACTGCAACTCTCTGCTGGCAGGTCTCCCCCTGAATGCTATTCGTCCACTGCAAATGATCCAAAATGCAGCGGCATGACTTCACCCCAAGTTTTCCCACACCACCCCACTGCTGCGCTCCCTTCACTGGCTTCCAGTAGCTGCACGTATCAGATTCAAAACACTGATGCTTGCCTACAAGGCCAAAAATGGACCAGCACCATCTTACCTCAGTGACCTCATCACATCTCGCACTGCACCCCGCTGTCTGAGATCCTCCAGCACTGCTCGACTGGTACCACCTTCTCTCAGAATGAGAGGTAAGTACATTTCAAGGCTCTTCTCTGTTCTGGCACCGAGGTGGTGGAATGAACTTCCCCTAGATGTCCGTACAGCAGAGTCCCTGATTATTTTTAAGCGACGACTGAAGACCTACCTCTTCCTGAAATACCTAAATTACCATTTTACAATATACATAATTAAAAATACCAAACTTTCCAAGTTTGTAGAATTCGAGTTATATTTATTTTGAGTTTGTAAACTTGCGTACCAGTGTAGATTTATTCATTACTAGAGATTTAAAGCACTTTTGTACGTCGCTCTGGATAAGGGCGTCTGCTAAATGCCGCAAATGTAAATGTGTAAATATAATGACCTTAAACAGGTGCATCTAATTTAGGATAATAAATGTAGTGGAGGTGGACATTTTAAAGGCAGGTCTTTGAGGGTCAAAATTCTAGCTGATAGACAGGTATTCAAATACTTATTTGCAGCTGTATCATACAAATAAATAGTTTAAAAATCATATATTGTGATTTCTGGATTTTTTTTTTTTTAGATTATGTCTCTCACAGTGGACATGCACCTACAATGACAATTTCAGACCCCTCCATGATTTCTAAGTGGGAGAACTTGCAAAATAGCAGGGTGCTCAAATACTTATTTTCCTCACTGTACATATATATATATATATATATATATATATATATATATATATATATATATATATATATATATATATATATATAGTTTTCAAATGGGAACATTGACATAAGTTTAAATCAGGTTTTACTAAATGTTTTTATCAGTGCTTACTGTTCTCTTTTTTTCTGACATAACAATGATATGCATAATATAAGATGCATTGTAGAAAAAAACTATTTGCATTATTTGCATTAGACATCACCTGAGAACTTTTCTGGCAGGTGCAGTGTGATTTTGGGAACTTGCAGTTCAGGGGAATAAGTTTGGTGTTTAAGTTCGCCAGGTGATGCTTTTGCTATTCCATTATCTGCCATGTGCAATGAGGGTTTGATGCTATGTCTTGATATTAAAAGATCAATCAATCAGTAGGGAGGTAAAGTGGGAAAAAGTCACATGAACTAATGAACAAAAATGAACAGAAGGAAGACATGCAAAGCCCACACAGTTACCCAACCTCAAGATCTAACAATGGATGCTGGAACAGGGAGGTCATGTGTTGATCTGTTACCCACTGAACCACAACAGATTTTCACTTCTTCAGCTGTTTTATGAATAGTTCACGCAGACCACACACACAATGCACAGCTTTAACTGTTTATCTCAGAGTCTCAAAAAAATAATACATTATTTGGTTTTAAATCATGCATTAAATTGAAGATACACTGTGCATCTTTTCATTTATTAAAGAATTTCAGATCTCACTTATAAAAGAATATTGTTAAAAAAATAAAATGTCATTTAATTATTTCACAAAATATAAAACTGTCTTGATTTGTGAAAGATCTTATTCTTGTGAGAGGATGCATGGAAAAGTAATGTTCTGTAAATTGCCCTTTGCAATAGTTTCTAAAGACATGAATGTAGGGTTACATAAAAATATCACATCTACTAGCATTAGAAGGAAGTGTTTCTGTGTGGAAGAAGACAGGAAGTAATCACCTGATCAGTCAGTCATTCCTCAGTATCTCAGGATGGAGCTCCGTCCACTCCGTGTGATGATCTGTGAGTAAAATTAAGTGGTTGGGATAAAATGTGTTCAAATTAACTTTAATATCTTGTGTGATGAGAATAATATGTTACAGCATTGTCTGGATTTTAACATTATCACTACATTGTATAAGTGTAGATCCGCATCAGCTGTGTCACAGAAATACTTTTATTTTGGTTAATGTGGTTGATGCAGGTATACAGGTGGGTCTAACTGTATAGATGAGTGCATGAACTGCTTAGTTTGTTCTCAGTGACAGTGCTGCTAGTTATTAGACATGCTTTTTAAATGTGACTTTAATGTCTTTAGTGTCTCGGTCTAACAATATAGATGCTGCACCACTGTATCCAATTTTATGTTTTATTCAAAATGAAAAGTGTTTATGTATCTAATCAATACATTTTAGTACTTTAAATATATATAAAAAAGTGCAAATAAATTGTTAGATTTCACAGAAGTGTTCATCTTACACTCATAACTGATTTATAACAGACTTCTGTGTTTTGAGAGATGCAATTTGCAGCCTTTGCTGTTTTTACCACATTGCTTTTGACATGTTCAGAGGAGGGACATGGGGTATATCAGTAGAATAATGCTGAGAATGGAGCCACCAGGAAGGAGGAAAAGAGGAATGCCAAGAAGGAGGTTTATGGATGTGGTGAGGGAAGATATTCAGGTAGTTGGGTTGAAAGAGGCAGATATACAGGACAGGGGGGTATGGAGACGGATGATCGCTGTGGTAACCATTAATGGGAGAAGCCGAAGGAGAAGAAGCACAGTCCCAGCCTGGATCTTTTCAATATCCTGTACACTACATTTCCACGAGCTTCTGCCCCTCACTGGATCATGTCAAATGACTGTTTTGAAGCTGTATCATGTTTTCTGTAAACACAGAGCCAGTGCATAAGTTTCAACTTGCACCACATTCATTGTTTTGTGTTTATGTCTGTCACTGTCTATCACTTTGGTTATGGTTATCTTCTTTCTATTCCATGGTATTTTGTGTTTCATTTTTTGGGCTTTATGCTTACATGTTCTTACTTAAGAAAAAAAATAAATAAATAATAAACATTCTGTGCCTGCATCCATTGTCACCTTCTTTATATGAAAATACCTTTTTCTAAACACCAATGATTACTAAAAGAGGTAGATTTATGCATTACTTATAGCTGAAGTGAAAGTATAGATTTTTTTTTGCAGTATAAGGTATTGTTCTCTTTTTTGTTTTTTTAAAAGAAATAAATCATTGTAACATATTCTCTTTTTCCCTTCCGTTTTAGTGCTTATTTTACTGATCCAAGATGAACAAACACAAGGTGATATATATATATATATATGGTTGTGTTTGTAGGTTGTCCTGCAGAATATCAGATATTTACACTGACAGTGTGTTTTGCTTTGTAACTTTTCCAGCAGTTAAACCAGTTCTGTCTGTGCAGCCGAGTTCACCCCAAATATTCAGAGGAGAGAAAGTTACACTCACATGTACAATTGTAGGACCACTGAACTACTGGTACAGAGATGATGTTCACTTTCACACCTCTTTTTCTCATGTCTACACTATAAAAATTGATCAGAGTCACAAATACAGATGTTCTGGGCTCAATGGTAGAATAAAAAGGACACCATGGAGTGATGCAGTGACTCTCTCAGTGATAGGTACATGTCTGTTTATACACTCCTGTAACATGCACTGATATACAATAATTACAGATCACACTGATTCAATATCAGATGGACAGAGAAGGGTGTGTTTGACTGATGTGATGCTTTTGTTGTAACTATACAGAGAGACCAAAAGCTGTTGTGACTCTGAAGTCTGATGGACAGATATTCAGTGGAGAGAAAGTGACTTTCACATGTGAAATATAAGGACATACAGACACAGAGTGGACATACAACTGGTATAAAGGTGATGTCCAGATTCTGTCTTACAGTGAAAATGGGAAATATGCATTTACTGCTTTAGAGTCTGACAGCAGTAAATACAATTGCAGCGGTCAGAGAAAAAGCGACTCTCAGACCTCAAAGACCAGCAACGCTGTTACACTCACTGTGTCAGGTGTGTGTGTGTGTGTTACATCATTACATGCAATAAGTGTATATGCATACAATAAGTTATGGCAAAAGCTTTTATATGGTGTGACTAACAACAAGTATCTGCCTGTATTAGTGTAGTAGTGATTATTATTAACACTCTGGTAGCAACACATGAACTGTACGTTTAATCTCCGCCTACAGAAAAACCTAAACCTGAACTCACATCAGACCTTAAAGGAGCTGCACTGACAGGAAACTCAGTGACTCTTTACTGTACACTGAAGCTGCAGTCTGCTGGATGGAAGTTTTACTGGAGAAAAGACACACAGAGACATGAAACTGAGACTGAAACACACTCCTACACCATCAGATCAGTTAATGTCTCTGATGGAGGTCAGTACAGATGCAAAGCTGGAAGAGGAAACCCAGTCTACTACACACACTACAGTGATGCATTTTGGATAAACGTTACTGGTAAGTCACTGTTAATATTAAGACGGCCTCACACGTGTTTCTCTGAACACACATTCATATGGTGTCTGCACAATGTTTGTAGGAGACACACATGGAAAATTAAGTATTGAACACTGCCATTTTTCATTTTTCTCAGTAATTATATTTTATATAATCCACTCAAGCAAAGAAATTAAACCTTAAATGTTGCCATAAATTATGTGCAATAATGTGAAATGACAGGGAAAAAGTATTGAACAAATGTAGAAAGAACAAAAAGGGAGAAAGGCATGGAAAGACAAGGCACCAGCTGAAATGAATCAATAAAGCAATCCTGCCCCTTGTCAGTGCAAATTAATATCCACTGATTCAATCTCAACTGATGGCCTATATAAAAGACTGGACTACTGCAACTCTCTGCTGGCAGGTCTTCCCCTGAACTCTATTCATCCACTGCAAATGATCCAAAACGCAGCTGCACGGCTTCTGTTCAATCTGCCCAAGTTCTCCCACACCACCCCACTGCTGCGCTCCCTTCACTGGCTTCCAGTAGCTGCACGCATCAGATTCAAAACACTTTGTTTTTTGTCTGCACTGTTTGCACTAGGTTGCACTCGATGCACTTTATGTAGCTTGTGTTGTAGCTCTATGTTGTTTTGTTTGTTGTTGTTTAGTGTAGCACCAGGGTTCCAGAGGAACGTTGTCTCCTTTTTACTGTGAACTGTGTACCACTGTGTATAGTAGAAATGACAATAAAAGCCTCTTGACTTGACTTGACCTCATCACATCTCGCACTGCACCACGCTGTCTGAGATCCTCCAGCACTGCTTGACTGGTACCACCTTTTCTCAGAATGAGAGGTAAGTACACATGAAGGCTCTTCTCTGTTCTGGCACCGAGGTGGTGGAGTGAACTTCCCCTAGATGTCTGTACAGCTGAGTCCCTGACTATCTTCAAGCGACGACTGAAGACCTACCCCTTCCTGAAACACTTAAATTAGCACTTTCCAAGTTTGCTTTGTAGAATTCAAGAGTTAGATTTATATTAAGTGTGTAATCTTGCGTACCAGTGTGAATTTATTCATTGCTAGAGACTCAAAGCACTTGTACGTCGCTCTGGATAAGGGTGTCTGCTAAATGCCGTAAATGTAAATGCAATCTTTGCTGGGACAAAGGCCGGGGTCTGATCAACTATGGGTGGTCACCTGGGTGAGGGTTCTGATGTTGAAAGACCCAAAACACCCAATAAGCCCAGCATACATTACTTATAATGTGGCCCAGCACACAATATATATATATATATATATATATATATATATATATATATATATATATATATATATATATATATACACTATATTGACAAAAGTATTGGGTCACCTGACCTTTCCTGCTATATGTGGTTCTTTTCCAAACTGTGTTGAGCACCAGGTTGTGGCAATTGCACCAGACAGCCAGCTCTTTTACCTCTTGTCTGTAATCAGACTCGTCTCCATCCTGGATGAGGCCAATGACTTGAGCTTGACAGAGGGGTTTTAGAGGTGCATTCATTTGTGTACAGGAAAAAGCCAGTGAGATCTTCTACTGTCTTAGATGTCCTTAAATACCGGGTGGCGCGGGAAAACGGTAAGACCCGTCGAACCGGAAGTGCGCGCCGCGAAACCGGAAATGTGCGCCGCGAACCCAAAACCCTGTCAATGCAATGCTCAAAAATCACATACCATACTTATGGCAAGGCGACCCAATACTTATATATTTATACAATGTTTAATACATTTATATAAATATTACATGCTGCAATTAAAACGATTGCAGCTAGTTTATTGACTTATTTTATGATAATATTAAATATTGTATATGAGTAGCTATGTAATTTGTTGGTGTTAATACGACTACTTTTTTTTTTTTTTTTTTTTTTTTAGAGAATCTTAAGCCTGTGGTTATCATAAAGCCTGATAATCATGTGTTCAGAGGAGAGACTGTGACTTTCAGATGTGAAATACAGATAGGAGGAGACACTGAGTGGCAGTTCATCTGGTATAAGAATAATAACCCATTATACCAAAATACACAGGAGTTCAGCCTCAACACAGTTAGACATGAAGACAGCGGTAAATACATCTGTAGAGGATTGAGAAGCAGTGACACTCAGATATCAGAGATCAATGATGCTGTTGTACTGACTGTATCAGGTGTATGTGTGTGTGTGTGTGTGTGTGTGTGTGTGTTGTTTTACCATATTATTAGTTATATGTAACAATGTTTGCTTTTTTTCCCCATTTGTTGTCCATCAGAAACAGCGGAGGCAGTCGTGAGTGTGTCTCCACAGAGTTGGCTGACTGAAGGAGACTCAGTGACTCTAAACTGTGAGATTAAATCCTCCTCTACAGGCTGGACATTCAGCTGGTACACAGATGTTCTCTACAGAGACAGTCAGGGTTCCTACAGGTACAGACCAGAGCTTCTCTCAGACAGCAGCAGAGGATCTGGAGGCTCCTACACACTCAGTCCTGTTACTCTGAACCACACAGGAGTTTATATGTGCAGAGCAGTGAGAGGAGAACAAGACTTTTACTCCCAGTACAGCAAACAACAGCCACTGTGGATTACTGGTGAGAAATAAAACAGCAATATTGAGGTGGAGTGTGTGTGTGTGTGTGTGTGTGTGTGTGTGTGTGTGTGTGTGTGTGTGAGTGAGTGAGTGTTTGATGGATTTTCTCGATGCATTTTTCAATGCCATGATGCATACCCATATGTGCTACATTTTAACCTACGACATGAATTGTGAAATGAAATGTGTATTTCAGGTGAATCTCCTTCAGTGTCTCTGATCATCAATCCCAGCAGAACTCAACACTTTATTGCTGACTCTCTCTCACTGAGCTGTAAAAACCAGAGAGACTCTGCTGGATGGACAGTGAGAGGATACACACAAAATGAGACATGGTTTGATTGTTCGCCAGTTTCAGGATCTACATGTAACATCAGCTCCCTCTCTCCATCACACACTGGAGTTTACTGGTGTGAGTCTGAAACTGGAGAATGCAGTAATCCTGTCAACATCACAGTGCACAGAAAGTCTCTATGTAGTGTGACTAATTGTTTGCATGAAATCAGGTAGTGGTGTTCAGTGTTCGCTGCAGCTATAAATGATGGTTACATTTTTTCCCTGACTAAACATATTTTGTATTTCTTTTTTTTACGCTTTCTGAAATCATTCTTGTTAAACATTTTATTTTCTTATTCCTACAGATAGTGATGTGATCCTGGACAGTCCTGTGCATCCTGTAACTGAGGGACTTCCTCTGACTTTACACTGTTTATATCACAATACACAGATCTCAGACTCTGGTATTGATTTCTATAAAGATAATTCAGTTATCCAGAATCAGACTACAGGAGAGATGACCATCAGTAGTGTCTCAAAGTTAGATGAAGGTTTCTACCACTGTAAACACCCAGAGAGAGGAGAGTCACCGAAAAGCTGGATATCAGTCAGATGTGAGAAATTATTTAATTTATTGAGTAAAGAATTGAACCTAATAATACACTACTGTAAGGTGCCCCAAAGCCACTTATTTCACAAATTCTAAATCTAAATTTATACAAGCACATTAATATAAACCTGTGATATTAGTTCTTTTAAGAGTTCCATATTTCTGTGGTATAAAATTAAAAATCTTCAACTACAGTTGCATGTACAATTTGTGTTCATGCAAATCTTGTATTTATTACAGATTTACACAATTACAAAAAATTATAATTATTATTTCTCATAATTACTCAGCATCAGATCGCTCACATGCAAAAGCTCCAGGGTCAGTGTTGAGACTGATCAGCAGTCTAGTGACCGTCTCTGTGTATCTGCTGCTGACTGTCATTGTGGCAGTATAATGTTACAGAGCTCAAGGTAAAAACATTTTCATTTATTTATTTATTTATTTTACTTTTTTTTTACAATGAACATACTGTTATGCCATAACAAGAGAAAAAAACATTTTCACTTTATCAGAAATATTTGACTCAATACTGCAATTTTATCTGAACATTTCCAGAATATATATTTTAGAGTTAGAGTTACTGTAGTAAATATTTGTTTAATTTTTTGTTCATTATAAACACAGCTTTATTTGAAACACATTTATATTGTAATAACCAATGAGATTTCTCAACATTTAATCATAAGTACCTGTAATAACTTGAAATGTAAAAACTGTAATATCCTTAATGATTTAATTCTCTTTATTTTTGACAGTTCGAACTGACGAAGGCAACATCCACAGCTAAATAAATTTAAAGAAACTTCATCTATATAAAACAGGATGTTTCTGCTGTACTATATAATGCTGTATATACTTTTTGTGGTTGGAGAAATAATATTGTTTAGTTACTATATTACGTATTTTCTAAAAAAATCTTGTTTTTCTGAAAATGTTAATGGACCTCCTCATGTGTAACAGTGGGAATAATGCACTTTGTGAACTCAGTATTAAGGCTTACTTTACAAATGCCAGACTCCATGCATTTAATATATTTATTAAATTATACAGTGCAAACGTCTTAGGCACTTGTGAAAACTGCTGTAAAATATGATTTCACAAATAGAAGTTTAAAAGTTTTTTTAATGCAATTAACAATAGAGAAACAGTACTAAAGAGAAATCCAAATCAAATGATTATTTAGTGCGGCCACCATTTGCCTGCAAAACAGCATCAATTCTTCCAGGTAAACTTACACACAGTTTTTGAAGGAACTCAGCAGATTGGTTTGTTTCAATCCAATTAGAGAACTACCACATGCTGGCACAAATCCTTCTGTCTTTTCATATAATCCCAGACAGATTTAATGATGTTGAGATCAGGGCCCTGTTGAGGCCAAAACTATTTCTTTCAGGACTCCTTTTTTTATCTTCACTAAAAATAGTTTGTAATGACATTGGCTGTATTGGAGGAGTGACATCGGGGGAGTTCATTAATAAAGACACTCTCCAGGACTTTGGCAAACAACTAATAATTTGTTTCAGACAAATGTTTTAGATTTTGATTTCTCAGTCCAGAGCACCTGCTAACATTTTTCAGCACTACAGTGCCTATGTTTTTGTGCATAGTTGAGTAGCTTAGCCTTGTTGTCGGACGTACAGTATGGCTTTTTGAACACAATCATTTAATGAAGACATCTTCTGGCCAAACCTGTCCAGACAGTACATGGTTGTACTTGTTTCCCACTGGTTTCCATCAGTTCTTTGCTAATGGCATCGTATGTAAGTAGGCAGTATGTGTTATCTACTGCATTAAGTTTCTTTGGCCAATCACTGCATCTAAGGTCCTCAACATCTGTTTATTTGTGCTTTATCAAAATAGTCTGAACAGCACATCTTTAAATCTTTTGTCTGCTTTGAAATCTGGTGCAATATGTCTTGTTGCTGTGCTCAGTCTTGCCATGGTGTATGATCTGTGACATGAATGTTATTCACAACCTCACCCTAGTAGTGGAGTTTGGTTGTTCCCGTTTTAAGCCTCCTACACAGCTGTTTCTATTTCAGTTAATGATATTTAAATCTACATATGTGTAATGTAGACTCATAAGCAGGTGCAGTAGAATCATAAAGACAGTCTGAAATATAAATGATGAACAGGTAGTTCAGTCCATGAGGCAAACAAATTCAATGAATGGGATAACCAGGAATACAGAGTTAAAGGAAACCGAATAAAGGTGGATACACAATAAATCACTGAACAGCAAAGACAAAACAATGGCTTGGAATGCAATGGAGAATTAAAATACTTCGCACAGATATTAGCATTACAATGATTTAAGAATACTATAAACATGAAGTGTCCTTTGAACCTTATGTACTCAAGGACCAATACAGGATCCCTCACCTTTTATGTTTGAAAGCAGCTCTTACAATATTTTTCACATCTGCCTAAAACTTGCACTGTACTAAACATAAATACATTTTTGTGCTTATTTACTTATTTTTGGCTTTTAAACCAGCTTAGTATTTAATAATGGAAAATCCATTTTCTTGTTCTACGCAAGGGGAGGTGGCAGTTCATTAGTTCAGCATTGGATGGTGGATTGCCTTAAGTTTAAATACCAGTGCCACCATGCTACCACTGCTGGGCCCCTGAGCAAGGCCCTTAACCCTCAATTACTCATGTGTATAGTGCTCTGGATAATGGACTCTGCTTAATTTCTTTAATTGGAATTTTATTATTAAATACTTTCACTGTTTGTGTGTGTGTGTGTGTGTGTTTGTGTGTGTGTGTGTGTGTGTGTGTGTGTGTGTAGTGCAGCTTCTTGATGCCTGCACTACATCAAGCCATGAATGTGTCCACAACTGAAACTGCAATGTGGACAATTTATTGTGTATAGAATCTAAAATCAACCATCAACGTGTGTGTGTTTATTTAAAAAAATAAATTCCCATGTGGGATGCTATGAGGAAAGATAATGTAAAAATGAAAACCTGCACTGTATGTATAAAAAAAATTATAATAAAATGTGTGAAAACAATAGACCAGTCATGATTAGTGATGCTTCTGTAATCTGTAATTTAATAAATATTTTAAAAACATAGTTTAATGTTAGTGTAGTTGAATAAAAGTGTAAATATTAACTATAGTAATGTAGATAGTTGTTCATCTAGTGTAGAGTCTAAAATCCACCATCTTCAGGATTTGTGTATTGTTTTAGTTGTTGACTGTCTGAGGATTCAAAACACCAGGGGCTATTATTCCTGTAATAAATATGAGAAAATGTTTTTAAGGAGCATTATGCTGTATTCTTCTGAGCATAAACTACATTTTGGTAAATGGCAATCCTTTTATTCTGATTGACTCTGGAATGTCCACAAGATTTCCATCAATCATGTGTCCACACTAAAATGCTTCATCAGGCTGCTGCAGACTCTGTGTACCCGGCCGCATGTCTTTAGGTGGGGAAAGCTGGTATTCCTTTATTTGTCATTGATGATGGTCACTTGCGATCCAGTGTCCTGCACAGGCACACCTTCAAAGGAGTAGTCAACCATACATCTTGGGCCATAGAGTTTATTAAATTTTTGCTGTAACGAATGTGGCTGGTGTAGATGGTAGCTCTAGCATGCTCAGGTTCAAGTCTATTTCTATAGTACTTTTCAAAGTGGACATTGTCTCACAGCTTTACAAAATGTAAGAATTATAGTGTAGGAAATATAAGTGTAGTACATTTTTTGAATATGCTCTTCTAAAATATTTACCACCTTCTTCACACAGGTGCAGCAGCTTCTCTTTAAACTCAATGGCTCTGAATAGGAAGATTTGTAAAACTGTCCTCCTTGAAATCTCAATTTAACACTAAACCCATAACTGATAATAATCTGGATGAAATAACTAACAACATAAACCTTATCCTCACTAGCACATTAGACACCGTTGCCCCCATCCGGTTAAAAAAGGTTAGAGAACAAGCACCTGCACCTTGGTATAATATTCATATGCATGCCCTCAAGAGAACAACACATAATCTGGAGAGAAAATGGAGGAAAACTAAATTGGAGGTACAGTGAGGAAAAGAAGTATTTGAACACCCTGCTATTTTGCAAGTTCTCCCACTTAGAAATCAAGGAGGGGTCTGAAATTGTCATCGTAGGTGCATGTCCACTGTGAGAGACATAATCTAAAAAAAAAAATCCAGAAATTAAAATATATGATTTTTAAACTATTTATTTGTATGATACAGCTGCAAATAAGTATTTGAACACCTGAGAAAGTCAATGTTAATATTTGGTACAGGAGCCTTTGTTTGCAATTACAGAGGTCAAATGTTTCCTGTAGTTTTTCACCAGGTTTGCACACACTGCAGGAGGGATTTTGGCCCACTCCTCCACACAGATCTTCTCTAGATCAGTCAGGTTTCTGGCCTGTCGCTGAGAAACACGGAGTTTGAGCTCCCTCCAAAGATTCTCTATTGGGTTTAGGTCTGGAGACTGGCTAGGCCACGCCAGAACCTTGATATGCTTCTTACAGAGCCACTCCTCGGTTATCCTGGCTGTGTGCTTCGGGTCATTGTCATGTTGGAAAACCCAGCCTCGACCCATCTTCAATGCTCTAACTGAGGGAAGGAGGTTGTTCCCCAAAATCTCGCAATACATGGCCCCGGTCATCCTCTCCTTAATACAGTGAAGTCGCCCTGTCCCATGCGCAGAAACCCCCCCCCAAAGCATGATGCTACCACCCCCATGCTTCACACTAGGGATGGTGTTCTTGGGATGGTACTCATCATTCTTCTTCCTCCAAACACGTTTAGTGGAATTATGACCCAAAAGTTCTATTTTGGTCTCATCTGACCACATAACTTTCTCCCATGACTCCTCTGGATCATCCAAATGGTCATTGGCAAACTTAAGACGTGCCTGGACATGTGCTGGTTTAAGCAGGGGAACCTTCCGTGCCATGAATGATTTTAAACCATGACGTCTTAGTGTATTACCAACAGTAACCTTGGAAACGGTGGTCCCAGCTCTTTTCAGGTCATTGACCAGCTCCTCCCGTGTAGTTCTGGGCTGATTTCTCACCTTCCTTAGGATCATTGAGACCCCACGAGGTGAGATCTTGCATGGAGCCCCAGTCCGAGGGAGATTGGCAGTCATGTTTAGGTTCTTCCATTTTCTAATGATTGCTCCAACAGTGGACCTTTTTTCACCAAGCTGCTTGGCAATTTCCCCGTAGCCCTTTCCAGCCTTGTGGAGGTGTACAATTTTGTCTCTAGTGTCTTTGGACAGCTCTTTGGTCTTGGCCATGTTAGTAGTTGGATTCTTACTGATTGTATGGGGTGGACAGGTGTCTTTATGCAGCTAACGACCTCAAACAGGTGCATCTAATTTAGGATAATAAATGTAGTGGAGGTGGACATTTTAGTCAAGTCAAGTCAAGTTTATTTGTATAGCGCTTTTCACAACAGACATTGTCTCAAAGCAGCTTTACAGAAAACAACAGTGAAGGTGAATGGTGTGCGTTTGTCCCTGATGAGCAGCCGTGGCGACAGTGGCAAGGAAAAACTCCCTTAGATGATATGAGGAAGAAACCTTGAGAGGAACCAGACTCAAAGGGGAACCCATCCTCATATGGGTGACATCAAAAGTTTGGTCATAAATCTTTCAACAATACAGAACAATTTGTGATCATCATAGATCCAGCATCAGCTTCTCCATGCCAGGGCCTTTAAACACTCGGCATCTACTTCTCCATGATCATCCATCGGTCCATAATCTTCACGAGGTGGGACGTGACTGGAGCTGGCCAAACCTCAGGAAGCCTCGGGATGGGGAGAGAAAGAGAAGCAGTGGAGAGGAATTAGCGTAGCTGCTGTTCATGATATTAACAGCACAAGTTGATAATGTGCATGTGATCAGATGTTCTGGAGCACAAGGTTGTGATGTGATGTGTGTGATGTGTGTTATGTGTAGGCTTTGCTAAAAAGATATGTTTTTAATCTGCACTTAAACTGGGAGAGTGTATCTGAACCCCGAACACTGTCAGGAAGACTATTCCAGAGTTTAGGAGCTAAATGTGAAAATGCTCTACCGCCTTTAGTGGACTTTGCTATTCTAGGAACTACTAGAAGCCCAGAGTTTTGAGATCTCAGGGAGCGTGACGGATTATAGCGTGTTAAGAGACTGGATAGATACATGGGAGCCAAACCATTTAGTGCTTTATAAGTGAGTAGCAGTAGTTTGTAGTCTATTCGAAACTTAATAGGAAGCCAATGTAGGGACGATAAGATTGGGGTTATATGATCGTATTTTCTTGACCTAGTAAGAACTCTTGCTGCGGCATTCTGAACTAACTGAAGCTTGTTTATTAATGATGCAGGACATCCACCTAGTAATGCATTACAGTAGTCTATTCTAGAGGTCATAAACGCATGGACGAGCTTCTCTGCATCAGATATAGATAACATATTTCTTAGCTTAGAAATATTTCTAAGGTGAAAGAAGGCTGTTTTTGTTACTTGATTGATGTGATTTTTAAAAGATAAGTTGCTGTCTAAAATAACTCCCAGGTCTTTTACCGTTGAACTAGTAGTTACAGAACAACCGTCTAAATGCAGGCTGAGATGCTGGAGCTTCTGTGTACTATTTTTTGGGCCGATGAGCAAAATCTCCGTTTTATCAGGATTTAATAGCAGAAAGTTATGGGTCATCCAATCTCTTATTTCTTCAACACACTCAGTTATGCGAGCTAATTGAGCTGTATCGCCTGGTTTGGATGAAATATATAGCTGGGTATCATCAGCATAACAATGGAAGCTAATTCCATGCCTTCTAATAATATTTCCTAATGGAAGCATGTATATTGTAAAAAGCAGGGGTCCCAGAACTGACCCTTGTGGCACGCCATAATTTACTAGCATTATCCTGGATAGCTCTCCATTTAAATCTACGAAATGGTAACGATTGGACAGGTAGGATTTAAACCAGCTTAATGCCTGTCCCTGAATACCGATGTAATTCTGTAAGCGATCGAGGAGAAGATCATGATCTATAGTGTCGAACGCAGCACTAAGATCTAGTAAAACTAATAGGGAGATGTAGCCTTGGTCTGAAGCTAAAAACAGGTCGTTAGTGATTTTAACTAGAGCAGTTTCTGTGCTATGATGGGGCCTAAAACCTGACTGAAACTCTTCAAAGATATTGTTCTCCTGCAAGTGGTTACATAGCTGGGCAGCGACAATCTTTTCTAAAATCTTAGACATAAATGGGAGATTTGAAATTGGTCTGTAATTCGATAGCGTGTTTGGATCCAGATTAGGTTTTTTAATGAGGGGCTTAATAACTGCTAACTTGAGGGATTTAGGGACATGACCTAACGATAGTGAGGAGTTAATAATATTTAAAAGAGGCTCACCAGCTGTATATAACACTTCCTTCAGTAGTTTAGTGGGAATTGGATCTAACTGACATGTTGTTGATTTAGCTTTCATAATAGCATCATACAGCTCTTCCTGTCCTATACATGTAAAACAGTGTAGTTGTGGGGTTGTAAGTACGATTGTGTCGGGAGATGCTGTCAGAGGTTGAACTGCCACAATTGTTTTTCGAATGTTATCTATTTTTTCAGTGAAGAAATTCATAAAGTCTTCACTACTAAACTGTGATGGAACACATTTTTCAGATCCCTGATTTGTTGTTAATTTAGCGACTGTACTGAAAAGGAACCTGGGATTGTTTTTGTTATTTTCTATGAGTTTGCTCAGGTGTTTAGCTCTAGCAGCTTTTAGCGCCTGTCTGTAGCTAAGCATACTGTCTTTATACGCAATTCTAAATACCTCCAATTTAGTTTTCCTCCATTTTCTCTCCAGATTACGTGTTGTTCTCTTTAGGGCATGCGTATGACTATTATACCAAGGTGCAGGTGCTTGTTCTCGAACCTTTTTTAACCGGATGGGGTCAACAGTGTCTAAAGTGCTAGTGAGGATAAGGTCTATGTTGTTCGCCATCTCATCAAGATGATCAGCATTTATGGGTTTAATGTGAAACTGAGATAAATCAGGCAGGTTATTTATGAATCTGTCCTTAGTGGTTGGAATAATAGTCCTACCAGGTCGATAACGTGGTGAAACACGGTTAATCTGCTCTACCGGTAGTGTGTACAGTAGGAGATAATGGTCTGTGATGTCATCACTCTGGGGTAAAATATCTATATCAGTGACGTCTGCTCCGTGGGATATTATTAAGTCTAGTGTGTGGTTAAAACGGTGGGTTGGTCTGGTGACGTTTTGTTTAACTCCAAAAGAGTTTAGTAAATCGACAAATGATAATCCTAGGGCATCGTTTTCATCATCTACATGAATATTAAAATCTCCTACAAGCAGCACTTTATCAAAGCTGATCAGGAGGTCTGAGAGAAAACAAGCAAACTCATGAAGAAAATCAGCGTAGGGTCCTGGGGGTCTGTACACGGTGACCAGAGCGAGTTTTCTATGCATCTCTGAAAGTGCAATTTTAAGAACGAGCACTTCAAATGATTTAAAGCTGAATCCTAATCTCTGACTAACATTAAGAGAAGCACTATAAATGGTTCCTACACCCCCCCCACGACCAGTCTGACGGGGCTCATGCTTATAAACATATCCTGACGGTGTCGACTCGTTTAGACCCATATAATCACCTGGTTTAATCCAGGTCTCAGTGAGACAGAGTGCATCGAGATTATTCTCTGTGATCATCTCATTTACAATCAGTGCTTTGGGTGCAAGTGATCTAATGTTTAAAAGACCGAACTTTAGAACTTTGTTGTGTTTGTTTATCTGGCATTTTTCAGTTTTAACTGCAATAAGATTATTTCTGGATCTTGTGTATGTAATTCTTGGTTTTACTACACGAGGAATAGATACGGTTTCTATAAACTGAGCTGTGTGTGAACTTGTAACTATTTGGTCTGTAGTATGCGTGTTCTTATAGTTGAAGATTTCTTGATGTCTTACCAGTCAGATGGTGTGTAGTATCCTAGAGATGTTATCTGATAGCACTGCTGCTCCAACTCTGCTGGGGTGCAGGCCATCAGGGCGGAAGAACCTAGGACGCTCCCAGAAACAGTTCCAGTTATTAACAAAGAGAAGTTTATGTTCTCGACACCATGACTGTAACCATTCATTTAGAGCTAAAAGTCTACTAAACTTCTCAGCCCCTCGCTGGTAAGTGGGAAGAGGTCCTGACACAATGATCCTCGTTGTGGGTGATGTGCTGCGTACCGTCTCCACCAGGATCCTGAAGTCCCTCTTTAAGATCTCCGTTTGCCGCAGCCTGGTGTCGTTTGATCCGGCATGGAGAACAACCGCTCCGAAGTTCTCGTTCAGGATCGCGGGTACCTGCGCAGCGACATCCAGAACACGAGCACCAGGAAAACAGCGAGTGTGCACCTTACCTTTAGCTCGGGTAGCGCGGACATGCCGGACGATGGAATCTCCGAGAATAACAGTGTCGCGTTCCGTCTCGCGGAGGGGGACGAAGCGGTTCTCGGTCGAGATCTCGAAGGCCGGTGGTGGAGGTGGAGACGTCCTCGATCGGGGCTTGGCTTGTCTCTTCCGCCGCGGTCGCATCCAGGGTCCATGTTGCACCGGTGCCGGAGTTGTAGGTGCGCTGGGCCTGGGCATAGAAGCACGCGGAGTTGATGTGCTGGGAGCGTTAGGTTCAACCTGGGAGTTTACCTGGGATGAGTGCGCGTCCGCCCGGGATGTTTCCAGCGCCGCTTTCCGCTCTCGCAGCCGGTCATGCTTTACATGCAGCTCGCGAATCTGTTTCTCCAATGCCTCCATCTCCAACGCCACCGTTTGCAACTCGAACGAGTCCTCACCTGTGCTCGAATGCAGACAAACAACCGGCATAGTGCTTATCGTCACGAACAGATTTATTATACAGAGATGTGAGTGAGAGAAAATAAATATAAACAACACTAGTTATAGTCGAGTTAACTAACTACAGGCACAAGTCAGGAAGACAAAAACAATTAAGGATTATTAAAAGAGGAAAAACGGATAGATAGATAGCAAAGTTTGTTTGAAAGACGCCGAGAGATACAAACACGTAACTCGCGGCAAACAAGTCAAACACAGGAAGGCAGACTAACAGGTCTTTGAGGGTCAGAATTCTAGCTGATAGACAGGTGTTCAAATACTTATTTGCAGCTGTATCATACAAATAAATAGTTTAAAAATCATATATTGTGATTTCTGGATTTTTTTTTTTTAGATTATGTCTTTCACAGTGGACATGCACCTACGATGACAATTTCAGACCCCTCCATGATTTCTGAGTGGGAAAACTTGCAAAATAGCAGGGTGTTCAAATACTAATTTTCCTCACTGTATTTAGAATTGCGTATAAAGACAGTATGCTCAGCTACAGACAGGCGCTAAAAGCTGCTAGAGCTGAACACCTGAGCAAACTCATAGAAAATAACATAGAATAATCCTTTTCAGTACTGTAGCTAAACTAACTACAAATCAGGGCTCTGAAAATTGTGTTCCATCACAGTTTAGTAGTAAGGACTTTATGAATTTCTTCACTAAAAAAATAGATAACATTAGAAAAACAATTGTGGCAGTTCAACCTCTGACACCATCTCCTGAGACAGTGTTACCTTTAACTCCACAACTCCACTGTTTTACATGTATAGGACAGGAAGAGCTGTATAATGTTATCGCCAAAGCTAAATTGACAACATGTCAGTTAGATCCAATCCTACTAAATTACTGAAGGAAGTGTTATATACAATCGGTGAACCTCTTCTGAATATTATTAACTCTTCACTATCGTTAGGACATGTCCCTAAATCCCTCAAGTTAGCAGTTATTTAACCCCTCATTAAAAAACCTAATCTGGATCCAAACACGCTATCGAATAACAGACTAATTTCATAACTCCCATTTATGTCTAAGATTTTAGAAAACATTGTCGCTGCCCAGTTATGTTCCTACCTGCAAGAGAACAATATCTTTGAAGAATTTCAGTCAGGTTTTATGCCCCATCATAGCACAGAAACTGCTCTAGTTAAAATCACTAATGACCTGTTTTTAGCTTCGGACCAAGGCTTCATCTCGCTGTTGGTTCTACTAGATCTTAGTGCTGCATTCGACACTATAGACCATGATCTCCTCCTAGATCGCTTACAAAATTACATTGGCAATCAGGGACAGGCATTAAGCTGGTTTAAATCCTACCTGTCCGATCGTTACAATTTCGTAGATTTAAATGGAGAGCTATCCAGGCTAATGCAAGTAAATTATGGCGTGCGGCAAGGTTCAGCTCTAGGACCCCTGCTCTTCACAATATACATGCTTCTGTTAGGAAATATTATTAGAAGGCATAGAATTAGCTTCTATTGCTATGCTGATGATACTCAGCTATATATCTCATCTAAACCAGGCGATACAGCTCAATTAACTCGAATAACTGAGTGTGTTAAGGAAATAAGAGATTGGATGACCCATAACTTTCTACTTTTAAATTCTGATAAGACTGAGATTTTGCTCATCGGCCCAAAAACTAGTATACAAAAGCTCCAGCATCTCAACCTGCAGTTAGACGGATGTTCTGTAACCACTAGTTCAACGGTAAAAGACCTGGGAGTTATTTTAGACAGCAACTTGTCTTTCAAATATCATATCAACCAAGTTACAAAAACAGCCTTCTCTCACCTTAGAAATATTTCTAAGTTAAGAAACATGTTGTCTATATCCGATGCAGAGAAGCTCGTCCATGCGTTTATGACCTCCAGAATAGACTACTGTAATGCATTACTAGGTGGATGTCCTGCATTATTAATAAACAAGCTTCAGTTAGTCCAGAATGCAGCAGCCAGAGTTCTCACAAGGTCAAGAAAATATGATCACATAACCCCAATCCTATCGTCCCTACATTGGCTTCCTGTTAAGTTTCGAATAGAATCCAAACTATTACTTCTCACTTATAAAGCACTAAATGGTTTGGCTCCTATTTATCTATCCAGTCTTTTAACACGCTATAATCCGCCACGCTTCCTAAGATCTCAAAACTCTGGGCTTCTAGTAGTTCCTAGAATAGCAAAGTCCACTAAAGGTGGTAGAGCATTTTCACATTTAGCTCCTAAACTCTGGAATTGTCTTCCTGACAGTGTTCGGGGCTCAGACACACTCACCCAGTTTAAGTGCAGATTAAAAACATATCTTTTTAGCAAAGCCTACACATAACACACATCACATATCATAACTTTGTGCTCCAGAAAATCTGAGCACATGCACATTATCAACTTGTGCTGTTAATATCATGAACAGCAGCTATGCTAATTCCTCTCCACTGCTTCTCTTTCTCTCCCCATCCTGAGACACCCTGAGGTTTGGCCAGCTCCAGTCACCTCCCACCTCGTGATGATTACGGACCTTTGAAGAAGTAGATGCCGAACTCGCAAACATCCCGAACCATCTAGAGACGTACCAGTGCCATTTAGATCCCGCTACATGTGTGGATTTTGACATTGGACCTCCTGGAGTGTTTAAAGGCTCTGGCATGGAGAAGCTGATGCTGGATCTGTGATGATCACAAATGCTGAGCTTATAAAACTAGGAGCTACTAACCATATAGACTGTATAAGACTGCAGAAAGAACATCACTTATAATCTTATACTCCAGTAATCATGTTAGTTCTCACTCTCCAGTGTTCTGTATTGTTGAAAGATTTATGATCAAACTCTTGATGTCACCCAAATGAGGATGGGTTCCCCTTTTGAGTCTGGTTCCTCTCAAGGTTTCTTTCTCATAACATCTAAGGGAGTTTTTCCTTGCCACAGTCGCCACGGCTTGCTCATCAGGGACAAATTCACACCATTCACCTTAACTGTTGATTTGTGTAAAGCTGCTTTGAGACAATGTCTGTTTTGAAAAGCGCTATACAAATAAAGTGGACTTGACTTGACTTGACTTGACTTGAAATGTCCCTTCAGTAATATTTTCAACTGTGACAAAGTGAGATCTCTCTTGATTTTTTTTAGCATATTTCATAGGCATAATTAAGCTGATGGCTTACTGCTTCAATAATGTCTGCTTCAGCATGGTCCCTTCTCAATCCTGTATCCACCTGGGGCATCAGATTAGTGAATGACAATTTGTCCTGTTGTCCACTCTCACCAATCTGGCCACAGATTTTTAAATCTCTTCTCACAGTGACTTCAGGTGCAAGAGCAATACTGTAAATGCTTGCTGATCAATGGCCTATTTTGTCCTGCTTCACCCTTCATTCCTTTAATTCCACTCCATCATCTTTCTCCATCATCATCATTTTATCAATTTTCTGCATTCAGCAATTCAGCAATTCTGAATAACTTTGCTGTAACTCCACCTCATTCGCTACATCATTTTTGGCCTGAGAGATATCTGTCACGGTTTTATTATTGCCACCATTTTACACTTTCTCAAATATGCACCTCAATGAAGTTAGCAGTGAACACATATAGCGCTTTGCTACGTCTTCATACTAGTTTTTAATTATAGCAGTGGTCTAAGATGTTTTTTTAGGTCAAGGAACCATTAGGCTATATAGACATGGGGCAGGGACCCCTGATACAAATGTCTCAAACATAGCCACTGATTAAATAGAAACCAATCATATTATGCTAGTTATATTATGACAATTAGAACTATGTTGTTGTTGTAGTACATAAATTATTGTCTGAATATTTTCATATATTTTCAAATCTTTTAAAAAGATTTATGCATCATAAAAAGCATATATTTTGCAATTAAAATCACAATTTAAGTTGACAGTTGTCTTTTATTTTAATAGATTTGCAGCTTCATACATTTTCCTTTTACCTTCAGATAGACTACTGGTCTTATGAAGTATTCTACTTTTTCGAGATAGTGAATTGGTGGGTTTTTGTTTAATGTGAGCCAAAATCATAACAATTAAAAGAACCAAAGACTAAACCTACTTCAGTCTGTGTCTTTATTTAATACAATAGTTTCACAATTTGAGTTGAATTACTGAAATAAATGAACTTTTCCATGACATTCTAATTTATTGAGATGCACCTGTATATATAGTGTTATATGTATGACAGATATTGACAGAAGTACAGATTAAAGTGTCCCAGTGTAATTGTCATTGAGGTGACCATGTGCTGGTATAAAAGTGAAGCTGTGCTGTGTCAGTTCAGAGTTAAAGTGACAAGTGAAAGTGACATTATTAGTGTTTAAATATCTATACAAAAACCTGAGGAAACATTTTTGCCATATTCAAAGAAATTCTGTAAAGTTAAAATAATGTAAAATGTAACTACCCTCAAGCAAACTATAAAGAGCAATAAAAAGCAAAATAAGTATTTGTCATGATAACATTAGAAAATATTGTTCTTTAATACAATGTGTGCAGTTTAATAAAAAAATAGTGACTGGTATCATGGATCATATAGTATTGTCATATAGTATTGTCTGAAAGGTGTTCTATTGTGTAATATAATGCTTTTTTCTGTAACATTTAATTTTTCTCTTGAAATAGTGGTGTTTGAAAATAAACCAAATATAAGAAACCAAATATAAGGTGCACAATACTTAAATATAAAAAAAAAAAAAAAGCAAAATATTGGGATTGCAAAATATTTCTACACATAATTGACTTTAGGTTAAATTATTACATGTGCACTGCATTATCACTAATTATTTGACTAATCACAGTAGTATCAAAACTGTATTAATTGCAGTGTGTATATGTGTGTTAATAATATGATTATGTTTCTGCAGAGAATCGTAAGTCTGTGGTGATCATAAAGCCTGATAATCATGTAAATTCAGAACTGAAATACAGGAAGAAGGAGACACTGAGTGGCAGTCCAGCTGGTATCAAAACAGCAAGCCACCCCACAGAGTTCATGAGTTCAGCCTCAACTCAAAAATGAAGTCAGTGATGAATACAGCTGCAGAGGGAGGAGAAGTGACAATCAGAGATCAGTGATGCTGTTATTATTATTGTCAGGTGTGTGTGAATATTTGAGCAATGTTGAAGAACCTAGATGCAGTTAGTGGTCAAGGAAACTTAATGCAGTGGATGAAAGACATATCATTACATTAATTACATGCCATGCCATCGACAAAGAACTGATGGAACCAGTGGGACCCAGGTACACTCATTTACTTTTTGGAAATATCTGGCCAGAAGTGGTTTTCTATATATCGGTATATCGGTAGAAGAATTTTGAGGATAAAGCGAGGAAGGAGAAAAAGAGGAAGTCCAAGGAGGGGGTTTATGGATATGGTGAGGGAAGACATGCAGGTAGTTGTTAGAGTTCAGGGTAGTGTGGAGACGATTGAGCCGCTGTGGTGATCCCTAACAGGAACAGCCCGAAGAAGAAGTAGAAAAAGAAGAAGAAAAAGAAGAGGTAGGAAATTGTTGCAGGTAAGGAGAGAGTAAGGTCACATTGGCGGGATCTGGTGGCAAAACACTACAAGCACAGTAAAAAGTGAGAAGAAATAATAGAAACATAACAGAATTTTGACCATTTCAAATTTTTATCAAATATTTTTTTTAATCACAAACATAATTATATACAGAATAAAACTTGCAATGAAATGTAGGAACTCCTCCATTTATTGACGAATGGTGTAGAATATATATTTTAGAAGGTTCATTTTGTCCTCTTAAATCAATAGAATACTTGATTTTTCCAGAGGGACGTGTAAATCAAGTTTTGCTAAATGTTTCTCTAATGAGCCATTATTACTGCTTATTGTTCGCTTTTTCTGAAGAGGCATTGTAGAAAACTACCCTTTGCATTGACACACATCACCTGAGAACTTTTTCAGGCATTGGGTTGAGTGGCAGGTGCAGCATGAGTTTGGGAAATTGCAGTTCAGAAGATTAAGTTTGGTAGTGTAGTTGGCTAGGTGATGCTTTTGCTATTTCATGATCTGCCCATGTGCATTGAGGGTATGATTCTATGTCTTGATATGAAAGATCATCAATCACCCAACCTCAAGATCTAACAGTGGATGCTGGAACTTTCACTTCTGTTTTATGAATATTCCACACAGACCACACACAGTGAACAGCTGTGACAGTGTATCTCTGCTAGACTCTCAAAAAATAATCCATTAATCAATTTTAAATCATGCATTCATTTGTATGTATAGTGTGCATCTTTTCTTCATTTATAAAAGAATCTCGGTAATAAAAGAAAATGTCACTTAAGCATTTATCATACAAAAAACATTTGTGAAACATATTCTTGTGAAGGTGATGTTTGAAAAAGTAATGTTCTTCAAACTGCTATTTGTATTCATTTAAAAAAGAAATTAATTAATTAAGAAATTAAAGACATGGATATAGGGTTACATAAAAAAAAAAAAAGAAAAAAAAAAAAATGCTACTTGCATTAGAAGGAAGTGTCTCTGTGTGAAAGAAGACAGGAAGTGGAGTGTCTTCGAATGATTAGTCAGTCATTCCTCAGTATCTCAGGATGGAGCTCCGTGTGATGATCTGTGAGTAAAATTAGGATAATATGTTACAGCATTCACTAGATTTTAACATGATCACTACATTGTGTTAGTGTAGATCCGCATCAGCTGTGTTACAGAAATACTTTTATTTTGGTTATTGTGGTTGATGCAGATGCAGGTATACAGGTGGGTCTAAGTGTATAGATGAGTGCATGAACTGCTTTGTTTTGTTCTCAGTGACAGTGCTGCTAGTTATCGGACATGCTATTTAAATGTGACTAATGTCTTTCGTGTCTCTGTCTAACAACATAGATGGTGCACCACTGTATCCAATTTTATGTTTTATTCAAAATGAAAAGTGTTGATGTATCTAATTAATAAATTTTTAATACTTTAAATGTGAAACAACAGTGCAAATAAACTGCTAGATTTTTGATTAGAAGTGTTCCTTTTCTAACCATATCAGTTATGAGTGTAACAGACTTTACTGAGAAAACATTTGAGAGCATTTTTCCCATAACAGACATTTTTCACCATGTTACACAGTCCTAGCCTGGATATGTTCATTTATCCTGGACATGCTAGTGAGAGAATAAAAAGCATTGTCAGGAATACATCAAAATCAACACTGGACTACATTTCCCATAAGCCTCTGCCCCTCACTGGATCATGTCACCTGACTGTTTTGAAGCTGTATCATGTTTTCTGTGAATGCAGAACCTGTGGTTGTTATCTGTCACTTTCTATCTTTTTTTTTTTTTTTTTTTTTGGGGGGGGGGGGGGGCTTTATATTTATATGTTCTTTAAAATAAATAAATAAATAAATAATCTGCACCTGCATCCATCCTCAATTTCTTTACATGAAAATACCTTTTTGTAAATACTATTCACTACTGTAACAGGCAGAATTAATGCATAGAAAGATATTCCGAAAAATATTCAAAAGGAATTGCAAATTGTATTTGCAATTGCATTTTTCATATGTGGACGCATAAATTGTGACACAATCGAAAATGCAATTGCAAATCTTGCATTAGCGTTTGCGTTTTACGAGTTATGATTGTCATATTTAAATAGCAATATTAATTGCAATATTTGATTAGCAATATTTACATTTAATTAGCAATATTTGCATTTACATTTCCAATGCCTTGCACTGAAAGCTGTCAATCAAGTTTTAGGTACTGTTGCTATATCTGACAAGCCATGCTTCCATGACATAAACGCCTGTCAATCAAGCTCTTTGCGAAGGGTCAATCAACTGTGATCGACTTGCTGTGTGAGCATTATAATGTCGTCCACAATTTTACCAACTATTGTTCAAAACATTCTGCAAAAAAGTATTTTACTGGCATTTCTCCTCTAGGCTATAAAAGGTGAGTGATGTCAGCTTTCACTGCAAGGCATTGGAATGCAAATGAAAACAGTGCAAGGCTCTGAAAATTCAGATGCAAAAGAAATTGCAATTTCTTTTGAGTTTTAGCAGGCTACATACATGATGCAGAGAAAGTGAAAAGGCAAACGTGGTAATTAATATTGCTATTTAAATATGACAGTCATAACTCGTCAAACATGGGAAATGCAGTTGCAAAAGGACTTTGCTTTTCCATTTGAAATTTGGCAGTCACTGTGTGTTTGCAAAAGCGAAAACACAAACGGTAATGCAAGATTTACAATTGCGTTTGGATCATGTCACAATTTATGTGTCCACATATGGAAAATGCAATTTGCAATTTCTTTTAAATATTGTCCCTAAATATCTATCCATATTAACACACTTCTTGCAGCTGAAGTGAAACTAAAAATATATCGTTTTTGTTCAATACAATGCATTAAAATAAATCAGTGTTACATTATATTCTCTGTTCCTCTTCCCTTTTAGTGCTTATTTCACTGATCCGAGTTGGACAAGCTCAAGGTGATTTATTTTATATATATGCCTATGTTGTGTACATGTTGGATTTGTATTAAGGTAGAGAAGGTTTGTAGATTGTCTGCCAGAATTTCTGATGTATATATTGACATTGTGTGTTTGCATTTTAACTCTTTCAACAGTTAAACCAGTTCTGTCTGTGCAGCCGAATTCATCCCGGTTAAGAGATGATGTGTATACTCACAGCTCTAAAAAAAATGTTTACACTATAAAAATACATCAGAGACACAGATACACTTGTTTAGGGTCCAGTGGCACATGGCCAATGACACCACTGAGTAATGAAGTGACTATTTCAGTGATAGGTACATGTCTGACCTTACACTCGTGTAATATTGAAAGATACACAAAATCATACTAATATAATATCAGATGGACAGAGAAGGGTGTGTTTGACTGATGTCGTGTTTTTGTTGTAACTGTACAGAGAGACCAAAAGCTCTTGTGACTCTGCAACCTGATGGACAGATATTCAATGGAGAGAAAATAATGTTCGTATGTGAAATACAAGAACATTCAGATGCTGAGTGGACGTACATCTGGTTTGAAGATGGTGTTCAGATTTTCCCCTACAATGAAAGCAGAAACTATTCATTCACTGCTATAGAGTCTGTCAGTGGTAAATACACTTGCAGAGGACAGAGAAAAAGTGACTTTTAGAGCTCAGAGACCAGCAACGCTGTTACACTCACTGTGTCAGGTGAGTGTGTGTGTGCCTGTAGGATAAAAAGATTATTTATTTATGATAAGGACTTTTACATGGTGTCACTAACAGCAAGTCTTTGCCTGTATTAGCGTAGTTGTGATTATGATAAACATTCTAAACAGCACATTAACTGTTTGTTTCATCTCCAACTACAGAAAAACCTAAACCTGAACTCACATCAGACCTTAAAGGAGCTGCACTGACAGGAAACTCAGTGACTCTGTACTGTACACTGAAGCTGCAGTCTGCTGGATGGAAGTTTTACTGGATAAGAGACACACAAATCCGTGAGTCCGAGACTGAAACACACTCCTACACCATCAGATCAGTTAATGTCTCTGATGGAGGTCAGTACAGATGCAGAAACCCAGTCTACTACACACACTACAGTGATGCACTCTGGGTAAATGTTACTGGTGAGTCACAAAGTTTGCAGTGTTAAAAAAATAAAATAACTGAAAAAAGACCCCAACACCCCCAACCAAAAAGTGACCAAAAGATTTATCAGTTTGTATGTCAGTATTTGTTTGGTTTATTAGTAATATACCAATTATTATTACAATTAAATTCAATTACATTTAAATCTAAAATCTTATTCATGCATACTTATAAACTTTGTTATAATCTGTAAACTCAGATATATTCTGTTATCACAATTGTTTAGTTATAAAAACATTACTTAGTTATGCAATGTTTAGTCAGCTAAAGCAGCGGTCCCCAATTTCTTTGCGCTACGGACCAGATTAATGTCAGACAATATTTTCACGAACCTGTTTAGTGTCAGACAATATTTTTACAGACCGGCCTTTAAGGTGTGGCAAATAAATACAACAAAATAAAATGATATGACCGGCATAAAAACTGGTATTTTCTAAATATAATAATAAATGTGAATCCACTATGTGTTTTTTTGTTCATTTTGCTAGCTTTTGGTTTCAATTTAGCGGTAATGTATTATGTGTTAGCGGCCAGAGCAGCCCCTTTAAGAAGGTAGCGGATGTAGGTAACGCATATGACTGAGGCTTCATGACATGCATCAAGTGAGTCATAGACAGATGTGAATATAATTTTTTTTTAAACAACTAAATGACCTAAACACAACCTCAAAACACAATTGAGCAGTAGTGGCTGCTGACCATAAATTTAGGTTTGGCATATTTTGGGTTGTATCATAGGCAATATACTTTATATGACTAAACTATGACTGACTGCTAGTGGCCTAAGTTTTTTATTCAAATGATTGGATACATGCAGAACACTTTTGGCAGAAGTCTAGTGTCCTTGCACAATTCAGCCTGAGGGTGGTGCTCTAATTTTGACTGACAGACTCGACATATACAGTCAATTCACTTTTGTGCCTAATTTTAATTCACTTCCTTTTTTGTGGTTTCACACCAACACTGTAGCAATCATCTGACTATGCTGCTATATTAACTTGTCCAAGCATGGCTAGTTTCATTGCACAGATATAATGAGTTTTGCTAGGTTTTTTTTTTTTTATCTTATTTAGAGTGAATATTACTATGGGGTTAGCAAGTTAGCAATGTGTTTATATAAATATATATACACAGACCTGTTTAAAATCGTGTGCAATGGCATCCCAGAATAATGTAAATGAAAGTGTCCACATTAAAAACATTAATACACTAAAACAAAGTAAATTTGTGTTGACATTTGATAATAAAAGTTATTAATGTTAGTAATGTTGTATTGTTAGATCATTTAAATTTTTCCTTTTTTTTTTGTGTACAGATTGTGTCGCCATTCGTTTAATGATAAAATAGAGTAGGAGCATTTGGGATAAGTTTATGTTGATTTTAATAGAACACATTGCTATTTAGACAGTTGATAAATACCTGATATACACAGGCAGAGAAAATCTCTAGCTAGGTGTTAGACATTTTTAAGCAGACTGACTGTTTTCCACAGCAGCAGTGACACCTGGTGGATTTTTTAATGCAATGACACAAGCTAATACCGTATCTGGTACATTGCTTTGTGTATTTCAGGTGAATCTCCTTCAGTGTCTATAATCATCAATCCAAGCAGAGCTCAACACTTTACTGCTGATTCTATCTCACTGAGCTGTGAGAACCACAGAGACTTTGCTGGATGGACAGTGAGAGGATATACATGCAATGAGACATGGTTTGATTGTTTGTCAGTTTCAGGATCTACATGTAACATCAGCTCCCTCTCTCCATCACACACTGGAGTTTACTGGTGTCAGTCTGAATCTGGAGAATGCAGTAATCCTGTCAACATCACAGTGCACAGTGAGTCTTCATATAGCTTTATTATTAATAAAGGAAATTCAAATCAGTATAATTTTGTGTCCAAATAGGAAAATACCTCAAGAAAGGATCATGGACATAACTGGAATAATGTATAGACTGTCATTTTGTTACATATTTTTACTTGACTTTTATGTAATGTAATATAATTTACAATATATAAGATAATAAATATAATTTTATTATTTTATTATTATATTTTTGTTTATAATGCAATGTTTCTTCAAAAGATTTTAGTTTGATACATTTTAACACGCAATAAATTTGATCTTCTGCATGAAATTAGGTGGTCTTGTGCAGATTTCACTGAAGCTGTAAATAAGGTGCTTTTCTCTTTCCTACAGATGGTGATGTGATCCTGGACAGTCCTGTCCATCCTGTAACTGAGGGACGTCCTCTGACTTTACGCTGTTTATATCGCAACACAAAGATCTCAGACTCTGGTGTTGATTTTTATAAAGATGATTTGATCATCCAGAACAAGACTACAGGAGAGATGATCTTCAGTAGTGTCACAAAGTCAGATGAAGGTTTCTACCACTGTAAACACCCAGAGAGAGGAGAGTCGCCGAAAAGCTGGATATCAGTCAGAGGTGGGGAAATTATTTAGTTTATTGAATATAGAATATATCAAAATATATATATTTTTTATTATATATTTTTTAATATTATTATATATAAAATATAATAAAAATAACTGTAAAAAAAAAAAAAAAAAAGTAAAATAATAGGTGATGTTTTGGTGTCATGTCTTGTATTTATTAGAGATTGTTCTACACTTTACACAATATTATAATTATTATTTTACTCCTCATCATATAAAACTCCTAATTGCTCAGACGCAGAAGCTCCAGTGTTCAGGCTGATCAGCAGTCTGGTGATGGTTTCCGTGTATCTGCTGCTCACCATCATTGTGGCAGTGAAATGTTACAGAGCTCGAGGTAAAAACATTTTTAGTATTTTTCTACATTTTACATAATAAACATACTGACATGCTGTAACAAAAGAAACATTTTCTATTAATTAATTATTTAATACTACAATTTAAACATTTCCACAATATATATTTGATAGATTTACAGTAAATTTTGGAGATTAAACGTCTGAGGTTACAAATAGTGTACAGAAAATTAAAGTAGAGAAAAAATATATTAAATAATAATTTATATTTAAATGACGTTGATATAATTTATTTCTTGCTCATTATATAAACACAGTTTTACTTGGGACACATTTATAGTGTAATAGCAAATGTGATATCTCAAAGTTTAATTAAGTAATTGTAAAATCCTCAATTAATTGATAATTTTTATTTGACAGTTCAGACTGATGATGACAACATCCAGAATGCAGTTTTAGAGGAGTAAACAAACTTCATCTACAGTATACAATATTGTTGCTATATAAAGTATTTACTAGATAATCTTGTTTTTCTGAAGTCGATAAGCTTCCTAATGTGGAGTAAGAATGCATTAAAAAAAGTGGTAATAAATTATTTTTTTAATCAATAAACAAAATGGAAAGTAAATGAACAGACGAGAAATCCAAATCAAAACAACTTAAATGCAATACTTAAATATTGTCAGGAAGTGCTGGTGATTGGGTGAGTGGAAGGGAGGACCCAAATGTGGGATGCCACAGGGGTAAGATGAAAATAAAAAAACTGTTCTTAAGTAATAACGAGGCAGGCAGAACAGGTACAGGATCGGGAACAGGATCTAGGGTCAGAGCCAACAGAGACAAGGCAAAAACACAACCCATGTTCTAAAAACAGGCAAACAGGGGTAATGCAGGCATAGACGAAAACAAATCCAAAAAAACAGTCCAAAATTCAGAGAGCTGGTAAACAACGCAACATAGGCATAGCAAAAAACCAAAAACCAAAAACAGTCCAGAGTCCAAACCAAAAAAAAGGAAGGTAGAGCAGAACAGGGATCAGGAACAAAAATGTCTTCCTAAACATGGTGATGATTTATGATGTACTTTTTTAACATGAATCATATTTTAGCTCATGATCTAATTTATTGGCTTCAATAATTGATGACTTGATGACTGTTTTTAATGAAGTATGAGAGGAATAGTACATGATCATAAGTGATTATTATAGAAGAAAATATGGATTATGCATGTGTGTTTGTTTAATGTTATTAGGGTTTTTAAAATAAAGAAAAATAGAAGTGATTTTAATGTTAATAAAATTATTTTATTTCATGGTTTGTAGACAATGGTTTTATAAATGAATCGTATTTTCTTGTATGTGATGCTATGTGGAGGCAATAAAATGTGAAAATAAAAAGTCTGAAATTAAGGTTAACAGAATGTGTGAAACCATCAAGTGAAAACTTTAAATCAGTCATTATATTCACAATGAGGATCAATTGATAATTGATCAATTAATCAATTGATAAATCCATAATTTAGTAATAAAAAAAACATTTCATTTAGTTTTGTAGGATTTTCATAGCAACTTAGAAGTTCCATCCCACAGGGTATTAGACAAATCTAACTTAGAAGGCTATATAATTGTTTTTGAGATTGGTAATGCAATTATTGGCGATAGTTTTACAAGAAGTTTGCTGCCAAATTAGCACCTTTGTTGTGTAAGGAATTTAAGGAAGACCTTGTCTCTCCCCTATCCGTGACACAGGCTTCTTATCACAGGATTATATCAGTCCTTCTTAAAAATGATAAGGATCCGTTTATCTTATCATCCGGTCAGTTTACTCTGCTGTGATTATAAAATCCTGGTAATCAGAGTTGAGCCAGTCATGAGAAAGGTAATTCATCCAGCTCAAACTGGGTTTATTGCTGGGAGGAGGTTGTCCTCCAATCTTGTCACTTATATAATGTTATCTACCCAAAAATAATTTTAAGCCAATTTGGCTTTGGCCCAGTGTTTTGTGCTTTCCACTCTCTAGGGGGACAAGGCAGAGTTGCCCTCTGTCCACCACTGCTTTTTAATATTGACATCGAGCCTATCACAATCCTGTTAAGGAATACAGATGGCCTACCTGGAATATTTAGGGAGGGACATAAGCATAAGCTACTGCTCTATGCAGACGATCGCCTACCCTTCCTGTCTAATCCAGATTTCTCTTTGGCTGGAAAGATTAACTCCATTAAAATGACAATACTACCAAGATTTTTGTATTTGTTTCAGATTGTGCCATTTATTCTCAAAAAATTTTTCAAGGATGTGAATAATTGTGTTTCCATGTTTCATTGGGATAAGAAAATTCCTTGCATAAGAATAGTAAACAAGCTTTGCCTTCTGCCCCTATCCTGTTAAATCCTCTGTTTGCTCCTTCCCTTATAGATTCAGCATTTCAAGTGTGGTTCAGAAACAGAATTAGCTGTGTTAAGGACCTTTTCAAAAATGGCACATTCATTTCATTCCAAAAGCTAAGTATGGACTTTGAGATCCCTCAGTCTAATTTATTTAGTTACTTACAAGTCCGTAGCATCATTAAAAAAACACTTCTTACCTTCCACGAACCAACCAGAAGGGGGCTGGATAGAAGATATGACATTATTCAAAGAACCGCCTCCCCATCTCTATATTATACAAGGAGGCAATGGAAGGAGGAACTGGGAATAGAGATATCAGATACAGCCTGGCAAATGCGCAACATAATTGATACACTCGTCTTCTGTATGTATCAGACTGACTTTTACAGGTCAAGGTGATTCATATGCTACATTTGTCTAAGATCAAGCTGGCTAAAATGTATCCAGGGTCAGATTAATCTTGCCCCAGATGTGGTTTGTAATCAGCAGACCTGAGTCATATGTTCTGGGGATGCCCCAGATTAAAAGTTTTATTGGATAGACATCTTCAGAACATTCTCATCTATATGTAATTAAGATATGGATCCTAATACCTTGACTTCCATTTTTGGTGTAGTGCTGGAAGAACTGCAGTTATTGGCTAATCGAATAGAAATCATCGCCTTTATCTCATTATTGGCTGACACCTGATCCTTCTCAGTTGGACAAAGGCAAGGCCACCATCTCACAAACAATAGGTATTGGAGGTGATGTCTTATCTTAAACTTGAGAATCTTAAGTATACTATCTGAGGTTCCTCTGGAAAGTTCTACAGGGTCTGGCAGCCCTACTTAACTTATATTGAATTGTCATGGTCTACTATTTGGTGTAGAACATGTGAGCTAAGAAGAATGTTGCTTATGTCTATTTGGTGTAGAACATGTGAGCTAAGAAGAATGTTGCTTATGTCTGTGTGTGCATTATGTCTTATGTCAGCATCCCTCGGCCGCTGTCATAGATTCACCCTGCCACGCCCCCCACAGTAGCTGTCATGGTTCCTCCTTATACTTTGCCTGCCAGGATCACCAACAGCTGTGGCTCGTTAAGGACTAGACTATATAAACTCACATTCTCGAGTCACAGGCTGTCGGTTCTTGAATTGTCATGCTGGTCATGCTGGTCATCAGCCTGCCCGCTGGTTCTGTTTCCAGACGCTGTGTCCATGTGCGGATTACTCTTTGCCGTTGCAGTTTACTTTCGTTTTGGATTACTCGTCTCGAGCGGATATTCTTTGTTTGTTTTCTCGACACGGCGACTGTGAGTGTTTCTTTGTTGAACTGACTGAATAAACCATGATTGAGTTATTTCCGCTTCCGCATCCTGTCCATCAGCATGAGTGTGGTTGTGATTGCTTTGTAACATTTAAAAATCAATAAAAAATATTTAAGTAAAACTATAGTTTGTTGTTATAGTGTAGGTGAGTGAAAGTATTGACTTTGAGTAAACCTCAACCTCAGTACAGTTCTTGTGAAATAATCCTATGCAGCATGGATAGCTGTTCATCTTGTGCACTATGAGTCTAAAAATCTACCATTGATTCAGGATCAGGATTTGTCTGTGTCACTGCATTAGGATTTTCCATCATCAGATATAATCTCTATAATAAATGTATATAAATTTTTTTTTTAAGAATGTTATGTATTCTTCTAAGCATGCACTGGATTTTGGTAAGTGGCAATCCTTTTATTGTGACAGCACAGATAGACTCTGGAAGAGCCATTACATTTTAATTGAACATGTGAGAGTAATATGCCACAACCTTTGCACTGAACTGCTTCAACCTTCTCATCAAGCTGCATGCACCATCCATGCACCATCCAAGCCATTGATAGAGGACCCATTGGCAATAAGCTTCAAGTCAAAGTGCTCCAACATGAACTCATATGTTTCTGGTAACTCTCTTGCTCAACCCCCTAGTTCTCCTTGGCCTACACTGGAAAAGTATATGCTGTAAGTGACATAGTTCTGTGACAGTAACCAAATTCTTATATGGCAGTATTATTAAGTAATAAACAGGAGGAAAAGCGTCAAGAGGAAACAATGACAAGTCCTGACACAATTGAGTCTCGGCAGACTACGAGATGCTTGCACAGAGCCTTAAACCATTGCTCTCACAATCTCACTGCATTTTTTTAAATGAGGACAAAGCCTAAACATAATTTCCAGCAACAGTATATATAAATCTATATTATATAGAATAGAAAAACATTTAAGGAAATGCATAAACAGCTACAGATTTTTTTTTTTTCAAATAGCAAGAGGTTACTGTTAAGGAATGAGTTAATTGGAACATATCTAACAATTATTTCACTTATAGAGAGAGAATTAAGATCACAGAAAATTTTAAACATCAATAAAAGAAAATATTATTCCGAATGATACAGGTAACCAATGGTCATTAACTGTGACAAAGGCACGCACGTTTCTCATTTTCTGAATATTCCAGTCCTCAGAAATACTGCAAAGGTTTAGCATTAATGATTTTTTTCAACAGGGCTCATTATTAAACCTGGCCTATCAATTCTCGACACATTTTGATGCAAATATTCTCAGATATCATTAGATTGCAGACTTTGCTTTGAATATGCCACTTTAATTGCACATAGGTTTAATTGCAACTCCAGTTAACTAACTTTATGATTTTGTCACATAATTCACATAATCACATTTTAAATTTCATTTTTTGTTAGCTATATGCTACAATTACAAGCTATATAGATTTTCCTCAACTTCAGAATTTTGGGATCGTTTGTGCAGACACAAAGTCCAATCAAGTTTATTTTAGTTCCAGGTTGCAGTTTAATGAATACATATGCAAGGCACTCTATTACAATGGAATGTTGCACTTTGGAAAATGTTGACCAAAGAGAGTTGGTTTTTCTTTGGTCTTTTAGTAAAAATAGGACGCTGTACTATTTAGACCAGGATAAAGTTCCATTAAAAGTTCCCAGAAACATGGACAAGTAGGACCTGTTGTTGACAGGACACTAATCGTTGCGAAGGAGGACCATATATACACTTTACATACGGTAGATACCAGTTACAAAGACTGCTGACATTAGACTCGTCTTAGAATTAAGCTGATCAGCTAAGAATCAAACAGCATTTTCACATATGTATTTAAAGTAGTAGTGTCTGCCAGAATACTGACAAGGGATACAGTAATTGTGTGTGTGTGTGTGTGTGTGTGTGTGTGTGTGTGTGTGTGTGTGTGTGTGTGTGTATGTGTGGGTTGTGTGTGTGTGTGTGTGCGCGTGCATGTGTGTTTTTCTTTTTTTTTTGGGGGGGGGGCATGAACATGCTGTCATTTGTGTGACACACAATCAAAATTTTTTCACAATTTCATTTACACTGAATTATGATGTAATGCAATCACATTTACACAACTTAAAAGCTGTATGTGGTTCCATCTTAACATAATCGTATACTTGCATAACACATACATTTAGTTCCTTTTCATTTCCTTTTCATGAGCTTAGGAAAACTTTTCTTTATATATATTAACAGGTACAATTCCAAAAATTATCATGTCGCTGGGGCGCTATTACTACACCAACTGAGAAATGCTGTGCGATTTTGAACATGATTTGTTCACCAAAGACAATTTTTTTTAATCCTAAAAGATATAATCCTAAGCTTTGATTGCTGGTTTGACATGTTTACTGACAGCCGATTATTTGCTGTTGCAATCACTTTTTCCCTTGATGAAATTCTGGCAGTGTCAGAAGATTTCTGACTCTTTCCTGCAGTGTGACTTCTCCTACAACAACTGTCAAACCAAGAATCAATGGCAACCACCAGAGGTATAATGACATGAGTCAGGTGTACTCAGCAAGAAGAGATACTTATTTAGATATGGAGTGTTTGAATGATGTTTTAATATCAAGGTATGCCATGAACAAAACGAATGCTACAGATTACCATTAGTGAGAGAATGCGAGTCTGAGATTTATGATGTAAATTTTTGGACAAATCGTTTTCATGACAACTAAGATCATACAGTGTGATATGGGGATCATGTGTGTACAGTCTGACGAGCAACAATCACAAAGGACTAAAAGTTGCACAGTGTGCACCCAACATTAGACACACTGGATTAGAAAAAAGTGGCACAATATTATTTGGTTAGGTTGGTTTTTAATAGGAAGTATAGATGTTGTAATATCCTTTTTATTACTTTTGTACCATCACGTAGTCCACCTCCCCTGTTTGGATGGGCCTTTTTAATAACCTACTGTAATCGGTGATTCCACTCCCACACAATTTTCCCACAATTTAAATAGAAAATTGTTCATTTATTGTATTATACACTGCTAAAAATCAAAGTAGAACAAATACTTTTGTCTTCTTTATGGCCTTCCCTCCAGCCACCATCACATAATCTCCACCTGTTACTCCCCTTTGCCTACAGACTTAAAGGGGAGACAGACAGGATTTCTCTCCTTTCATCACTGTTGGTGATAAACATGTTCGGTTGAAATAATAATTTTTGTTTATGACACTAAAACATTTTTTGCCCTTTACATTTGTCAAAGAATCATTTCTTCACAGCAATTACAGATTATGCAGATATGTTATTAAAAACATGGAGGAAGGATCATCTTAGACATAAGCAATATATATTATATATATTATAAATAATAAATATACATATACAGATAAGTTAATTTCATTAGTCCAATCATCTAAGATTCTACAGAAACACATGTTATTTACATCCAGCTCCTTACTTTGTTGTTCTTCTGTTTTATTTGTCTTAAGTAAACTTTTTTTTGGTTTATACTTGCTTCAGACTGAAATTATGGCTCAACGTCTTCACTAAAAGAGAAGTATAAGATAAAATACTTACCTCATACTCATATAGGAACACAGGAAGCGCTGAGGCTTCTGATCAGTCAGTCATCGAGGAGAATCGGTGATGATGGACTTCAGTTCACTCGCTGTGATGCTCTGTAAGTTAATGTTCTCTCTGTTGTTATTAATCTCATGTCCTAAATTAAATCTAAACAAGTCAAAGAATATTTTAACACAGTGATATTTATAATTTAAAAAGGACATGAGTATATTTTGTAAGAGAGACATGAATATCTCAGTACCAGACAGGTGATAAGGCAGTGGTTGTTGTTATTGCTGTTGTTGCTGCTGCTGTTGTGTTCTAGTGGACTACAGTTTACACTAATGCTAGGTATTATTATTATTTATTTATTTTTACGAAATCAAACTGTTTAACTGTTCTGAATTGTCGATTTTACAAGATAAGTGAAAAATATAGGACATTTAAATTTTTTAACATCCTTAATTAAAGATATGATGGAAACAGTCCATGGACTTCGCAACCTGCTGGTTTGCCACAGCTCTGTTTCCCCTTTGCTGTGTTAGAATGGAGTTCTGCTTTATTTATAAACTGTGTGACCTTTTTTTTATTATTTTAAACTAAATGATATAATTTTAGTTTTTGATTTACAGTTGCGGTCAAACAAAATCTTCATGCTAAATTAATAGCTGGGGTTTTAAGAATTCTTATCAGTATCTGGGGAGGTTTCCGGCTTTTGTTTTTTCTTCCTTTGTGTTTCCGATTTTCGCCACTAGATGTCACCATTTCGTACCGGTGTCCATAAATATGCCTTGTTTTCATCGGTGTCCTGTGTGCTCTGTGTATTCAAGTTTCCCTTCTGTGTCTGTCTCTTGCTTATTCTTTAAAATTGTGTGGTCTCTGTTTAGTGGATTTGTTGTCCAAAAAAGGTGGAGAAGTTGGAGGAGTTCAGGTACCTGGGGTCAACAGTGCAAAGTAATGGAGAGTGTGTTAGAGAAGTGAAGAAAAGAGTGCAGGCAGGATGGAGTGGGTGGAGAAGAGTGATAGCAGGAGTGATTTCTGATAGTAGAGTATCTGCAAGAGTGAAAGGAAAAGTTTATAGGACTCTGGTGAGACCTGAGATGTTGTACAGTTTAGAGACAGTGGCATTGAGTAAAAGATTTTTGTTGGGAGTGACGAGGATGGACAGGATCAGAAACTAGTTTATAGGAGAGACAGCGCATGTAGAACGTTTTGGAGACAAGCTGAGGGAGGCGAGATTGAGATGGTTTGGGCATGTGCAGAGGAGGGACATGCGGTATAACGGGAGGAAAATGCTGAGGATGGAGCCTCCAGGAAGGAGGAAAAGAGGAAGACGAAGGAGGGGGTTTATGGATGTGGTGAGGGAAGACATGCAGGTAGTTGGTTGAAAAGAAGCAGATGAAGAGGACTGTGGGATATGGAGACAGACGATCTGCTGTGGCGACCCCTAATTGGAGAAGCCGAAAGAAGAAAAAGGAAGACGATTAGTTGGACGATTATTTTTTGATTAATCGATTACACCTATACAAAAAATGTTTTAATTATTAGATGTTTTGCTTATTATAACTATATAAAACCCTAATTCCAGGGTATTTATGTATAAAAGTGTACTTAAAAAAATGCAAAAGCCACATATTAAATTTAACTATCTTTAATTTAGACATTTTAAAGTTTATAGTGCTGCTTGTTCAGGAGTGCATGTGGCATTTCTCCAATGAACAAATTCACTCATGCTGGGTGGGTTTTTTCAACAACAAAACAAATAAATAAAAAACAACATTTACTCAATATAAAATATATTGATTTAAAAGAAAAAAATTAAATGAAAGACACAAAATAATGCACAGACATTTGTTCATTTGTAAAGCTATAGGCATCTAGAATATATAATTACTTTAATTTTGTATAATAATTAAATGCTATATGCTACATTAAATATACTTATAAAAAAACAAACAAAAAAAAACAAGCATTTGAATGTAGTAAAGCCGCAGTAAATCACATTTGAAAACAGATAAGTTACTGTTGTAGTAGGTAAATGCAAATGCGGAAAGAAGAAATGAAGTAATCTAACAGGCTTGATTTAATAGAAAGGAAAAAATATGCATTGGTGTACAAATTCATAATCATTCGCTGAAAACCACAACAGTGACTATAAATGTAATCGTTTACTGCTGCTTTTATTTGCTGCTTGCAGATGTAGTGCAATTTGTTTTAAGCAACATTCAGAATTTTTGGTGTGAAAGATTTCGATGTTTGAATTGCTGATTACACTAATCAGCAATTCAAACATCGAAATCTTTCACACCAAAAATTAGTATTTGTCATAAAACAACAAAATACTCAAAACTGTATCTCATATTTCTATTTTAATATTTTTTTTGCAATTTCTGTTCTTGTTTTGTTTCTTAAAGAAAAAAGTGACTTCACTCCACATCATGTTCTCTATTTCTCTTTTCTTTTTAGTGATGATTTCACTTATCCCAGTATGTCATGCTCCAGGTGATTTTTATATAGTTAAATTTTTTTTATTGTTTATGTAGATTGCCCTGCAGAAGTTCAGATATTTACATTGATAGTGTGTGTTTTTGCTTTTTAACTTTCCAGCAAATAAACCTGTTCTGTCTGTGCAGCCGAATTCACTCCAAGTATTCAGAGGAGAGACAGTTACACTCACATGTACTATTCTGGGAAGAAGTGGATTGTTCATTTGGTGCAGGGATTATGTTCCTGTTCACACATCTGTTAAAAATGTTTACACTATAACAATAGATCAGAGCCACAAATACAAATGTGGACATTTTGATGGACTGTTAAAAAAGAGTGATGAAGTGACTCTCTCAGTGATAGGTACATGTCTGATATTACATTTAAGTACTGATAGATATAATCATTACAAATCACACTAATTCAAACTCAGATTGTCAGAGAAGATTGTGTTTAAATGCTACGAATATGATTAAATTCTTTTTCATAGTGTTCAGAGAACTCTAACAGTGACTATGGTCAGAAAGTTTTTTACAAGAACTTTTACATTGTATCACTAACAGCATGTCTCTGCCTGTATTAGTGTAGTAGTGATTGTGATTAACACTCAGAGAGCAGCACATGAATTGTGTGTTTCATCTCCAACTACAGAAAAACCTAAACCTGAACTCACATCAGACCTTAAAGGAGCTGCACTGACAGGAAACTCAGTGACTCTGTACTGTACACTGAAGCTGCAGTCTGCTGGATGGAAGTTTTACTGGAGCAAAGACACACAGAGACATGAAACTGAGACTGAAACACTCTCCTACACCATCAGATCAGTTAATGTCTCTGATGGAGGTCAGTACTGGTGCAGAGCTGGAAGAGGAAACCCAGTCTACTACACACACTACAGTGATGCACTCTGGGTAAATGTTAATGGTGAGTCACAAAATAACTGTGTATTAAAAAAATAAAATATATAATAATAATAATAATAATAATAATAATAATAATAATAATAATAAATAATAATATTGCATTTTATTATGCAATATGATGCCTTTTTTTTTTTTTTTTTTTTTTTTTTTTTTTTAAACATATGTGTTCCAAGTGTTTGGACAAATCAAATGCCCATTAATGCAGAAAACATAAACATCACAAAAATTTGAATACATTTATACAAACAGTAAATTCTTTAATAACATTGTGTTTGCAAAACATTGCATCTTCTTAAGTGACTTGTTATTTCATTAAATATTATATCATATATATTTTTTACAAACCGTCAGTCTAATTACAGTAGTATCAGAAATGTATTAATTGCAATGTGTATTTGTTGGAAATATGCATAATTTGATTATGATATTATATTACATGTAACTACTTTGTACACTTTTTCCATCTGTTGTCTATCAGATGCAGCAGAGGCAATAGTGAGTGCGTCTCCACAGAGTTACCTGAATGAAGGAGACTCAGTGACTCTAAACTGTGAGATTAAATCCTCCTCTACAGGCTGGACATTCAGCTGGTACACAGATGTTCTCTACAGAGACAGTCAGGGTTCCTACAGGTACAGACCAAAGCTTCTCTCAGACAGCAGCAGAGGATCTGGAGGCTCCTACACACTCAGTCCTGTTACTCTGAACCACACAGGAGTTTATATGTGCAGAGCAGTGAGAGGAGAACAAGACTTTTACTCCCAGTACAGCAAACAACAGCCACTGTGGATCACTGGTGAGAAATAAGTGTTTGTACGTAAATGACCGATAGTATATTTTTGTAATATATTATATTGTCTGTAAAAATCTGTAGTGTTGGATTCTCTTCTATTTAAACTAATTGATCGGAAATGAAGGCTAAAGATTTTCATAATTACATCATACATTTTATTTTGTGTATTTCAGGTGAATCTCCTTTAGTGTCTCTGATCATTAATCCCAGCAGATCTCAACACTTTATTTCTGACTCTCTGTCACTGCGCTGTGAGAACCAAAGAGACTCTACTGAATGGGCCGTGAGAGGATACATGAACAATGGGGTGTTGTTTGGTTGTTCATCAGTTTCAGCATGTAACATCAGCTCCCTCTTTCAATCACACACCGGAGTTTACTGGTGTCAGTCTGAATCTGGAGAACGCAGTAATCCTGTCAACATCACAGTACACAGTGAGTCTTCATGTTGTGTGATTATCGATAAAGGAAAAAGAAAACAGCATAACTTTGTGGGTCTAAATAGAAAACCATCTAACAAATGTGTAAATGAGTAAACATATTTTATGTTTACTCATTATTATTGTTTCTGGGATTGCGTTGTTATACAAGTGTTTTTTTTCTCTTTCCTACAGATGGTGATGTGATCCTGGACAGCCCTGTCCATCCTGTCCATGAGGGAAATCCTCTGACTTTGCGCTGTTTATATCGAAACACAAAGATCTCAGACTCTGGCTTTGATTTCTATAAAGACGATTCAGTTCTCCTGGAACAGACTACAGGACTGATGACCATCAGCAGTGTTTCAAAGTCAGATGAACGTTTATACTACTGTAAACATCCAGAGAGAGGAGAGTCACCGAAAAGCTGGATTTCAGTCAGATTAAGTAAGAATGAATGAATGCCAAAAATATTTACTAAGAAAGGAATAAAACTCAATTGGGATTTAGGAAGCTAATTAATGGTAAATTTCTGTTGAATATTTTTCAATAACAGCATGTCTTCATGTTTTCTTTTGGATTATTTTTACAACCAACATATTATATGCATTAATTTAGCACTTAATGACACGTTTGATCTTAATTATATTTAATTACTAAAAAAATCAACTAGTTTTCTAATGAGGAAGACACAGATTTTGATGGGTTCTGATGCTAAGTCAATTACTCCCTTGCTGTTCTCTATGGTGAATCATTCAATCAAGGAAACAATTTCAATGTGGCTTGTGTATATTCTTAAAGAAAAAACTTCTCAAATGTGGCCAAAAGGTGCTAAGATTCTGCCGACCTGACTGAATAAACATGTCTAAACTTTTCTATTAATCCAGACAAATGGTTATTTAATATCTTTGAGGCAATTTATGAGTGTTATTTCCTGTTACCAAATACTTTATAGCAGTGACATGCACTGAGGTCAAGGGTGGGTGAGGCACTGGAGGACAGAGCCAGATTTTGCACATATAGGAACCCCAAAGGAATTTAAAATATTACATTTTCAATAACTTTGTTTGATTAGGCAATTTTAATTGTCTTGTTAATATCATATTCTTATTGCACACATTAAGAATATGAGTCACATTTTATTCCCTTTTTTTTCATAATTTTTTTTGTGCCTATTTTTTATTATCAGTTGGGGGACAGATGTGGGATAACCCACAGAAGAAGCTGTTAAGATTTTGAACAGCTCTTGTTGTCAGTTCAGATATTCACTCAATCATCATAAATAAACATATACATTGCCAGAGGTGGAAAGAGTAATAATATATTCTACTCTGGTAAAAAGTACTGTTACGTCAATGAAATTTTACTTAAGAACAAGTTATTGGTCCAAAAATCTTCTCAGGTAAAAGTAAAAATTAACTCATTAAAAATTTACTCAGAGTGAAATTTACCAAAGCTTTTTATATATATATATATATATATATATATATATATATATATATATATATATATATATATATATATATATATATATATATAACAAACAAACAAACAAAAAAATTGGATTCTTTAAACCACATCTGTCTATGACTCTTGATGCATGTCATGATGCCTCGTTCACATGTCTTACTTCCATCCTCTACCTTCTTAAAGGTGCTGCTCAGGCCGCTAACACATAATACATTACCGCTAAATTGAAACCCCCAAGCAAGCACAACGAACAAAAAACACCACAGTGGATTCACGATTATTATTATATTTAGAAAATATCAGTTTTTATACCGGTCGTATAATTTTTATTTGTTGTATTTATAACATTTATATCTGGTCTGTGGTGCAAAAAAAGGTTCGGGACCACTGCTCTAACACATACTTATATCAAATATTATATTTAATACTCAAGTGAGTAAGTTAAAAACTACTTTAACCTGAGTAAATGTAATTCATTACTTCCAGCTCTGTACATTGCTCAGTCTTCCCATTATTTATAAATTACATCCATACGCCTATCCTTCTGAACAAAGATATACTTAGTAGTATAAGTTGTTACGGTAGTGCAAGTATTTGCAGGCAATTTTCATTCCTTTAACTGTAAAATTTTGTTACCGCTAGTAAGCAGTAGAAGAAATGGGAGTATTATCAGTACTAGGGCTCTGGCATTCCCCCATCATGGCAGGGGTAACGTCTGCCTCTCATGGTACTTTTTTAATTCTATCAATAGAAATAAACCTAAATATTTTTCAAATAGATATGTGAAATAAGTTACCTAGACCAGGGGTGTCCGATCTTTTCCACAATGGGGCCGGTGTGGGTGCAGATTTGCAGGTTTTACTAAACAGTCACTTTCTTTCCTGCCTCTCTCTTTTTTTCTTTCTGAAGTTAATTTGACAAAAGAGTGAACAAATATAACCACTCCTCTTTTTCTTAAGGAACTTTGCTGAAACTGGAGACTCCTACCATGACTGTTGAAGCCTTCATACAGAAAGTCACCACATCAGGGATTACATATAGATAATATACATTAAATACTGACATGTATTTTTTATTCTTTTTTTCCTTAGTCTATATGGTGTATTAACTATAAAAGTTCATATCAAGCTGTTGCTTTTGCTATAGCTCTGTGCTATAAAGTGTACATTGAAGCAAGTGTTTTTTTGCATCTTGTGTTTTTTTAGGAGTTTGTTCTGCACTTAACACAGTGGTATAATTGTTATATTTATCATTCTCAGGTCACTCATTTGCGAAAACTGGACTTGTGTTTAGGCTAATCAGCAGTCTAGTGACAATCTCTGTGTATCTTCTGCTGACCGTCACTTTGGCAGTGAAATGTTACAGAGCTCGAGGTAAGAACATTTCTGTTAGTACTTTTGTACATTTGAATAAACTTTACAATTCATGTTTTTATTTATTTATTTTACAGTTCAGACTGATAGAGAAAACACCCAGAATGCTGTTATAGAGGAGGTTCAACTATGAAAAACCGGATATATATTAACTCAATTTTGTGTAATCATTTTTTCCCTATAGTTTTGAGATAATATTGATTTGTTGAATTAAGTTATTAAGTATTTATTGGATCTTCATGTTTTTCCAAAGCCCACACACTTACCCAGGGGTCCTGGTAGAAGTAAATGCAACATGTGAAGCTGAAGTGAAGTGTGCAATAAAGTAAACTACATTATTCTTTTTGTCTGTCTGGTTTTGTTCCAAGCAAAGACCGCCCAGTCCATAAATATTCAGAAATTGATAAAAGGTATTGTAATTGTACCACAGGGTATAATGAGAATGTAGATATCCTATGATATAAAAACTGTAGTATTGTTTCATGGCCAGTTATGTATTATTCTCTTAGAAGGAAGAAGATAAAAAAGACTTGAGTTTATTAATTTTATACCTTTGGCATTCGGAATCCTTTGCAATTAACTCTCAGTATGAAGTCTAAATATCTGATAGATATGGAGCTCAAAACTATTACAGTTTAGTTTTTTTTTAAATTGTATCATAACTGTATAACTTTATTTTATATAACTGTATCTATTTATCTTTATTTAATTTAATTTAAAGTGTGTTTGGCCATTTCTGGTCCCTGACCACCAAACTAATGATATTCCTGACTATAATAATTATATAAAAATAAGTTATAATAACTTCCAATTTTTAAGGCCTGGATGTGGTGATTTGTGCTGCTTCAGATATGAAAGTATAGTGAGGACAAGCACCGCTCTCAGATGTTTATTATCTACCTCATGGATTTAGCATAGTAGGTAATTGTACTTTTTAATGTGTGCTGGAATGTAGACACACCCAGTATTGTTCTATTCAATCCTCAACATTGTTTCTTACAGTTCATACTAGTCAACGATTTCTGTGATTATTGAACAGGTTATTGATTAACATAAAACATTTACTGAAAGTTAAATAGAATTTTAATAAATGCATGGTATTGAGTTCGCATAAAGTAACTTATCGTGTCAACTATCCTAAACAGCCCCGCGTCACCACGTGCCCGGCTAGCTCAGTCGGTAGAGCATGAGACTCTTAATCTCAGGGTCGTGGGTTCGAGCCCCACGTTGGGCGACTGAAGTTTTTGCGCTCGTCATGAGAACCAACGTCAGTCCTTCTTAATATGTGGTGGCACTTTTTAGGGAAAATAGAAGGGTAAAGTACTTAATTAATCTTAAAGTTGAAAAAAAAAACCAATTTAAACTATGAATGGCAAAAAAAAAAAAAGTTAAATTATTATGGTTTGCATGAGATAAAAAAATAAATGTGTGGGTGTGCCTATGCGTTTATATGTGTGTGTGTGTGTGTGTGTGTGTGTGTGTGTGTGTGTGTGTGTGTGTCCCCAGCATCATTCTAAATATATACGAATTATTGTATACGTTCCCCACTTGTGTGTTATTAATGTTTATAGCCAGAAGATGTCGCCTCAAACAATCGATTTTCTAAAAAGAGTCGGTTCAAATATGTCGATTTGTCAGGACATTTCGCCATATTACCTTTTTTAATTATTATTATTATTTAAGCTGTTTTACGGGCTGAATACTAAAAACTACAACTTTATGAAAGTCGATGAAAGTCTCACATAGTTTTTTTTGGAATGTTGTGAAATCTGAATGTGCATATTTACAGTTATTTACGGTAACCATCAGGCTCCAAAACGCATTCACAATAAACTGATTTAATGATATTAAATAGTAATAAAGTATAACGTTTATCATTAATAAATTATTTATTGTATCTAGCTATTACAGAATAGCTATTAATTGGGGATATTTATCGTTTTTGTGCGATGTATATATGTTCACAACAAACACTCATTTTATACCTTGAAAACAAAAAGGAAAAATGTAAATACTAATAATAAAATGCGTCTGCAATCTTTTCTATGGTTTACATGAAGTCATAAAAAACAAAAAACAAAAAAAACAAACAAAAAACCCCCCAGAAACTTTCTATTCACCCCCTAAAACCTAGGATTACCGTAAAACCAGTATACACTCGCATCTTAATGCCTCCTTAAACAACTCCAGACATGGAAATTACATGCAAACACATTAAATGTAAATTTTTCCAAAAATCCATCTTAATAATTTTATACGAAACATAAACTGATTAAAAATCACCCCAAATGACACTACATCTTAATAATTGCATGCAACAAACAATAGATTATAAATCCTTGCGAAAACGTTTTCAGGGGGCGTTAAGATTTATTCATACTTATTCATATTACAGAATAGTACGTATGTCTATTTGTGGCATACTTTTTAGTACGGTAGAATGACACATTTCTTTTGGGTTGCAGCACCAATGCGTTAGGGCTGGGTGATTTGATTGCGCATGCGCGCGGAGCTGGGCTGTACTAACAGCAGTAAGGCTTGACTCAGGCGGAGTGGAAATCTCTGAGAGTCCGAATGAAAACATAAAACCTAAAATCCAGCATTTATCAGCGCTTTTGTACAGAAAAGTGCAACAGAGAGGCCTTAGGTAAGTTATTCTGTCTGGCTGTGTGCTTTTAAAAACTTCATAGCAGTGTTTTTATTATGCATTTATTTCTTTGTTAATCTATCTAGCTATTTTTCCACTTTTCCCCATCCAGTGTTGACTTAAAGTTACTTAGTATCCCTTTCATTTGCTCCATATTTTTATGCATCTACTGCATGCAACCAGAGAAATGCCTGTTTTGATGTTAATGCATGGACATCTTGCTTGTCTTTTGGCAGTACCTCCTTAAAATAAATATAATACTTTAATTTAATAATTGATTTTTTATCATTATAGTCAATATAATGGAAGGTGAAAAGATGCAAAGATGCAAAGCATCTTTTTGATGCTTTGCATCAAAAAGAGGTTCATGTCCTCAGTCTTCATCCTTCAGTCCATTTTCGGTTTATCAGGGGATATTACGTAGGAAGTGGAAATATTAAACTTAAAAAAAAGTCTCATTTCTTATCTCTACTGCACACGCCTGACTGGCTTTTAAACAGGAACCCTCACACATGGCAGTGTTGTATGACTGTAATGTCTCACAATTCCAAAAAAATATCCTTTTACAACAACTACTGTCATGTCATATCACAGTATCATCAAAAAACACACACGATTATTATACGCATTTCCTTTTAGTTTATGCATCACCAGCTCAACAGGAAGTGTGGGCTTGCATTAGTTGTGTGTTGCAGCTTTTGACACACAAACAGCTGTTCGGCACAGATGATCTGCGTAAAAAGCTATAGACAATAGAGTTAATATATCACTTAAATAGAGCACACGTGACAGTTCTCAGTATCGGCTCACGCCCACGACGTGGAAAGGATTCAGCAACTGTTTGTTTTTAAGGAATGTGAAAGATTATGGGGTTGCTTAATACTTCTAATGGCAGAAATATGCATTAAGGCACCCACCCTGGATTATTTTTATTTTTAAAGCAGAATGAGGCTGAAATTTTGAAAGAATTTGACTACATGAAATTTCTGGCTTTTTGTAAATGTTGGAACAGTTAACAGGGTATTACTTTAATGCTATTTAGACCGTTTGAAGGAAGTTCTGGTTTGTCTTGCACTGGGGCTTGTGTTGCCCTTTTTGATAAGATGAATCTTGTTTTTTTAGTTGTCACATGTACATTACAGCACAGTTAAAAGCTTTCTTCGCATATCCCAGTGATGTTGAGATTCTAGTGGAGTGGCAGCTTGGCAACCCCCTGACCTTCCGATCAGTGAACCAGAGCCTTAACCACTGAGCTACCACTTTCCTGTAACAAAAAATCCGAGATGGAGAATAAACGCACACTGTTCGTCAATAAGTGGTTGGTTTTTGTCATCAGTTTTATGCATGCATAAAAGCCCTGAGAGAGACTGCTACCACATTCAGGGTGTTTTCCCACTCCAGACCCACCTCAGGTCCTTGGATTCCTGATCCTAATGAGGATGAATATAATGGTTCATGTTCAAACCAAAGACCTGGGATTGATGCCAATTCTGAGGAGAGTTCGAGTTTTTGAGAGGATAAAATATTGTCTAGACTATCAACCACTATTACAGTGAAAGGCAGAAGTTCATTTGACCAAGCTCGTGCCATTTCTTGGATTCTGTGAATGTTAATATGGGAAGAGGTACACACTGGTTTCGTCTTTGGATTACAAGTGCACGCAAGTCTGCTGCAACGTTTTCGCCTGAAGACTAAGCTGCATAGAGTCCACACCCAGAAGTAAACTTTACCCACACACCTATAATCCAGGAAATGTCACACCATCTCATGGATGCACTGATCTCTGTGCACACGTGTGTATGTGTATTTGTGTGTAGACGTAAATATATGTGGTGCAAGTGTTAATTTTGGAACACCAGTTGTTATTAACTGAAAGCAGTTATGCAAGCCAGGACATGAACTGGTGTACTGGTGTCCATCTATTTTATAATTAGTAGCCATCTATTATTACATTGTTTATCATTATCTAATGATGTTTAGCTTATTAGCCAGATTGTAGATTAAAGACACAGCTGCCTGGAATCATTATATACAAGCTATTATCAGACCAGATGCCCTACAGGCCTATAGACTGCCTGTTTTAGCAGATGACTGAATCATTTATTTTGCTGCACACTCGTACAGGCATGTTGCTTATAATCAATGCTTTTGTGGTTATAGCTTGCATTGTCTCAAAACCTGTACTGCTCTCCCAGTGTGTGTGTGTGTGTGTGTGTGTATGTGAATATATATATATATATATGTATATCAGAGGTTGTGCAATGTGTCTAAACTTGCTCTCGTAATTGCACCTTGAAAAATTTCTCATAGTATTGTGCAAAATCCCAATGAATAAAACGTAGATTCTTGACTGGGAGGAATATTGTTTTGTATTATGGCTGAATGGAGATTATAGTGTAGAACAGTGTGGTGTCATCAGCTGCTGAATTGCATATACAGGAGATATTTTTTTATAGCTTATAAAATGCCATCCAATAGTATTTTGTTAATTAGAAAGTAAAGATTTTGTGCCACAATTACAACCGCAATCATTATCCGTTTTTTTTTTTTTTTTAAAGAAAAAAATTAAGTGATGAGTTGATTCATTTTCTTTATCCAAGCCAAGTGATCAGACATTAAAATCTAGTTTAGGGGATTATCATGTGACGCTGTGTAGAAGGTTGCATGACAGCGATTGCTGTAATGAGAAGCTGTGGTTTGAGGTCTAAGCCTCCTGGTTTTGTTCAGCCAATAAGAACCAGTGCAACAAATGAAAAAAAAAATGTCTGCAACATGAGCTGAGAGGGAGGGCGAGAGTCAGAAAGAAAATACAGAGGAGCACAAACATAAATAAATGGCGTTCATTGCAGATCCCAGGTTGCTGCTGGGTTACTTGATTCTGATGCAAATTCATTGTGCAAGTACTCTGCAACATGCTTCAAACTAACACTACCTCTCTCTCTCTCACACACACACACACACACACACACACACACACACACACACACACACACACACACACACACACACACTCTGACACAGAGACATGGCAACTATTTACTGCACTTTTTCCATGTTAGGCCACACCCTTCCAGCTGCTTTAGCTGTTTGGCATTGTGTGAGGAGTTCACTAGCTCACCCCAGCTCAGCACTGCACAGCAGTTTGCACAGTGACTAATCAATCCATATGTCAGGTCTTGGCTGTACAAAATGGGTCAAGGAGGAGGGGAATGAGCAAAAAACAAATCTCTCTAAAAACAGGCTTGGCTTGAATGAAGTCCCTCCTTCAGCTCCAACATAGAGCCTCGCACAACTCAAACACAGTAATAACGTGTAAGCCAGTTTACATAAACAAATATACTCGCAATAACCAGGATTCACACATTCAATGCATTGTAGATACACGGTGTGCATGTTCAGAGTGGCTGTAGTGCAACAACACAAAGTTTCAGCCAGGGAGTGTTTTTTTTTTTTTTTTTTTTTTTTTTTTTAAACCATCGACCAGATGGTGCGTTTATTAGACTTTTATAAGAAGACGTTTATTAGATTACATTTTTTTATGTTTGTTATCATTAAACAGTATTACATAAAAAAACAAATTATGACTGTATTAGCTAGCTAAGGATGCTAAAACTGCAGTGTTCTACCCAGTCTAGTTTCTCTTTTCATTTTCAGTTGAAGTGTTGCTGTTTGGTCTGCAAAAAGTGTATTATGAAGAAAATAAATTATTCAGCTTGTAAGAATTGTTCTCACCAAATGTCAGAATACATCTTTTATGAAAGTGTATGGAACTGGAACATCTGTGTAAGTGTTTATATAAGATAAAATTTGTTTCTGAAAGTCAGTAGGATTTATTTTATCTATTCGGTGGTCAGTAAATAGCATTATAAAGGCTGTTTACCTATAACCGTATATATACATAGCAACGAGAGAACCATTCCTACAATGAGGCTTGGTGTTAGCATTGTTGTATGCCTCACCTAAGAAGTAAATTTTTATATAATGGATTTGATGGTGTATTGCAGAATTTTATGATATAAGCAAACCCTGACTGATCACTTTTCATGACTTGATTTGTCCTGGGTCTGTTTTGACAGCTCCTTGTTGATTATTATGCTATTTGTTTAAGTATGTTCTCTATCTAACCCACTCTGGGGCATACCAGGAATCAAAATCTACTCAGTTCAACTAATCAAAGTGTACTCATCTCAATAATTTTTGAGACTGGTGGGCAACTGGTTGCTTCATAATTTATACTTGCAATCAAATTTCTTAAAAAAAAAAAAACATACACTTGCACATTTTTGCACTTATCTAATCGGGCAATCAGGTGGCTGCAGCATAATGCAAATCATTCTGCAAAAAGAGGTCAAGAGTTGTAGTTAATGTTCACATCAAACATCAGAATGAAAAGTGTGATCTCTGTGACTTGGGTCACATGTGGCATGTGTGTTGATCCCCGAAGGCTGGGCTCGTTTCTGAGAATTTAGACAGAGTACAGAATTGAAGAGTTTCCTGGGTAATGAGAGAGGTCAAGGGAATATCTGGGGAAAATGGCCTGACTGGTTAAAGCTGCCAGAAAGTATGCTGTAACTGCAATAATCACTCTTTACCTCTGTTCAGCATAAACAAAACATCAAACCTAGGGGTGAATCAGTTGAAGCAGAAGATCACATTGGTTTCCACTTCTCTGAGCCTAGAACAACAATCTGAGGCTATATTGTTCAGAAGCCTTCAACTGTCCTGTATTCTAGAGATGGAAGGGCGAATACATTTATATTTTTGCTCACTTCAGGTTTATGTACTATTTTATCTTGATTTGTGACATATAATCCCAATTAAGTGCAGTTTCATTTCCAGGTTTTTATGCTGCAAAATAGGGAAAAGGTGTAGTAGCGTGAATACTTATGCAAGCCAGTATAACTATTAATACTAAACCTATTTAGTCTTATTATTAGATGTACCCAAGCTAGTCAACCTCGGTGCATGAAGGTCTTAGCTGTTAAGGTTTGGCTTGGTTCATATAGCTATGATGTTGGACCCATTGGACCCTTAAGCAAGACTGAACTTTTTACCAGTAGTAAAGCTCTTAAGTTGTATTGTATTGTTTGTCTTTGAATTAATATATGTAAATGCTGTATGAAATTTGGGTTTGCCCCGGGCTACTGGGTACAACATTTTCCACAGTTTATAAAATTCACTGCTTTGCATGCCGAAGGTGTGTGTACGAAAACAAGTGCTTTTACAGTTCTATTGAAATTGCACCTATTGTATAAGTTTGCATTCAGACCCATTGGCATTTGCTAATTTTTTGGGGTATGGCTTAAAGAAGCAGACATAAAGTTCCTCATGTGTTTATATGTGGTTTTTTATTTAGTAAATTTTTTTTAATAAATGTGAATCAGTGTTCATGTGAACTGTCAATGTAACGTCTAACTATTTAGTCATCTGTCTTCTTGTCTCTTTTTAGGATTTCAGGACCAGCCTTTACCTTTCCACTCCATGAACCAGCCTCCAGCTTTTTCTTCACCCGTCATTCCCTGAAACAGCGCCAGGGCCATTTAAATCCTTATTAGCTTAACTTCCAGCTCAATTTTCTTGGACATCTCAAATCTGCAGCAATCATGGAGCCTATGTATGCTTCAGGAATGGCGGCCAAGCTGCGCAGTCAGTGGGATCGCGATGATGGCTTGGGCCAGAATCATAAGGCTGTCAAGTTGTTGGGGCAGGACTATGAAATGCTGAAGGCGCAGTGCTTGCAGAGCAGGACCTTATTTGAGGATTCATACTTCCCTGCCTGCGCTTCATCACTAGGCTTTAAAGAGCTCGGGCCCCACTCCTCCAAAACAGCTGGTGTGCGCTGGATGAGGCCACCGGTAAGGAACTATAGACTCAAACACTGGTTTAATTAAATGAAGAAAAAATTAATGGTGCTAGTTTAATTATAACAATATTTTATTATATGAAGTGTGAGAAGACAGCAGCAAAACAAGAAGCCATCTTTGATTGTCCTGTATACAGTTCATATTACACACATTTCCACCAAGGTTTTGAAACTGTAGGAGCTAACTGGTTCTCAAACACTCCAGATGATCTCTGTGATCATTTAAGTACAACAGCACATCAGACATTAAGGGGTTGTGTTCTGTGTTCTTTTGTTATATGAATGTGATGTTAACTCATTACCTGTGTAAAATAACATGTATTCTTGTTGGCACAGTATTTACATATTGTGAGTAAGAAATGTAGTCATTCTGTGACTGGAAAACATCAACTCTAAGCGCTGCCTCAATAGATCCTGGTTTGCAGGAAAGCATTTACACTGGAGCAGAAGGTTCCTGGAATTTTGGTCCAGACATGTACACATGGTCCTGGCTACTCTGGTGTAAATGCACCTTTATTTCTTAATTTCTGGTTGTTCTTTACCTGCTGAAGACCTTGCTTTTTGATGCTCTATGACATCTGCTTCTTTCTTAGAATTCAGACCTGCCTTAATGTTATAGATGAGTGTGGGAAAGAATGAAGGCAGATTATGGGTGTGTATTGTGGTTCATGCCAAGCTCTAAGTGATTTGTGGGAAAACAAAAGAGATGGTACTGATTTAGCGTGAGTACTTGTGGAATTAATTTGAGAGCAGAAATGCCACAACAGGGCTAAGAGATGGCTAAGTGCCAATAATCAGACCATGATTCAGGTTTGTAGCCCATTTCTAAGAAAATGTAAAAGAGGGTATAAGGGGACTGGCTAATGCTTCCTTTTACACAAGTGTCCAACCTATAAGGAAGTCATAAAAAAATACTTGGTGAGATGGGGTTTTACTGAACATTTCCACTCTCTTCAGCAGTAGAAATGTGTGGTGGGGGAAATTTAATTCTGCAGCTATGATAAAAATAGTGTAGAGAGTATAACTGATAACTGAATATCAGATATTGCCTTGCAAACTGATACACTATTTTTTTAAAGCTTTCCAGAAACAGTCATGCCTGCTTGAGACTAGAGGAATGAATCATGAGGGAAATCCCACAGGACACAATAAAAATAAGCTGTACAAATGGCAGGTTTTTACTTTCACTAGGGTATATGTGAGCAGGCACGTTTGAAACTTGCGGGACTAAATAGATCTGTGCAAAGCATTTCTGCTTTCATTTATTGAACTTTTTGATCGTAGTGGTTTAAACAAGGATGATTTGTTTTGGAAAATGGAATACCAATAAAGGTTGTGTTCAGTTATGAACTGAAGTAGTGGATGAAGAATGAACAGAGCCAGAATTCACACACTTTACGCACCTATTTCTACCGCTGACACTGTACTAACAGTGCTTCTGTTTTATTGTGTTTCCTGTGCAGAGATATATGGTTCAATAAAATAAAGATAAAAAGAGAAAGAATGTGGAAATAAACTTTCCAGTTTTAGGTAACACCCTATCAGGTTTTGATCCAGATCCTGATAATAACTCTACATACGATTACCAATTTTAGGGAAATGTATTCAAAACTTTTGAAAGGTTGAGGTGTTTCTTATTAAAACCTTTTATGAATCATAAACCAGACTTGGTTATTTGTGTTCTTGCTGTCATAGCATTGCGGTTGTTCCTCAACAGTTTGGCCAACCATGTGGTGTGTCTTTGTTTGCTTACGTGTGTTTTAATGTATAGAACTGTGTGTTTTTTGTGGGTTTGCAGGAGCTCTGTTCTCGTCCCCAGTTCATAATGGATGGAGCAACTCGCACAGATATCTGTCAGGGAGCACTCGGTGAGTCTTCAACAGTAATGACCGATCAACCGGAAAGATTAATATAGATCCAGTTGGGTAAAAAACTGAAAGAAAACAAAAGTAAAGCATCTAGATAAGGTTTGGTTCCACCGCAATCCTGCAGAACAGCTTCAGGATCACTTTGGCAAACATTCTGCAAGTCTCTAGAACTGTATTCATGCAACGATGAACATCCATCTTCCAAAAGAGTGGTACAATACAGTATGTTAACTCATCACCCAAAATCTCCTATAGTGTTCAGTGAGGATCTGATAGCCAGAGCATTAAATCAGCATCATTTTTATGCTTATCAGAATAATGGACTTTCTCAAGCCCTGTTGATGGCAGTGGAGTCACCATGGAAGAGGTCACACATGGAAGAGAGAAATGGTTTATCGTAGGATAAAGTCAGAAAAACATTGTATAAATTTGCAATGATTCTTTAATCTAACAAGACAACTGGATACACACAATGCCAACAAAAATAAACTAATGCCCCTCACATTATTACCTAACAATCATATTTACTTTTTATATGCCATCCTTGTTTTGTTTCCTATTATGTTTCTGAGCTGCAATAAAACTCCTGCATCTGCAACACATACAACTGAAGAGTTTGGGTGTAATTAAGGTTTATGCATCTGGAGACCTGCCTCGGCGTGTTTATAATCCTGGCAGTTATTAACTTCTAGCCAAATCACTGACTTTGTGCCTTGCCTTTCAGCCCAGATTCCGTATTTACTCTCATATTTTGGTGCTGAATATCATTTGATAAGCAAATTTTCTTTTGGCATGGTCCAAGCTGTCCAGCTGCTTTATCTTTATTTAGAAATGTAGTAGTTCATCCAAATTTAAAGGCTGAAGACAGTGTGGTATGTAAACAATAAAAGGGAGAAGACATTTGGAAAAGTAGTTTTATTCATTAGATGGCCAGCCACACTGTTGGTGTGTTTAAGAACACTAAATACATCCCATGCAGTGTAGACTTGCACCAGTTCTGAGAAATATGCTACAGGATCCTAAATGTATACACCAGTCAGTATGTGTTTAGAAATGTTTTTTATTGGTCGTGCTGGTCTTAAACAAGATGTGCCTTTTGTTTCTAGTTGTTAAGTACTGCATCTGGTCATAATTATTATAAATCTCCCATATAAACTCTTTTCTAAGAGAACAGCAGACTATTAGGTGAACACACACCCTTACATATAATTACAACCCCTGACTGAATGATCATTGAATGTGTGTGTTTGTGTCTTCCAGGTGATTGTTGGCTGCTGGCTGCTATTGCATCTCTTACACTGAATGATAACCTGCTGCACCGTGTGGTACCACATGGGCAGAATTTCAGCGATGGATATGCTGGCATCTTTCACTTCCAGGTAAACACACACAAACAGAAATAAAAAAATGGCATAAATTGTATATAATAAAATTGGAGGGAAAATAAGAACAAAATGAACAGGAAATGGTGAAATTAATGGAATAGAAAGAATAGAAATTATGTAATGGAAAGGAAATGAAAGGTAAAGGAATTTCTGGGATCAGAGAGGATAAAAAAGAAATAGATTAGAACTAAAAACAATGAAATATAGTGGAAATAAATGGAATGGAATTAAATCAAATAGAATGATCATACAAAAAATAGAATATACAGTGAGGAAAATAAGTATTTGAACACCCTGCTATTTTGCAAGTTCTCCCACTTAGAAATCATGGAGGGGTCTGAAATTGTCATCGTAGGTGCATGTCCACTGTGAGAGACATAATCTAAAAAAAAAAATCCAGAAATCACAATATATGATTTTTAAACTATTAATTTGTATGATACAGCTGCAAATAAGTATTTGAACACCTGTCTATCAGCTAGAATTCTGACCCTCAAAGACCTGTTAGTCTGCCTTTAAAATGTCCACCTCCACTACATTTATTATCCTAAATTAGATGCACCTGTTTGAGGTCGTTAGCTGCATAAAGACACCTGTCCACCCCATACAATCAGTAAGAATCCAACTACTAACATGGCCAAGACCAAAGAGCTGTCCAAAGACACTAGAGACAAAATTGTACACCTCCACAAGGCTGGAAAGGGCTACGGGGAAATTGCCAAGCAGCTTGGTGAAAAAAGGTCCACTGTTGGAGCAATCATTAGAAAATGGAAGAAGCTAAACATGACTATCAATCTCCCTCGGACTGGGGCTCCATGCAAGATCTCACCTCGTGGGGTCTCAATGATCCTAAGGAAGGTGAGAAATCAGCCCAGAACTACACGGGAGGAGCTGGTCAATGACCTGAAAAGAGCTGGGACCACTGTTTCCAAGGTTACTGTTGGTAATACACTAAGACGTCATGGTTTGAAATCATGCATGGCACGGAAGGTTCCCCTGCTTAAACCAGCACATGTCCAGGCACGTTTTAAGTTTGTCAATGACCATTTAGATGATCCAGAGGAGTCATGGGAGAAAGTCATGTGCTCAGATGAGACCAAAATAGAACTTTTGGGTCATAATTCCACTAAACGTGTTTGGAGGAAGAAGAATGATGAGTACCATCCCAAGAACACCATCCCTACTGTGAAGCATGGGGGTGGTAGCATCATGCTTTGGGGGTGTTTTTCTGCACATGGGACAGGGCGACTGCACTGTATTAAGAAGAGGATGACCGGGGCCATGTATTGCGAGATTTTGGTGAACAACCTCCTTCCCTCATTTAGAGCATTGAAGATGGGTCGAGGCTGGATCTTCCAACATGACAATGACCTGAAGCACACAGCCAGGATAACCAAGGAGTGGCTCTGTAAGAAGCATATCAAGGTTCGGGCATGGCCTAGCCAGTCTCCAGACCTAAACCCAATAGAGAATCTTTGGAGGGAGCTCAAACTCCATGTTTCTCAGTGACAGGTCAGAACCCTGACTGATCTAGAGAAGATCTGTGTGGAGGAGTGGGCCAAAATCCCTCCTACAGTGTGTGCAAACCTGGTGAAAAACTACAGGAAACGTTTGACCTCTGTAATTGCAAACAAAGGCTACTGTACCAAATATTAACATTGACTTTCTCAGGTGTTCAAATACTTATTTGCAGCTGTATCATACAAATAAATTGTTAAAAAATCATACATTGTGATTTCTGGATATTTTTTTTTAGATTATGTCTCTCACAGTGGACATGCACCTACGATGACAATTTCAGACCCCTCCATGATTTCTAAGTGGGAGAACTTGCAAAATAGCAGGGTGTTCAAATACTTATTTTCCTCACTGTATTTATATAATAATTAACATAAAAGAGTAGAGTAACTTTTTGCAAAAGTTAACAAGCAAGAGGAGGCAGAAGAGCTCTCAAGGGTGCATTTGATTCATACTTAATTCTCATGTGCCTTTATTTTATACTTCATGCTCATTTCCTGACCCGTAATTTGTTCAGAATATTTAAAGCTTCATATTTGGCTTTAGGGCTTTTTTTATTTTGCATAGAAGTGTGAAATAAAAATAATGGAGTTAAATTAACAAGAATGGAATGGAATATAATGGAAATAATAGGAATGAAATAGAAAATATTGAAATGGAACGAAAAAGAATGCAATATAATGGGAATGATAAAATGGAAATATAGTAGTAGAATACAATAATAACAGAATACATATGAATTTCAGGTAATAGAATGCATATAAGAGAACCAAATACAATACAGTTAAATAGAAAAAAAATGTGATGAGTTCAAATGTGGAATACAACTGGATAGAATGAGTCATTAGGGGGAGTTCCAGTGAAACAGCAGGCAGGCGGTGCTGATTAATGTTTAGCTCTGTAATGCGGCAAATTCAAATCTGAGCTTTTGCATTTGAACTGCGTCATTCGTTGATGGTTTTGGATAGAAGGATGAGGGTGTGTGAGACGAAGAGATTGCGCATATACATTATATTCAACGACCACGCATAACATTATGACCTCATAACATTATGACTATGAATTAAGTAACACCGATTATCTCTTTATCATGGCACCTGTTAGGGAGGGTGTGGGGTGGGGGTATATATATTTTAGGCTGCCAGTGAATATTTTGTCCTCTAAGTTGATGTGATAGAAGCAGGAACAATGGGCAAGCATAAGGATTTGAGTGAGTTTGACAAGGGCCATATTGTGATGTCTAGACGACTGGGTCAGAACATCTCCAAAACTGTAGCTCTTGTAGGGTGTTCTTGGTCTGCTGTGGTCAGTATCTATCAGAAACAGTGCTCCAAGGAAGGAATCATTGATGCATGTAGGGAGCGAAGGCTGGCCCGTGTGGTCTGATCCGACAGATGAGCTCCAGTAGCTCAGACTGTTAAAGAATTTAATGCTGTTAATGCTCAACTGGTCAATACTGAGGGGGACTAACAGAATATTAGGGTATTAGGGTGATTAGGGTATGTGTTAGTTAAATGTTTGTCTAAAGGACTATCTATAGTCACTCCCTCTCCCTATTATTGTTCTCTTATCTCATATTGCATGCAAACACAAGTGTCACTTAGCTTCATGAGGAAGAGGGTGGAGCCCACTAGTGTGTGTGTGTGTGTGTGTGTGTGTGTGTGTGTGTGTGTGTGTGTGTGTGTGTGTGTGTGTGTGTGTGTGTGTGTGTGTGTGTGTGTGTGTGTGTGTGTGTGTGTGTGGGTTGGTCTTTTTATGGTGTGCACAGTTCAGATCAGGTGTGAAGGTAGCTGTATATGGGTGTGTCCTCCTCTGGGGTGTTTCTCCCAGATTCTGAATAAGAAAAGTGAACAAAACTGGTATTCACTTTGTGTAGCATTTGGAGTTTTTATTTGAGAGTGTGTGTTAGTGTGTGTGCTTTTGTGTGTTTGCATTGGTAAAGCAGTAGGAGAATGTCGTGTTTTTCTAGGCAGGTCGACCGGAATTCCCTCTTCATTGTCGTCACTGAGATCACCTACTTTGATCAGTCAGAGTTGGAGAGAGAGACATGACAGAAATTCACCATGTCAAAGCCAGAGGTTCCTAGCAACACCCCTATCGACTCGCTCAGTCTGTTAACACCAGCTTCAGACACACTGGAGTTAAAATACAGCCGCTGCTCTGATACTCAAGAGGTGGAGGTTTTCACGGCGCACATTACTTCTGTTTGTTTAGACATAATGTTATTTGTCATGCGGAAGGAATGTTACTTGAAAACTAGAGAATAGGAAAGGAACGATAGAAAGTAGTACAGCAGGAACACAGAACGGTGTAGTATGTAGATAACGTACACCTATACAGCACTGAACACACTCACTAACCATGTACTGGAACTGGTTTGGAATGACTGAGTTGCAATTATGCATTTGAGTGTCTGAGTTCCAATTATGATGAAAGGATTAACTTTAATATTAAGATTGAGAATTTCTCAAAATGTATGTATTCATGTCTGATAGCTTGAATTGTGTATATATAAAATATATATATATATATATATATATATATATATATATATATATATATATATATATATATATATATATATATATATATATATATATTAAAATTATGATACTAATAATGATTATAATATGGCAGGTATTATGAAATAATCTTAAATCTGGAAACAAGTGGCATCAGACTTATGATATATCCTTTACGTGAAATAGAAAACATTGCGGAAAATCTCTTATAGGAAATGAATCGTTGGTGTGATTCAGCTCAATGTGAGGCCACACTACTCTTACAACAGCAAGTCTCAGTGTTCTGTTCATCTGAATTTACCATTATTTTATTCATTAAAGAAGAACGCATTGAATTACAGAATGTTGTTACAGAAAACTGATCAACAAGTTCTGACCAATCAGATTAGAGATTTGATTGAGAATAATAGTTCATGTACGGAGTAAAAACACACGAAAGAAAACAGCACAGTGTCTCTAATCCCTAATCCAGCCTGGAATTAAGGTACTTAAAGCATTAGTATCTACTCAGTCCAGTTTGACTTCTAACACTCTACTGGGTGTGACACCATTTACACACACAAACATACAACAGGTGCAGTAATGAATGATGTGACATCCTAAAGTTGACAAGTAGCAACATTTAATAATATTTTTGTTCTTTTATTGACAGGGTTAAATAAATAATTTTTTGTAGATATTAGGAAAGATAGCATTACACCAGGTTTTTTAATTTGATTTACTTTTGTTTAGCTGGTACTGAAGCCCTTGTTACCTTGTAAGTGGGAATTTGCAAGTTGTAATGATTTGTTATTTACCTCTGAATTTATAAAATAATGGATGCCTATATAGAAGTGTATCTTTGTTTTCTATATCATTTGTGTACCATTTTTGGAAGTCGGGACTAGTGTAAAGGTAAAGTTGTAGCTTTTGGTTGTCTGGCACCTGTAAGTCTTCAGGGTGGATCACTTCAGGACTGTTTGCACTTTGCAAGTTCCTTGTAAAAGTGCATGATGACTGTACAATGCATTGCATCATTAACTTTAGGAGAGTAAAGACAATTCCTCTAATAGACGGGAAAAAAATATTATATCATAAATACTAACTTATTAGCCTTTTTGAAAGGGTAGAAAAAGACATCCGATTGTCACCCAATTAATGACAGGGACGTCGGGGCCGACACTGCTGAGGCTTGGTACAAATCTTATTAGAGTACAGTAACAGTACAGTATGGTACAGAGGCTTCGATTTCAGTCGTGATGAGCGACGGAACACAGATTTTTAAAAATAATTAACAATGTACATCAAGGAGGTTGAAATTGTGTGATTACTTTAGTCCCGTCACTATGCAGAGCTGCGATATGAGCCACCCTACTGTACTATTTTCTACATTTCTAATATACACGCCCACACACATATTTCGCTCAATGTTAGTGACAACAGGACTAAACTTGTGTCATGGCCGTGCCTGAAGATTAAATGTAATTATAAACATTTGAAAAGTAATCCATGTCTTTCATAAATAAATAAACAATCATAAAGTCTCTCAGTTGCTGTAATTGCTAGCAAAAACACCTCAGGACATGCTGCTAGGGAAAGATCTCTGCTACATGTTGGGTGTAGCAGAGATCTTTCCCTAGCAGCATGTCCTGAGGTGTTTTGTTCCTTACAAATTACACACCATGTTAGTTAGTTGTACACATGATATGTTTGTCATGGATTGTATTTAATGTAATAACAAAAAATGTAAAATAATTATTGCGAACCAACATTCCCTCCATACTTCACCTCACTTTACCTCACATCACACACACAGTCCAGTGTTTTCAGATCTATCAATAAAAACATCCTGTTATTGGTTCGCTAGGTCATAGACTAAGGGCAAACCCTGCTGGGGCAATATAAAGTTTGGGTCATAAACTACAACACATAGTAGATGATTATATATATTTATAGTTCTCAAGAAGCAATAATAGCTGAATTTAATGATATGTTTTGTGGTAGTTGTTCAGGAGTCCCTTGTTTGTTGTGACCAGTTAAACTGTCCATTCTGCTTAAATTTCCAGGAACTGCACATTGTTTGTTTTGCCAGCACCTTCTATGTTTTTGATCCCTTTCGAACAGCGGCTATATGTATATTCTGAAATAAACTTGTCGCATTGAGGGACGAGACAGGACCTCGTTCACCATGTTTTACAAAAGGCGTAAATTCTCATAAAGGCAACACAACACATTAAGGGCGTTGTAAACGTTTTCAACAAGATGATGTCGTAATTTCATTGTGTTTAATATTTAATATTTTACATTTAATATTGCCTTTCAGAAGCTAGATCAGATATTTACCTGTTTCACAGAAGACATAATAATCACAGTTTGAAAAGTTTACACCCCCCAATGTATCGTGTAGTCATTGAAACCTTTTAAAACTGTGTATAGGAGTCACTCGGTTGTCTTAATTGTCCTAAGATGGGTCAATCATTCAGGCAACAGCACAAAGTGTGTCTATAATGGAAAGCTCTGTGTTGTGAAATAGCCTACTCAGGGCTATAAATAAAATATAAAATTAAATATAAAATTGAATATTTTTGTACTTTTTTATTTATTTTATTTTTTTATATTTTTGATATATGGCAAATTCTGCAGTCTCAGCTATATAAAAAAACACAACAACACATTTGTGTGCAAACACCAAAACCTTTAGAGTTATTTTATTAAATTCTAAGAAGAGTACAGCAAGATGCGAGGGTCAGAATTAAGCTTTCCAGAAATTACTCAGATGCCCAACTGAGTGAAATCTGAGCTACAGCTGCTTTGATATGACACAATCGTGAAATTTCATTATGAGATGAGTGTGAGAGTGTCTGGCTTGAGTGAACTGCCTCCTCTGTGGCAATACTTGGAAAGTTAATCAACATTCATAAGGGTGTTAGTTTGGATAGAATGCAAATGCAGGGTGTGTGTGTTTTTGCTTGCACATTTCCATACATATATGTTTTCTGTAACTCCACAAATGTATTCTGCCACCTGGTGGATATTATTATCTGGCTTATTTTATATAGTCTCTTTCTTTAATTTTTAGTTCTGGCAGTTTGGTGAGTGGGTTGATGTGGTCATCGATGACAGGCTGCCAGTTAAAGATGGGAAGCTGCTGTTCGTGCACTCGGCGGAGGGCGGCGAGTTCTGGAGCGCTCTAGTGGAAAAGGCCTATGCCAAGTGAGATGAGAAACACACACACACACACACACACACACACACACACACACACACACACACACCAACCAAAAGAAATACACACCGATAGGAAACACTTTGGGATTTGCTCATGTGGACATTTACAGGTTTAAAGCTGAGTTGGGAATCAGGCTGTGGAAAGTAATCATAATGCCAGTTTAGTTAATTGTGCAACAATTGTAATTCATTAGGAAGAAGTCAGACATGATGAATATGTTGAATATAAAGCCAATTTTCTAATGATCTATTTTTTCCACTGTAACGAGACCACATTTGTGTCCAAGAATCAAATTCACAGTGAACAAAAAAATTGTAATCTTGCATATGTTCTTATTCAGTTGACAAAAAAAATTTTTTATTGCTAATTAATGCCTATTTGGACTATTTCTGACTAATTACTAAAGTCTTATTAATAACAGGTTTTACCTGACTTATTTTCATTGTTTTTTTTTTTTTGGAAACTTGGACCAAGTTCATTGGAAAATACCGCTACAAGCTAAAAGCCGGATTTTAAAACCACACACCTCTGCTTCAGGGAATGAGATCAAGTTAAACACTATGAAAAGATTACGTTTAAGGAATAAGTTTCGGTTGAAACACTTTGTTTCTGTGGAGGTGCTCTGGATTGTTTTGGGAATGACTTACACCTTTTTTTTTAAAAGGTACTCAAGCACATAGTGTTTGTGTTTGTCAGTGAAATGATCACTCTGAAATGTTATTTTTGTTTAACTTAAAAAGAAGAAGAACAAATCAAGATTCAAACTTCCATAAAAAAACACTTTATACCCAGGACTCACTTTGCTGTAAACATAGTCTTGTGCTGGTGTCAAGATTTGTATATTTTACCATACATTCTGTACATATAGTACTGATTAGTTTTACAGTATACAGTAATAAAAGCATAATCTCTGTCCAGTGTTATGCTGTTTTCCTGATCACTGCGCCTCTGTTTTCACAGTAAATCATCTAAATCTACATCTAGATCGCTATCAAGCTGCATTGTGACCATGCCAAATGTTAAATGTCATTCATTTTAGTGTGTTTGTGTGTGTGTCAGGCTAAATGGCTGCTACGAGGCTCTGTCAGGTGGCAGTACATCAGAAGGCTTTGAGGACTTCACAGGTGGTGTGACTGAGATGTATGAGCTTAACAAGGCTCCTTCTGATCTGTTCAACATCATAAGGAGGGCAGTAGAGAGAGGATCGCTCCTGGGCTGCTCCATAGACGTCAGTATAATACATACTTGCACACCCTACACCTGATAATTTTTTTTATTTTTTTCCTTCTTTTCAGAACAGGCATGACAACATCGGTCCTTAACGTGCAACACACTGCAGACCTTAGTGTTTATCTTTAGTCTCCTGTCAGGCATGTGTAATTTCACAAGATACACAGCTCTATTTTTGGAATCCTTTCTATCTCTAAAAGTATGTGAGCAGTGAACTTGAGCCTAGTTTACAATAGTTTGCATAGTTTGTGTAGTTTGGCATCGACTTGCTTGTTGTTTCTGAAACATGACAAAAGTCTGGTGCAGAGCTGAAAACAGTTCAAAAGCTGAATTGTTAATTGGAGGTATTTTCAGTTGAAAACACTGGTGCTCGCCCACACGCTCTGTTTTTGCTAAACTATGTACTGTAATTAGTTAAATTATTGACAAATTACGCTATATTACCCCATACTGATCAATATTTCTCAAGACTTCTGGGTAGGTTAGGCCATGTCTCCACTTACGATGGGCTCATCGAAATGCATCTCTATCATAATTTGGGAAATTACCTGTACTTCCTGTATTCAGTTACTGCTAATAAATCTCATAATTCATTCATCGGCATGTTGCCGTTTTTTTTGTTTTTATTTTATTTTTGGCATGTAGATCTCCAATACTCGTGACATGGAGGCTGTTACCTTCAAAAAGCTGGTTAAAGGCCATGCCTACTCATTGACAGCAGTGGACGAGGTGAGTAAATGGGTTTTCCTTTTCCTCTAACATGTCTCCAAAAGCATTTTGGGGAAAAAGCCAAAACACCAACCCAGGTTTAGAATTGGTTAAGAATTTCAGCAGCATCGGCACATGTTCAGTAGTAACCAGTATAAATGTATGTCGTTAATGTTTTTCCAAGACCCTGATGTAGGTCTGTTTTGCTATACTGCTATATACACAGTAAAGTGTGTGTGTTAGGTGGTTTACAGAGGAACTCCAACTAAACTGGTGCGCATCAGGAACCCTTGGGGAGAGGTGGAGTGGACTGGAGCATGGAGTGATAAGTAAGAAGGAGAAGACTTTAAGCAGAACATAAGGCAGGGTGCTGATGATTCAGTGCTACTCATACTCCTGTACTGCTTTCAGTGCTAGAGAGTGGGACGGCGTGGACTCTGCAACCAGGAGCAGGCTGCAGAATCGCAGCGAAGATGGAGAGTTCTGGTAATTGTGTGCGTGTGTGTGTGTGTGTGTGTGTGTGTGTGTGTGTGTGTGTGTGTGTGTGTGTGTGTGTGTGTGTGTGTGTGTGTGTGTGTGTGTGTGTGTGTGTGTGTGTGTGTGTGTGTGTGTGTGTGTGTATGGGTATTTTGTATTGTTGTGTTTATGTAATGTATGAAAGTTAGCTCTAATACTAATCTCAGTGAATCAGTAATGATTTGTTCTTTGTCGTCATTTAACTATTTAATGCACCGTTTTTACTCTCTCTCTTTTCTGTTTTTTTTAAACTGGCACTTTTTTTAACCTGTCATTGTATCTGTGTGTGTGTGTGTGTGTGTGTGTGTGTGTGTGTGTGTGTGTGTGTGTGTGTGTGTGTGTGTGTATGTATATATCTGTCTATCTGTCTATCTATTTGTCTGCCTGTTCGTCTGTCTGTCTATAACTTCCCCTCTTTTTTTCTCCCTCTTCTCTCTCTCTATTTCCTACATTCTGTGTTATCTACCTATCTCTCTGTTTCTTTAGGATGTCGTTTCAAGAGTTTCTGCGTGAGTTCAGCAGATTGGAGATATGTAACCTGACAGCGGATGCTCTGGAGGTCAATCAGGTGAAGAAGTGGAGCACGTCACACTATCAGGGCGAGTGGAGAAGAGGAAGCACAGCTGGCGGCTGTAGGAACTACCCAGGTGTGTGTGAGAGAGAGAGAGAGATAGAGAGAGAGATAGAGAGAGAGAGAGCGCAGCACAATTAGAAATGGTCACCACTGTAAAGTTTCTAGTCTAAGTTTTAATCCTTCTCCTTTATTTTACCCACAATCCGCAGCTACGTATTGGCTCAACCCTCAATTCAAGATCAACCTGAAGCACCCGGATACAGCAGGACAAGACAAGTGCACCTTCCTAGTGGCTCTGATGCAGAAAGACCGCAGGAAACAGCGCAAAGAGGGTAAAGACATGGAGACTATTGGCTTCGCAATATATGAGGTACACACTGCTTAATGAGCTCTAAATCAAATGAAGCTGTTTAATATCATTTCAGTTTATTTTCGCTCAACTACCATCTGTCTCTCTCTTACAGGTTCCCCAAGAGGTGAGAGCGTCTCTTATGAAGTTTTCTCATATTTGAATCGAGAGTTTCGCGTTTGTATAATCTATGAAATTTGAGTGTGTGAGAGTAAACATCAGGTCAGTAAACACATTTACAGATGTCAACAGAACCTATAAATTTATGGACATGTCCTCTGGCAGTATGCAGGTCAGTCAGGAGTTCACCTGAAGCGAGAATTCTTCCTCACACACGGCTCCAGCGCTCGCTCCGAGCTCTTCATCAACCTGCGTGAGGTCAGCACGCGCTTCGCCCTTCCTTCTGGAGAATACATCATCGTCCCGTCCACGTTCGAGCCGCAGAAAGAGGCTGACTTTGTGCTGCGTGTCTTCTCTGAGAAACCCGCCGAATCAGAGTGAGTGATGAGGAAGAGGAAAGGAACGAGACAATTTTCAATTATTAATTACTTATAACAATATCAGCTTTTGTATTTTATTGAGTTGTACTATATTATACTTTTCCTTTCCTGCTGTAAAGTATGCTTTTACTAATAACCAGACAATAACAGGAACTGTTATAGGCTAGAGGACTAAAACAGAACTCCTATCTAGTGAAAATCTATTAGACAAATTTTTCTAAAATATTATACCCATTAATTGATTAACCGTGACAGTTGTTGTCTGTGTACATGTGTAGAGTGGTTGAGAAACTACATAACTGAAGCAAATTTATTTTCTCCTGCTTTAGGGAGCTGGATGATGAAATCAAAGCTAATCTTCCCAAAGTGGTGAGTTGAAGAGCTCAAGTGAAACGGGAACATGGAGGGGGTCAAATGTTAAACTTACTTAACTCATGTTCAAAATATTTCCTAGTCTTTGTTTCTAAACTAATTTTAGTATTTCACTCAATAATCTGTACAGTTTTGTTTCCTCAAATTAGTTCTCAAAAATGTGTTCCTTTCTGTATTGATAGATAGACAGACATAAAACAGATAGAAAAAGAAGAAGAAAGAAGGGGGTTGAAAGAAGAGAAACCCGAATAGGGACATAAAAGGAAGGAAGAGAGAAAGTAGATAGATAACAAGAACATTATATATATATGTGTGTGTGTGTGTGTGTGTGTGTGTGTGTGTGTGTGTGTGTGTGTGTGTGTGTGTGTGTGTGTGTGTGTGAGTGAGTGTTAGTGACACTATAAACATTGCTAATACACCAGCAGACCTGAGCTGAATTTAAATTACAGTGCAAACATTATTAAAGTGAACACAGCAAGCAGTGTGAATGACATTAAGGTGGCAGTGCGTATGTTCATAGTAGATGCTGGTCAAGTTCTCTAAATTTGTTGTTCTTTTTGCCAGAATTATTTGGATGAGAGTCAAATCGATGCCGGGTTCAAGAGTCTCTTCAGACAGCTGGCGGGAGCGGTAAGAATTAACAGAATGTGCACTTCTTAAATGTTTTTTCAGCTCTTTATTCATAATTTATGGATTTTCTCAGTATAGATTTTACGAAATCTTTTTAGTACACAATCAGCTACATAGAAATTACATTATCTTAAATATCTTCATTAAAATATTGCCTGTTTATTAGAGGCTTTCCAGCACTTTCTGTTCCTGAATGTTTCATCAAGAGTAGTTAGACAGAGTTTAGAAATTATACTCAAGTGAAAGGATCGTGCATGTAGGACGTTTTGGAGAAAAAGTGAAAGCGGCCCGATTGAGATGGATTGGACACGTGCAGAGAAGGGACATGGGGTATATCAGTAGGAGAATGCTGAGGATGGAGCTGCCAGGATGGAGAAAAAGAGGAAGACTAAAGAGGAGGTTTATGGATATGGTGAGAGAAGATATGCAGGTAGTTGGTGTGACAGAGGCAGATGTAGAGGACCGGGGGGTATCTAGACGGATGATCCGCTGTGGCGACCCCTAATGGGAGAATCTGAAAGAAGACGACAACGACTCAAGTGAAAGGAGGGATATTTGTCCTAAACTTACATCCAGCCAAAAACTGTCTATTGGCTTTCTTTAAATGTACTCTAATATTCAGAAGTAAGAAGTGCATATTTAGCATTAGCTCGAATTTAGAAAGAAAGAAGTACAGAAAGACCTGTAGTTAGCAAAGGAAATATGTCTTTTGGTTAAAAATAACCATTTACTACTGCAAAAATTCTGTATTCATTTTTATCAAATTAAGTTCATATCTTTGCATCTGACATTGAATGTGTGTTTTAAAGGACATGGAAATCAGCGTCACAGAGCTCCAGACCATTTTGAACAGAATCATGAAGAAGCGTGAGTCTCAAACCTGATCAGTGAACAGTACAGTGTGAAACATTTTGTCAAATCACATTAGCAAACTGGTAAATATCTAGTAAAGATAAAGGTATTGTGTGCATAAATCTAAACCCTGTTTCTTTCTCATAGATAAGGATCTGAAGACAGACGGCTTTTCTCAGGAGGCGTGTCGCAGTATGGTCAACCTCATGGATGTATCCTCACCTCAAGACTTCTCACACAGATATTACTTTTTTTTTTTATTTAGCTTATGTTTTTATTATTATTATGAGTAGTAGTAGTGGTAGTGGTAGGTAGTAATCGTAGGAGAAGTAGGTGGCAGTAGTAGTGGTAGTGTTGGTGTTTATATTCAAAATAGTAGTGGTAGTAGTAATGGTAGTAATGGTCATAGAAGTGGTAGTAGGAATAATTGTAGTAGTAGTAGTGGAAGTAGGAATGTTAGTAATGGCAGTAGTGTATGTTTGTTGAGTCTGTCCTTTTATTAGACTGCACGAGCCTCGCTTTCTCTCTCTTCTTTTCCCCCGACGTGTTATTGTCTGTAACAGACATGTTCAGACAGATGGCAGCGGTAAGCTGGGGATCACAGAGTTCCATGTGCTGTGGGAAAAAATCAAACATTATCTGGTGAGTTTGCTCAAGATGTTTTTTTTTTTTTTAGCCAGCTCAGTTAAATAATAGTGCATTTATCAAAAATTTACTGACACAAATGTTCATGACCAGCACTTTATTTCATGTCAAAAACATTTGTATTGTGAATGAAATAGAGGAAATATTGAATAATAATACTTACAGTTTGGTTAATTTTTGCTCAGGATGTGTTCAGGAAGTTTGATGTAGACAAGTCTGGTACAATGAGCTCATACGAGTTGCGCTTGGCACTCGAATCAGCCGGTGAGTCCATTTGTCTTTTAAACCATCTACCTGTACTACTGTTCATCCAGGGATGAGGCTGGGAATTGTGGCTCTCTAGAGAAAATTGCAGGAATCTTAAACTATTCAACATCTAATACCTAATCTGTACCATTTTCTATTATCCCATCAGGATTCAAGCTTACCAACCATATATTCCAGCTGATTGTTCTGCGCTATACAGAGCAGGACCTGAACGTCGACTTTGACAACTTCGTTATCTGCCTAGTGCGTCTAGAGACCATGTTCAGTAAGTAATCAGAACACAATCAAATGTCATTTCGTTGTATCCTTAAAGTTCTGTATTCAGTGAAATCTTGCATCAGAGTATTCTTAAGTATACTTATTCTGTTTCTTTTTTCTTTTTCTGCAGATACATTTTATGCCTTAGACACTGACAAGGATGGATCAATCTCCCTAAACTTCAACCAGGTTCGATTTTCCTAATTTAGATAGCTGACTGTAGTGTAGTGTGGAGTGTGTAAGGAGTAAAACTGCATTCCTATAACAGCACATCCATCAAAGTGTTTTATTTCTCTTATACCACAGCCATTTTCAACATCTTTTTTTATTAATTAAGGAATAACCTCATACTTTGTCTTTATGTATAGTGACAAACTCAAAATAATTACTTTCAATATAGCAGCTCTAAACTCTCGTTCCTTTTGTATTGTTCCCGTTGATAATAGGACAAATTTGAAATAATGTCTTGCAACTTTTGTGTCGAAAAACCTGCAAACTGTTCCAAAGCTATTGACCACCTTCTGTGATGTCAGATAAACATCTACATGCAGAAAACATCTCCATATTAAATATTATAAATAGGTTTTATTTGTTAAACGGCACAGTTTTATGGAACAGACCTCCTGAGCTACAAGTTTTTAGTATTGTAACTTACTAAAGGCCATTATTTAAAATAAAAAAGAAGATACTAAGTCAGAACAATGTCGCTTAGGTGAGAATAATGAAATTATATGTCGGCATAATGAGTTACTATGTGGAATTTGTGACGAGTGAAAATAAAGCTTAGCACTGGAATTGCGGAATTAGCTGCTGTTACAGAAAATTTATGTGAAAATGAAACTTACCGGCATATCCAAATCGGTGAAAGAATTCAGCCGTGCTGTGCTATAATACTACTGTGCAATTATTATATACATGGCAACTCATTTTCCTTTGTTCTCTTTTTCAGTGGATCACTTTGACCATGTTTGCGTGAACAGACGGACATCTGGATGCCTGTCTGCTTGCACTGAGACCCAAATCTCCCTCTGTCTGGTCCAGAAGTGCCTTTTTCAAGTTGTTTTTTTATTATTGCTTAAGGTGATGGTTTCAGTCAGTATTTTAATCTCTTTTTTTTTTTTAAATGGTGTTCTGGTTTACGCAGTGGTTAAAGTGTCGTATATAAAAAGCCAGTCTCTGTACTGTGTGTCATTTAATCTGAAACAATAAGCCATCAATCATCAATCCCAGCCTTAAAAAGTTTAGTGTTTACAGCGTCTTCTCTGACCAGCCGTGTGCCAGCAATTATACTCTTCTTGCTTAATGATAGGATGACTGTTTTTACTTCCTGTTTCAAATGCGTCACTTCCTCTCAATCTCTGATTAAATTCTTGTTCAGGGTGTATTACAGTGTGTGGGAGGGATAGTAAAGGATTTTGTTGATGCGTGATGTTAAGGTTTGTGTAAATGACATTATTTAACATGAACAAACCAGGAACCTTCACATGAATACACTAGAAATAACAGTGACAAAGTAACCATCTCGTTTTCATGTTAATTAATCGCCAAATAAGTCAAACAAGCCAAATAATAACCCTTTAAATATCGGTGAGTAAAATTTTAGCACCTTAATGAACAGGTATTCAGCCCTGTATATGATAAACTAGGTCCAGTATTTGCAAATGGAGACCAGTGTCGGGGACATACGATGTATCAGGACTTTGTTTTATTTTCGGGATCTGGATAATTATCACTCACGGCAATTGGATTTATCGAAGATACATCAGTTGTTCCTGATGTTACTGAGGGTGTTCATGTTAACTAATGCAGTAAGTAAAGCTAGTTACTTTAAGGAAGTGTTATATAAAGTAATAAAGGGACTTTTCTGTCTTTTATTTTAGATCTTTGTTATATCTGTGTGTGAGAGATAGTGCTGGCTGGTGAAACGCAGTCTGGATATATAACAATTGATTTATATCAATTAGAATAATTTGATGTTTGTGTAGTCATAGGCCATGTACTGCAAAAACCTGCATGAACTATGATTCTTGGGAACTGGGCTGTGTGGGATTTTTGGGTGCTTTTTTTGTCTTTATTGTGCTGTTTTTGGCCAGAAACATGTAAAAAGTCAATAATGACAAATCAGGAATCTTTGTCATACCGGAATAAGAAGCACTTGTTGGAGAAGCAGGAACATTACAGTAGAATGAAAGTGCCTGTTACTGAGTGTTCAAGTGAAACACCAGGCGAAGGTGAAATGACTGCAGATGTGGATGCAGAGATAAATATGAAGAAATGTAATGGATTGATTCATATTTTATTGCCTTGACATGCCGTTAATTCTGCCCTGTTAATGCCGGTGCCTGTATTGTGTTCTCTGTGGACTGGTCAAAAAACACATACTGAGTTTTATGTATTCAAAAATCTGTTTTCAATAAATACATTTTTAAAATACAGTTCTTGTCAGTTTATGGTGAGCATGGAAGTACCAGAGTTCTCGATTGATGCCCTGCTGAAAAAAAAAAAAGATAAATTTCTAATGCTTTAAATAAAAAAAAAAAAAAAAAATACTAATGGTCCCTGTGGGTCTTTGCTGAAAGTTTGTTGCCTTCTTTTGGTGACAGGTCTAATGGAGACCATTAAGGACCAGTAAGAATCTTGGCAGCTTGTATATTACATTTTGGTATCTAATGGACACCAGTAGGGACCATTAGGGCATTATTAAGATTCCAGATTCTAATCTGGAAAGAGAGTTTCTGGTTTGATGATAATTGTGTACTCAAACACAATAAACTGTTAGAAGTACCCGGCTAACAGCTGATGGTTCGTAATGAAAATTGCATTGGAAATTGGAAAATTGGAAATTTTATTTTTAATTTTAATTATTTAACAGGTTGGATTGCTTGGATTTAACTTATTAAATGTATGGATAGATGAAACAAAAAGGATAAGTAGTTTGGGTTTGATGTATTAGGATAAATGGTTAGTTTTAGTGTGACGGATGGGCTAGATGGATTTGATGGTTGATTGGAATGGATGAATAAATTAAGTTTGATGGATAGAATGAATAAATAAATAAGTTGGGTTAGGTTTGATGGGTGATTGGAATGGATGAATGCATTGGGATAAATAGATGGTTAATTTGGATTTTATGGATGGGGTAGATGCAGGACTCTTATGTTGAAATACAACAAAATACAGTTTTGTATCTCGCTTCTCTTCTCGTGAGTTGGGTTATTCATCGCACGTGCAACAACAGAAAAGGAACTACAACTGTAAATAATAATAATGTGTGTATTTTGACGCTATAACTACCCTGCTGCAGGGTTTCATGGGGGAAGCGGTGTGTTAAAAGAACAGAAAGGTGGTGATCTCGTGGTGTTCGGGTCAGAACGCAGAGTAGTGGATAAAAGCTGCGGATTTTCTCTGTAGCATGGAGTCTTTCTCTCACGAGCTCCATAACTTCTCTCGAGCGCGCCTCAGGAAACAGAGCACGCGCATTACTACGGCAAGCGGGAAAGTCTTTGTGGAAACGCAAAGCGGCGACGGTGGTTACGTCACAAAGTGCGAGGGGGAGAGCGCCACCTGCGGGTTCGTCCAAGATCTGAGTTTAGACCTGCAGGTGGGCGTTGTTACCCCGTACCTCCTGCTGGGTAAGAGTGTGTGTGTGTGTGTGTGTGTGTGTGTGTGTGTGTGTGTGTTCAGTAAACAGGGCTTCTGATTTTCTTCACAGCGTCACAAGATGCAGCCAGTGACACCGCGACTCTGAGAAACTACAAGGTGCAAAATTATTTTCTTTTCTTTTCATTTCATTTTCTTTTCCCTTTCTTTCATTTCCTTTAATTTTTTTCTATTTCATTCCTTCCTTCTTTCTTTTCATTTTCCTTTTGTTTTTCGTTTGTTCTTTTCTTCTTTTTTATCTTTCATTTTATTTTCCTTTGCTTTCCCTTTTTTCCTTTTTCTTTTTTTTCCCTTTCTTTAATTTTATTTCTTTCACTTTCTTTTCTTACTTTTTGCTTTCCTTTTCCCAATATATCTTTCCTTTCTCTTTCCTTTCATCCCCCCCCCCCTATTTTTCTTTCATTTTATTTTCCTATACATCTTTTCCCCCTTTCTTTTCTCTTCTTTTTTCTTACTATTCACATACAGAGTGGTTGGGGGATCAGTGGTGATTTAGACACAAACATTCTTTTAATTAATGTAAATGTTTTTTTAAAAGTCATTTCTCCAATTGAACATGAACATAATAAATATCAAACATGTGGAAATAAATTTCATTCTTATTTTCCTGAATTACATGTACATTCAGTACGTTTGTCATGAATCCTGATTGCAGGTGACTCATGTGTTGAATGTTGCCTGTGGAGTGGAAAACCCTTTCCCTGAGCACTTCATCTACAAAACTGTTCCCATGATGGACCTGCCAGAGACACAACTCACCTCCTTCCTCCCACAGTGCTTTGAGTTTATCGACGAAGCCAGAAAGCAGGTTTGTGGTGGCATTAATGTGTAAGCTACAATTATCTATTGGGATATATATATATATTATTATATATATTATATTTCTTTTCGGCTTCTCCCGTTAGGGGGCGCCACAGCGGATCCTCCGCACGTTTGATTTGGCATATGTTTTACGCTGGATGCCCTTCCTAACGCAACCCTCCCCAATTTATCCGGGCTTGGGACCGGCACTGAGAGTGGCTGGTTTTTCCCAGTTTCACAAACTTCAAGCCAAAAAACTGAACCCCATAACATTAGTCCAATGAAATTTCCGAACGGAAACAAACAGACGCACCTCACCTGTGTTCTGAACTGCATGGCATTGGGAGAAAAAAGTTTCACCGGTGTTGATTTTTAAACGCACGACGATGCCAAAAGAAAACCCCCCGAGAGAAATAGTTGTGGAAGGAAGAAGGGAGACAGTGAGCAATGACTTTCTTGGTAGGCTACTGTTTAGATACAAGCCGCTGTAACGCGTTGAGTTTGGGTCACGTTAAGAGCTCACTAACTCCAGTTGCAACAGAAATCATATAAGCACAGACAGGTTTCCAAAACTCGTGCTTTTTTATTTTTCTTGGCAACAGCATTACGGTTTAGTCAAAGAAACTTAAAAATGAGCATCAGAAAATAATAAGGACATAATCCTCGGTCTTGCACACATGCAGTAAAACCGGAAAAAATGCGGCGGCAGCCTATTCTCAAAATACCGCTCTGCTCTTAAAGGAGCCACAACATATTTCACCCGTGTAACAGACACTGTCGTTAAAGCCTGTGTAAAGTTCATTACTTTCAGTGCGGCTTATAGACAGGTGCGGCTTATTTATGTTAAAAATAAAAATCTTTGTCAAATTCAGTGGATGAGGCTTATATATGGGTGCGCTTTATAGTCTATATATATATATATATATATATATATATATATATATATATATATATATATATATATATATATATATATATACAGTGAGGAAAATAAGTATTTGAACACCCTGCTATTTTGCAAAGTTCTCCCACTTAGAAATCATGGAGGGGTCTGAAATTGTCATTGTAGGTGCATGTCCACTGTGAGAGACATAATCTAAAAAAAAAAATATCCAGAAATCACAATATATGATTTTTTAACAATTTATTTGTATGATACAGCTGCAAATAAGTATTTGAACACCTGAGAAAGTCAATGTTAATATTTGGTACAGTAGCCTTTGTTTGCAATTACAGAGGTCAAACGTTTCCTGTAGTTTTTCACCAGGTTTGCACACACTGCAGGAGGGATTTTGGCCCACTCCTCCACACAGATCTTCTCTAGATCAGTCAGGTTTCTGGCCTGTCGCTGAGAAACACGGAGTTTGAGCTCCCTCCAAAGATTCTCTATTGGGTTTAGGTCTGGAGACTGGCTAGGCCACACCAGAACCTATATATGTTTCTTACAGAGCCACTCCTTGGTTATCCTGGCTGTGTGCTTCCGGTCATTGTCATGTTGGAAGACCCAGCCTCGACCCATCTTCAATGCTCTAAATGAGGGAAGGAGGTTGTTCCCCAAAATCTCGCAATACATGGCCCCGGTCATCCTCTCCTTAATACAGTGCAGTCGCCCTGTCCCATGTGCAGAAAAACACCCCCAAAGCTACCACCCTTATGCTTTACAGTAGGGATGGTGTTCTTGGGATGGTACTCATCATTCTTCTTCCTCCAAACACGTTTAGTGGAATTATGACCCAAAAGGTCTATTTTGGTCTCATCTGACCACATGACTTTCTCCCATGACTCCTCTGGATCATCCAAATGGTCATTGTCAAACTTAAGACATGCCTGGACATGTGCTGGTTTCAGCAGGGGAACCTTCCGTGCCATGCATAATTTCAAACCATGACGTCTTAGTGTATTACCAACAGTAACCTTGGTCCCAGCTCTTTTCAGGTCATTGACCAGCTCCTCCCGTGTAGTTCTGGGCTGATTTCTCACCTTCCTTAGGATCATTGAGACCCCATGAGGTGAGTTCTTGCATGGAGCCCCAGTCCGAGGAAGACTGACAGTCATGTTTAGCTTCTTCCATTTTCTAATGATTGCTCCAACAGTGGACCTTTTTTCACCAAGCTGCTTGGCAATTTCCCCGTAGCCCTTTCCAGCCTTGTGGAGGTGTACAATTTTGTCTCTAGTGTCTTTGGACAGCTCTTTGGTCTTGGCCATGTTAGTAGTTGGATTCTTACTGATTGTATGGGGTGTACAGGTGTCTTTATGCAGCTAACGACCTCAAACAGGTGCATCTAATTTAGGATAATAAATGTAGTGGCGGTGGACATTTTAAAGGCAGACTAACAGGTCTTTGAGGGTCAGAATTCTAGCTGATAGACAGGTGTTCAAATACTTATTTGCAGCTGTATCATACATATAAATAGTTTAAAAATCATATATTGTGATTTCTGGATTTTTTTTTTTTAGATTATGTCTCTCACAGTGGACATGCACCTACGATGACAATTTCAGACCCCTCCATGATTTCTAAGTGGGAGAACTTGCAAAATAGCAGAGTGTTCAAATACTTATTTTCCTCACTGTATATATATAAAAAAAGTGTGAACAACTTTACAAATTGTGATTTTAATTGCGAAATATTTTTGATCCATTAATCTTTTTGAACTATTTATAATATACGAGCATTACAACTCTCTGTTTCAGGATGGAGTCGTTTTGCTTCACTGTAACGCAGGCGTGTCCCGCTCTGCCTCTGTGGCCATCGCTTATCTGATGGCGAAGGAGAAGATACCGTTTGAGGAAGCGTTTAACCGAGTCAGATCTGCTCGACCGTCAATACAACCAAACGCCGGCTTCCTTGTTCAGTTGAAGGAGTATCGACCATGAACACATCACCAACTGCTGCAGCTCAGCATGGATTTTGAACATCTCACATTCACGTATTTAACAACTAATGTTTCTGTAAAGCTGAAACTACAGGGTGAATCTGCACTGGTTGCATTTTTAAATTATGGTTCTATAGCATTTACATATAAACCCTTACCTTAAAAATTAACCCTTAACAACTTGAAGAAATTTAGCAGATAAGCTGCAATAGACTATATGGGCTGATATTTCATAAAAAAAAAAAAATAATAAAAAAAAAGACTCAAGGTAGTACAAATTGCTTAAATGTGGGGAAAAATAAAACTTCTGTGGGTTAATAAATATGTATATATTATTTTTTTTTTTAAGAGGTCACTGGGCAAATTAAATGTTCAACTGAGAGAAAAAAAAGTTAAATGTAATACACTAAATTAACAAATAACCTGTACTTTATGCCATTTTGTGTATTTTTTTATATAGAGCTGAATGAAGATAGAAAGTTGGAAGGAAAAAGAAAGATGCAAGCTGGAAAGACTTTCTATGAAAGCTTTATGCAAGATACTGCATAATAAGTTGCTCTATGTATAGGAGACAAATTTAAAATAGTTATTTCTACAGGTCTTTATCTTTAGATATAGACATTTTGCCCTTCAATTAAATAAACAATTTATCCAGGTTGATTTTAAAAGCTTGTTCACATGTCAGGTCAAAAAAAAAAAAGACCAATACATATAGTAATAAATAAAACTTTAATGTTAAAAAAAAACAAAACAAAAGACACGATACACAACCAATCTATACATCTAATGTACAGCAATGGGCTTTCTTAAAGCATCTAGTTTACTTAGAATTAAGATTATTAGACATATACAATCATTCATTGTTTAAGACACATTGACATATCTACATATCTGACAGCTTGTTTCTCCTACTCGAAAAGGAATGTACATGCCCAGAGACACAATAAATATGAATGATATTTGTGCACTTTAGGAGTATTAAATAAATTTTTTTTTTTTAAAGTAAAAACGCACCAGACATCGCATCTACAGTATAGAAGCAATCATGCCGCAACGCATTGAACACGTTTTCAGTGTGGACATGCTGAATGTCTTACAGAAATGAAATTGAGCATATGATCAAGTTTAGCTCACTTTTCTGGTGATCAGAAAACCCCGCTTCAAGTTTTGTTTAGCAATAGTTGTTGTGCCCAATGCGAGTGACCATGGTGGACACCAGCCTCTCCAGTTGCTCCGCCCTCGATTTTCCAGTCTCGAGAACTTCCTCGTGGTTGGCCTTTTCCTCGCTGTCATAGTCCATCACCGTCTGATTGGTTATCAGAGACAGAGCAAAGACGCGCATTCCACAGTGACGCGCCACAATCACTTCGTGAACTGTGCTCATTCCTGAGAGAGAAGAAAGAAAGCTTGGATATCTCCCTATTCATCCAAGCATTTCAAATCAGGGTACGAACCAATCATATTACAATATGTAAATAAAGACAATATTTTACCAGGAAACAGAGATCTTTCTAATTCACATTTTTACAGGATCTGGATTTCCTAAGTCTCAAAAGTTGGTACCCTTTTCAATCACTTAAAGTAACAGCAAGACCAAGCAACACACTTTACAAGATGTATAGGACTTTTTGGGATTAGATCTCAGAGGTTGTGCAACTGATGCAACACTACTTGAATTGGAAAAAGTGCTTGATTGCACTAAAGTTCAGTTTAAGAGAAAACTCACCAACAGCATCAGCTCCCAGTTTGTGCAGCATGCGACACTCAGCAATGGTTTCAAATGAGGGTCCCCCGAGCACACAGTAGACCCCCTCCCTGAGAAAATCACCATAACCCAACTCGATGCCAATGTCCATGGCCAGCTGTTGCAGCTCACGATCATAGGCATCAGACATGCAGGGGAAACGCACACCGAACCTGGAAAACACCCACACACACACACACACACACACACAGTTTTTATTACACACTTATTTACATGTCTACTTCAAAAACAAGAAATGATCGTACAAGAGTCCAGTATAGCTTGTGATTAGAAATTTAATCCCTGAGCCTTATAATGCAGTTTTCCTCCAAAAAAAATTCTATTTGCTCACATCATAGATGTTAATAATTTAATAATGTAACATTTAATAATGTAAAATTAAGCTTTTCATCAGAAAAGCTTAATTTTAGTAACACACACACACACACACCTTTCATCATTAGGTCCTATCAGTGGATTGTTGCCAGCAAATCCGGGCATGTTCAGATGGTCTTTAATGATCATGATGTCTCCCACCTTGAAGTCCTCATTGAGGCCTCCTGCAGCATTGGTTAGGATCACAGTCTGTACTCCGAGCAGCTTAAATATCCGCATGGGCAGAGTGATCTAGGACAGCAAACCTAACCATTAATACACTATGCAGACAAGAACACAAAGATCAGTACCACAGCACCAACATGTTCAATTATATTTTTATTTGTAGCACATTCGACATTGTCCCTGAGATGGCATGGGGAGGAAACCTGGAGAGAAACCAGACTGAAAGGGAACCATCCTCATCTGGATGGCACCAAATATCCATTAATTACAGTTTAATCATTCAACATATCTAAAGGTCAAAGCAAAGACTCCGCTGTTGAAAGGCCAAGTGCTAATTACTTACATTCAAGAACCCATTGAGCAACCCATTATTTTGACTTTATTTTATTGTGTACTTTTTCTGAATGTTCAAGTTTATTTCTATAGTGTTTTTCACAATGAACATTGTCTCAAAGCAGCTTTACAGAACTTAGGAATTAAGGAAAACCATGTGTATTTATCCCTGAAGAGCAGCCTGGGGTGACTGTGGCAAAGAAAAACTCCCTAAATGTTATGAGGAAGAAACCTTGAGAGGAACCAGACTTGAAAGGGAAGCCCTTCCTCATTGGGTGAAAACCAGAACGCACTTCCTTATTTTCTGATATTGGAAAAAAGCTCTAGCGTGAGCAACTAAACGCTATATGTAAGAAACTAATAATTCATTTTAATTGAAATTATATTTATATAATTATATGAAAATGCACACAAAAAATGTATCATTCAATTTTGCATAAACATCACACATAGTGTAACTACAAAGCCTGAGAAGATTTGATTAATTGTATTATAAGTAGATAAATACAATGATATAATATTATGGGATGTTACAACCTTTTGCATGGGGTATCCCTCATAGAGATGGAAACGGCCTTGCATGCAGACACATGGACTCCCTTTCAGAGTCCCGAACACAAGTCGCCCTGCATGTCCCTGCACTGGATAAAACAAGTGCAGAGAAATGATGGCATCATAATTAAGAGGTCGGCTTGGACACATCATTTATTTAAGAGCACCTTTATATAATTGTAACTTAATAAAAGGCTTGTATTCATCAACTATTACACACTTACACGTACCCACAACAAGTCAACCAACCACAATATAAACACCAGGACCTTATTGTGTACTTTCGTACAGTCCCATTAAAAATAAATAAATAAAATAAAAAAATAAAAAATAAAAACACAAAAGCTGCATAAACAGATGTTTAAGTGTAAAATGTTAAGCAGATGTGCAATTGTGTATACCAGTGTGCACACACACCTGTACTTTGGGGAAAGTTGGGAATGTCTTTGTAGTTGAAGGCCACCTGATCTTTTAGCGTGTCGGCCAATCCGCCCATACCAGAGCCACAAACAATGCCCACAAGTGGGTGCACTGCAGTCTGAGCCAACAGCCAGTCAGCTGTAGCCCTGCATTCCTCATAGCTGTACCTAAAAACACACACACACACACACACACAGACACAGACACTAACATGTGACTTATTGTGTGGTCAGAATGACTCAGCATGCATGCTTCTCTGCCCGGTTTCTCACACAGATGCACTCACCCGCTCACAGTATTTTGTTGCATTCCACAAACCACAGCCAAGTCAGGCACCCACAGAAATCTACAAAGAAACCTGACCTCCTACACATTATTGCCATCAAAAAATTTCAGCTAGCTGTGCCTCAAACACATTTATTACTCGCACTGAAATTCTGCACCTCATCTCAACGTTACCCTCGATCCATATGCAAAAAAGGACCGGAGCCACATGCTAGATGGGACCTGAGCAAAAAAGGACCTGTGCTTTTTTTTTTTTTTTAGTTATTGGGGGAACAGTTCTCCTCTTGCTGAGTGACTAAAATAACTATACTGTGGCCTTAATAGAGATATGGCAGAAGTATGGTAATCTATTTATAGGTATATTTATAATACCTCCTGACATCTGGACTACAGTGAGATTTTTTTTAATTCCCTTTGAAGCTGTTATGGAACTGGTATAAAAAGTTACCATATAAAGCAGCTTGGCATTGAAATAGGTGCATCTAATGGTGCAATCAGAGGTTTGTGTGTATCTCTGTCCGTTTGTGTGCAAGTATTTTAATAAATAATGAGGTCACACCAATGTGACAGCACTTATGAAAATGGATTTGAATAGGAAATTGTGTGTGTGTGTGTGTGTGTGTGTGTGTGTGTGTGTGTGTGTGTGTGTGTGTGTGTGTGTGTTTTGAAGTGTGTGTAAAAATTATGCCTTGCAATGTGTTCACAGGATACTGCAGATAATAATTATTATAAAATTATCCACCATCCTATTGTATTCATTTCTTTTTCTGCAGTCAAAAAAAACTAACTGGGTGAAGCAGAAATTTTAAGAAAAGTGCTTAAAAATATTATAAGTGAAAAGACGTGGCCATATGGCATGTGTCACACGCGGGAACGCGCAAGTGCGCGCACACATCCAACAGTCGCATAGAGCCAGGCAGGCAGGGTTACAGTAAACTCTTAGCTAAATAAAACAGTATATGATTGTAAAAACACCGGTGTGTCTTAAAACTAGTACAGGAACCACAAATAATAATCTAGAAGTGTTTTCTTACCCGGTGTGAGTCTCAGGATACATTGCGTCCTTCGGGAAAAACAAAATAAAAACCAGACGATTTGTTAAGAATTACTAGGATTTAAAATTCTAATGTAAGCAAAGGAACTGTATATGAAGAGAATGACTAAAAACGCAGACGCAAACCATTAAACAAATACTTAAATTGCGAAATAAAGTTTAATGTTAGAGACTAATATCATAAAAAAAAGCACGCTTTACTGCTGGTTTATTTATAGGGACGCATGAAACACGCCCACCCCGACCGGGGTGTGACGTAATTCAGTCGCGACCCCCACACCTTCTCATGTCAGAATAGTTCTTAAAATGTGTAGTCTGTTATTGATTTGTCATTCGGTTTGATAAATGTTTAACTCATCAAACGTCATAGACCTCAAAATGTATGGCAACATGCCAACCAGTTAGCACACACATTGTGTGGTCTATGAGGAGAGAGGTAATAGCTCTGTGGTTAAGACGTTGGTTTTGGATCTGGAGGTCACAAGTTCAAATTTCACGTTCCCACGAAGCAGCCACTGCTGGGCCCTTCAGCAAGGCCCTCCACTGCTCAGTTGTTAGTTGCTCTGTATAAGGGCATATGCCAAATACAGTAAATTTAAGTGTAACTGTCCTGGTGTGCCTCTTCTGCACAACAATCTTATCAAATAAGAATTTAGATATCTTCACATCAAAATCAAGTAGAGGCAAATAACAAGGCAGGCATAATTTGTTATTGTACCTAAGTCTGTCTTATAGTGTAAAATCTACCTCACCCGACTGTTAGTGGTAGCTTGAGGTGGTAGTCCAGTGGTAAAGGCATTGGATGCTGGATTGGAAGGTCATGAGTTCAAATCCCAGTACCACCAGACTTCCACTGTTGGGTGCTCGAGCAAGGCCCTTAACCCTCTGTCTTTTAACTTAACTGTCATTGTGGATTGTGGCACCTGCCAGATGCTTTAAGTGTTTCTTTCTGCTATATTCACTATTATTGTTAAACATTACATCTCTCTTCTGTATATTTGTAGTCATAAGCTGATGTTTTATGGATTATTGTGATGAATCTAGATTATTGTGACGAATCAAATGCACCTAAAGAATGAGACCTAATACCTTCAAGTCAAGTCATGTCAAGTAGGCTTTTAAGCCCCAGTATTGCCAAGGTAAAACTTTTGGGCCCTTAATTAAGGCCCTTAACCCTCTGTGCTCCAGGGGTGTTGTATCATGGCTGACCCTGCGCTCTGACCCTTCCTAACAGCTTTCTAACATCGCTGGAATATGTGAAGAAGGAATTTCACTGTGCTGTAATACATATCTGAAAATATGTTATGCAAAGCAACACAAAATAACACAAAACAGACTAGGACATGAAATAAGTGTGCAACATTTAATGCAAGATACAAAATAAGACAGTAAGATTGTATGATGTTGCAGCATCAACATTCCAGCTCCATGTTTGCTTTGTATTTATTAGCTTTCAGCTAGTTTGGTTGTCATTGTTATTATCATGCTAGCTACCATCAAAGAGATTACTCATACATCAAAACAGTGATGGCCCAGTGTTTATTTTGTGTGGTCTTTATACAACTTTGGTCAGCATTGGCATTGGTGGTGTTTTCTGTCAACCTTGCTTACAATGGCCTAGCATAAATATTTAAAGGTTGCTGAAAATCTGTTGGCCCAATCTTGGGGTCATTGGGCCGACTGAACTGTTGTCCAGTGCTACCTTGCTACATTGCTAGAAATAAAGCTGTTGCTATTTCGCCTGATGCTTTTGTATGGTCCTTAGTGAAAGAGGCATTAACTTTCCACAGATAACTAAAATCAGTCTGTAATTTGAGATATTTTATAAATCTGGAGATGTATATTTATACTTTAAATACATATGAGTTATATTTTTTTACTCTTGTATAAATAAATACATTTTACATCGTTTTACAACGTCTAATTGCTCACCTTTACTGTTTTACAGAGCAATTTCTGTTCTCTTGGCTTAATTATATAAAATGTATCCAATCTTTCTTTACATTCAATGCAAACCTGTTAATATAACATGAAAGCAGCTTCACTATTCTGATGTACCTTTGATACATAAATGTGAAAAATAAATATTTAACCCAGGTGAAGTGGCTTTGGGCCTCTTAATGGGTTTTATGGCATGTGGAAGTCACACTGTGACTGAAAGTGGTACCATGCGACTTTTATAGGGGTTAAAATTCTAAACAAGAAAAGAATACAAGACAATCTCAATTACTATATAAGTCTGGGATGTGTAATGTTATATATAGTGGTCATATCAGCTGGTGAATTAAATAGTATTAATATGTATTTATGTTTAAAATTATTTTGCATTTTGGATTCTGGATACCAGATCTGGATTGTTTAAAAGTTACATCAGAATGCCCTATATGTTTTTATGGTTATAGTGTATTGTTCTTAGATAAATGTGGTCATAAAAAAAAGCTACATCCTATAATCCAAAATCATGGTTTAAAAAAGTGCTTCCTCTATTATCATTTCACTCTCCACACTGGATAAGTTGTTTTGTAGTGTAATGTTTGTTGTGCAAAAGAACTGCTTGGTTGTAAATAATTACTCACATAATGTATCAGTAACCCTGAATGACTGATAACATCACTATCAGTAATAGTGTGTAATATGTTTACATACATTGTGTACAATCCAATGTTGCAGTACACCTCTAACTCCACCCACTTCATGTAGTCATCAGTCACGATAAAGGCATGTGTACCATTATTACTGTATTGTTTGCTAAGCACAATCACTTTCCATGCCTATACGTTCACCACGTTGCTCATGCATCACACTGTTATTGCTAGTTCACATGGCCTACTGGACTTATACTGTCATATTTACCAGCAGATTTATATTGGCACTCCTCACGATGGTCTCTGTTTATCAGCCCGTGCTTTTGTTCCAAGGTCGAGTGTTTTTTAAGTTGTTCTGTAATGTTTTGCACGGTTCAAGGCTGATTCACAGGAAAAGGGATCAGTACAGAGTCTCTTGTAAAGCTAAACAACACGCCTATAGCATGGCCAATAGCACGACTAGAGCAGCTGTGATGTCAAAGTGAGCAAGGTTGATTTTTTTTTTTTCTTTTAAGTTTGAGGTCCAATACAAATACATAGAAATGTTCCATCTGCACCAGAAGTGGCAAAAGTACACACATCCTTTACTTAAGTAGAAGTACAGATAATATTTTTTTGAATACAAATGTTTACTGATTAAAAATTATTTTTCAGTGGAGTTTATATATTTGTTCATATCTGAGTAAAGAAAGGACGTCGTGAATAAACGTGTTGTGCTGAAGGTTTTAATTTTTGCAACTTTTCTATTAATTTATATCTTTAATAAAAATGGTCAAGCAGAAATGCGTGCTGGATTTTTTGGGCATTATTAAATAAGTGTTGTTAAAATGAATTAGTGTTAACGTGTTAATTTTGACAGCCCTAATTAATATATTAATACTAAACGAATTAAAAATTTTGTTACTTAATGAATGTACCCAAGCTGAACATCCACCATATAGAACACAAGCAGAGAAAAGATGATGATCAGGAATGTCTCTGTTCTCAGTCATGTTTACATCACTGACTCCCTCTGTCTCATCCACGTTAGTCCCAGATTTCTTGTTGCCTTCTGCTGTGCTAAATGTTGGTTTCGTTAACTATTCTATGTCTGTGGTGTGTGAGAGCCAGGAAATGATACACCAGTGGTAGATGAAAAAAAAAAAAAAATGCACAAAGACAGGAAATAGGTTGATTGGCTGAAAACACAGTGCAGTGAGAAGAAAGAAATTTTGACATTTCACCAAATATGAAAATGTAAGAAGTAGAAAGTACAGATATTTGTTTAAACATGTAATGAGTAAAAGTAAAAAGGAAACAAATAGTGGAGTAAAGATACCAAACAAATCTACTCAAGTACAGTAACAAAGTATTTGTACTTTGTTACTTCACATGTTTGATCTGCACCATACAGTCTCTGTTGTTTGGTCTCTCTCTGGCTCGCTCTGACTCTGTCTCTTTGTTACTTCACAGTGGTTGCACCTTAAAGTAAAACCATAAAGAACCCACACTTCCTCTTTACTATATGACTAGTCTTAGACTGCAATGGTGTGTGTATCTACAGTAAGTTTGTGTCTTTTTTGTATGTGGTCTTCTAGGTTTTTTCCTAACAGTCAGACTTCTGCTTCACTATAGTCCCACCAATGTTCACATCACAGTAGTGTAAATGCTAAAGAATGTACAGTAAAAAAATGACCATAAGTCTTTTGCAATTTTTCATTATGAGAAATTACAAAAACTTATGGACATTTTCACTTTTAAATTCTACATTGCACTCATTCTCATTCTCATGCAAAGCCATTTTCTGTATATGGTATTTGTTGAATGTATTATAGTTTATTTAAAAACATATGTATGCACCTGACACCAAGACAAATTCATATTACTGTAAAGTGCTCTTTGCTGAATCCTTTGATTTTCTGATTCTGATTCTGAAAAATCAAAACTAGATGAAATGAAAGTTTTTGATGACAACTGAGGTAAAATGACCTTTTAACTAACCAATAAAAAAAGTTGCTTTAAAGGCAAATAATCACAAAATAGACATCTCAGATACCTGTATTACTTTGTATACATATATACAGATTTTATATACTACATGGTATAATAAATAAATGTAGTTTTACATTAAATCTACTAAAGTTAACAAATACACAAAGGACATAACATTTCACATTACATGAAGGTTTACTGTTTATCTCGGAGATGTACAGTACAATACACTGCAACATTCCTGACACTGATTCTCACACACCAACTTATTCGACATTAACCAGTATGCCAGCGGGCTTTATTTAGCTCTTTAAAAAAAAAAAAAAAACAAACATTTGATAAGATCACATGCTCAGTCACAAGTTATACAGTTTCTCAACCAGCAATTGGAATATATACATATATATCATGTGATGAATCAGCATAGAAATCATTTAATTAACTATGTGTGACGAAACAGGACTTAAGGTGATGTTTGTCTTAATAGAAAGCTGATACAAAATGGACATGGATAACAAATAAAGTGTAAACCATCAAGAGCACAAGAGCAGATTTTTGCCACATAATAACTGGAATTATAATAAACAGACAGCCATTTTATTATGTCAAAATTGTGAGCATTCCAGATTTGTTAGGAGTTTTGGTGTTTGTCTTTCCACTTTATTTACTGTATATATTAAGCTGCCCTGTTTTCTTTTTTTTTGGTCTAAAATTTTCCTTGTCTATTGTACCAGTTGAACCTTTTGTTTGTTTTTCATTTTTCATGCCTTTATATGTATTTGCATATTTAAGAATTCAGAAATTTTTTTCTTTCTTTCTTTTTGCTTTTTTCTACACTTACATACTTGGACTTTGGACTTTATTGAACTTTTAAACATTTTACAATGTAATTCACCACCTCTCCTCTTGCGTATAGAGTAATCTTGTGAGTTTCTATTGGATTAAAGTCAGGTGATTTTGCATGGACTTAGATGGTGGCACATTGAGAGGCATTTCTGTGTTACAGCTGCAGGGTTTTCAAGAGTCAAGTTAAGTCAAAAAGCTTTTATTGTCATTTCAACCATATATAGCTGATGCAGTACACAGTGAAATGAGACAACTTTCCTCCTGAACCCAGGTGCTACATAAAACAACATAAAACAACAGTCACAGAACAGAAGAACACAGGGCCAGGATCTAAGATCCTCGCCACATAAAGTGCATGTGTGCAACTGGTGCAAACAGTGCAAAAGACAACACAAGACAGTGCAAGACAACACAGGACAGTGCAGGACAATACACAATACACAAAATATAAAAATAAAAACAGCAATAGCTCCGCCAGTAAAACCTGTCGTAACAGAATAAGGTGCACAGTAGCAGAAAAATGTAAACAGAGAAATGTAAACAGAATTGTGCAATTCTACAATAGCAGCAATCAAAATAAAGTGAACAGTGACCAAAGGATTTGGACAGAATATTGTGCAAAGAGAGCAAGTCCCGGAAGATCAGCAACAAACGGCATGTAAACATTTTGCGATAATGAAAAGTGTGAATTGTGCTGAAACCTGGGTGTGCGAAGTGTATGTGTGTTCAGTCCGGTTGTACAGATCAGTCACTCAGTTGTGTGTAAGTGTGTGTGTAAGTGTGTATGTGTGTGAGAGAGAGTTCAGTTCAGATGTTTGTTGAGGAGCCTGATGGCTTGCGGGAAAAAACTATTGCACAGTCTGGATGTGGCGGCCCGAATGCTTCAGAACCGTTTCCCTGATGGTAGGAGGGTAAAGTGTGACGGGTGTGTGTGGTCATCCACAATGCTGTGTGCTTTGTGGATGCAGCGTGTGGTGTAAATGTCCATGATAGAGGGGAGAGAGACTCCGATGATCTTCTCAGCTGTCCTCACTATCCTCTGTAGGGTCTTGCGATCCGAGACGGTGCAGTTCCCAAACCAGGCAGTGATGCAGCTGCTTAAGATGCTCTCGATGGTCCCTCTGTAGAACATGGTCAGGATAGGGGGAGGGAGATGGGCTTTCCTCAGCCTTCTCAGGAAGTAGAGACGCTGCTGGGCTTTCTTGGTGATAGAGCTGGTGTTAAGTGACCAGGTGAGGTTGTCACTTTATGTTTTCCATTTACATTACAGGTTATGAAAATTGGGGTACCTGGTGCTCAATGGCAACAAGTTTAATGCCTCCTTACATCTTAAATGTAATGTGTACTTGATGAAATTAATAATGATGGTGCATACACAGCAGCAGCAAAGCAGCCTAAAGCAGCACAAATAAACAAAATAAAAAACAGTTTCCAAATGCAAATGCTCTCTGCAAATGTCCAAACCATCTCAATCTTGCCTCTCTCACTTTGTCTATAAAACCTGTCCCTGGTTTTGCATGCGCTGTCCCTGTAATAAACTCATTTCTAATCCGGTCCATCTTCGTCACTCCCAACGAAAACCTCAACATCTTCAGCTCCGCTACCTCCAGCTTTTTGTCTTTTACTCAATGCCACTGTCTCTAAACCATACAACATCACAGGTCTCACCACAGTCCTATTACCCTCCCTTTTACTCTTGTAAAATACTCTTCTATCACAAATCACTCCTGCCACTCTTCTCCACACACTCCACTCCACACTCATGTATTCTGTATTCTCCTCCAGCTTCCCGGCTATTCTCAACCTGCTCCCTACCCACCCTCACATACTTCTCTGACACACCTGACTTCCTCATACAATACCACCTAACTCTCTTAGCACTCTGTCGTATGCTTTCTCTAAATCCACAAACATACAATGCAACTCCTTCTGAACTTCTGTATACTTCTCCATCAACATTCTCAAGCAAATAATGTGTCTGTGGTGCTTTTCCTTGCTCTTTCCTCATAACTTTATGGTGTGACTGATCAACATAATTCCCCTGTAGTTACTGCAGGTCTGCACATCTCCCTTATTCTTAAAGATCAATACCAGCACACTCCTGGTAGTAAAGATGAACATTTGCAGCATTGTGCTAGTATTTGGTTTTAGTTATTCTGCAAGAAACACTAACATTTTAGAGCAAATATCAGAATTTCAAAATTCTTTATTTTATTCAATAAAACATTTCTTATAGTTAAGTCTTATTGTTCATTACTTATATATAAATATCCAAAATTTCCCATGCGGTATTTTGTAAATTATAATTAATTACATTTCAGAACACCTTCTAGTGTCAGGTGATTTTACTTTTATTGGTTTAAAAAATGGACAATTTGTGATATGCATTTACCTACATTTGTTCTATAGATGTTTGTAGATTTAGAGAAAGATTGCTCCATACACATCATTTGCCCCTCTTTCACATAACAGCTAACAACCAGATGAATAAAGGCACATCAAACTGATTTTCAAACAGCTATTCATGCTGTATAACAAAACATTAACAAAAGATGATAAAGGAAATAGCTATCTACCTGCTTCCACATGCTTAAGTTCACCATTATGCATGTAATTGATTAGCATTGCTGTGAGTGATAGGGCAGAGAGAGATGTCATGTCAACCCTCCCACCCAGAGAGCTGTGACATTGTCTGACTTCTGATAGTCCTTTTCTTTTGCTCCTCTCAAGATCCCAGACTTCCATTTCTGTAATTTGGCAATTTAATTAAAAATGATCTACAAGTGTTTACAAAGTCAAACAGAATTCCTTAATTATTCTACATTATTATTATATGCTTCCTGAACCTGAGCTCTTTATAAAAGAGTAAATTCAGAGGCTGGCCAAGAGTTGATAAACACTAACAATAGTGCACAACTATGCATAGGCTATTGGCCAAGCACAAGGCTCTTATCACTATCAACCAGCGAGGTCATGTTGGCCCATGAATATGGCTTTCACCACAGACTGTCTTCACTCCCTTCTATAATAAACTATTCTTTGCTCCACACATGCAGGAGTCTGGAGTGCCAAATACCTTTTGAACATTGACCATGTGCCACAATGTTTCCTTTAGAATGGTGAAAATTCCTGATTTAGAAACGTGAACTCTGGGTTATGCTTATGCAATCAGTTAGTCTTCCTTACATAATCATCCATTCTGGCAGCTGAGAGAAAAATTGAGAAATATTGCCTCACCATATTTCCCACGCCAACACGCTCCAGTTAGCGATGTTAACCCAATGTGAACTGATGATTTTAAATCTGAACAGTGTTATGCAAATGAATGTGATATTGTCTGTTGCACTATCCACACTGTTACAGCCAGTAGTTGAAAATCAGAGCTATAATTTCCCAGATACAGTAGAAAGTGCTAGTGTGTAGAATATTACTAAACATACAGGTGCATCTAAAACAATAATAATATCTTGAAAAAGTTGTATATTTTTAGGCAGTTATTTAAAAAAGTGACAGTTTAATGTTTTGTAGACTTGTAACATGTAAACATGTAATGCTTTAAGCATTTTTTTATCTTATGATTCTTATGTCCCAGCTCAAATATATAAAAAATATATTATCATAAAATGCAGAATATTTCATTTCAATTTTGATTAAAATATAATTTATATAACAAAATACTGTGTATATCTCTGTCTAGTTCAGAACACACAACCACAATCATGGGGAAGGCTGCTGACTTGACTCTTTTTCAGAAGATGATCATAAGCAAAGGTCTTCATTAAAAGGCCTGGCTGTTTCCAGAGTGCTCTATCAAAGTATTTCAATGGGAAGTTCACTGAAAGGAGGATGTACAAGCAGCAGAATGGTTGCAGCTTTGATTGTCAAGCCAAACCAATTAAAGAACTTTGGAAAGCTTCGATGAAGTGGACTGAAGCTGGAGTCAGTGCATAAAGAGGCACCACACACTGATTTCTAGTTTAATTCCTAGTCCCTAGCCACTGCTAATACAATACAATACAATACAATACAAAATTAGAAGTGTATTACCCGGGGTGAGGAATAAAAGAGCTAAACTGTTGCTCAGTGGTTAAAATCCTCTTTTCATGTGAGAGTCAATTTTGCATTTCATTTGGATATCAAGGTCCAAGAGTCTGGAAGATAAGTTGAGAAGCATATAATTCAAGTTGTTTGAAGTCCAGTGTCAATTTTTCACACTTGGTGATTTGGGCACTTTGTCATCTTCTGGTGTTGCTAAACTGTATTTTATTATGTTAAGAGTCAACTGTCTACCAGGAAATTTAAGAGTTCAATGTTCATTATACTTTCAAGCTGAATATGAATATGGCAATTTTCTTAACCAGCAGGACTAGGCATCTGCTCACAGAGCCAACACTACTACTAACTGGTATACTGACCATGATGCTACTCTGCTTGATTGGCCAGCCAACAAACCTGACCTGAACCCCATTGAGAGTCTAAAGGGTATTGTTAAAAGGACGATAAGAAACACCGAACCAAACAATAAAAATGAGCTTGAGACAGTTATCAAAGCAAACTGGTCTTCAATACCACCTCAGCAGTACCACAGGCTTATCACCTCCATGGCATTCTTCAGAAAAACACAAATGAATGCCATGGTGCCCTGACGAAGTATTGACTACAATAATTCTATAAAAGTCAATACATTCTGCATAAAAACCTTCTTTTTTGTAAATTCTTTTTTTTTTTTTTTTTTTGATCATGGGAAATATTGGAATGTTTTGAACTACTGTAATTTTAGTTTTTCATGGGTTGTAAGTAGTAATCATCCAAATGAAAACAAAAATGTATCTAAATATTTCACTTTATATTTAATGAATCTAGAATATATGACAGTTTCACTTACCCAATGAAATAAAAAAAAAATAAAAAATCTTCACAATATTAAAGTTTTTTGACATTCCCCAGCAATATTCAGTGAACACATCCCATTAATAATTCTGCAAATGCGAGTAAAATCAATACAATTGAATGTACAGTATGTAATGTATATAGCCAGGGCATCTGCAATTTTCATAGTGGCAGAAAACAAATGAACTTTGTGATAGATGATTTGCAGTTTTATAAGGGATATGGTTTCTGCCACAGACCTCCCTTGTATAATGAAGGGGGCAGTGATGATTCAACAGTTAAGTTGAGTTACGGAACATTGAGTTACTGAACAAAAGGTTGTTGGTTCAATATCCAGCACTGCCAAACTGTCACTGTTGGGCCCTTGAACAAGGTGCACCATGGCTGACCATGTGCTCTGACCCAAACTGGACATGTGGAAAAATTACACTTTGCTTTTGTGATTAATAAGGTACTCTTAAAAGTAATGTCCATGAAACACTTATGATGGTCTCTTACCATTTGAATGGTTTCTTTTTGAGGGAAGTGGCCCATTGTTTCATGCAAAATTCATGTTAAACCATGTAGTTAAAAATAGAAGTTTGGAAACTTCTATTTTAAGGCTATATTTGAAAGAAAATGCTAGCCATTTTGCCTTGACATAAGAGTTTGTTAAAAGGATCGAGGTTTGTAAAATAAGAAATCTAAAGCACTACCAATAAAAACAATTATAAGGAAAAAATAAAAATAGGAGTGATTCTAATTATGCTGTCAATTTATGATTGGCATATGACCTGAGCTGAATAGAAAAACGCAGTTTCTGTCAGCTACATATTAGAGAATGTTCTAGAAAACACTTGACTCCCTCCCCTACCGTTTAATCAATCACAGTTAACGGATAACTGGAACGCTAACTAATGTTACATAACTCACATTTTCTGCAAGTCACTGAGGGGGTACTGACCCAGACATGTTTAAAAGAAAAACAAAACAGTGTAATGTTTTGATTTCACATGCTATTGCTGTTATAATAGTCTAGTCTGACTATTTCGCTTGAGAACATGCATAACTTCATAAGAGATTTACCCTTACTGTTATCATTGAGGAATACCTACATGATAATGATTTAAGGTATATTACTAATAAACAGAAAAAACAAGCAAACGAAATAAAAAAAAAAACCTTTATTTAGCAGCGGTATGGCAGTAAGGTCATTATGTTCTTTATTTCCAAAGGTATACACAGACTAACAGTCCTACTCACTGTTTGCTTTCTGTTGAGAACCCAACTGAGGGTCTCATGGGCATGTAAATTGAATAAAGTACATTTGAAGAGACATGCTGTTCCATATTAAGTCTGACCAAATGTAACAGAAAGGCATGAGAGAAAGAGTAAGAGGAAAAGATAAAGAGGTTAATGTGTGCTATCAACTAGCTGCAAAGCAAATCACAGGTTATATTAATGCACTTAATAGAATATCTTATTATTTCTACACTGTGTGCACAATTATTAGGCAAGTTGTGTTTTTGAGGATTAATTTTGTTATTGTACATCTACAGTGCTCTTGGTCAATCCAAAATGTTAACAAACCCTAAAACCTGAACATTTAAGTGGTAAAAGTTTGTGGCTTTCTTAAGAGAGTATCTACATGTACACCATTATTAGGCAAATATTAGTGTGCAGAATTATTACGCAAATAAATGAAAAACAAAGATTTTTCCATCTCACTTGTTTATTTTCACCTGTTAAAGTGAGAATAATAAACAAACTCAAAATTTACAAATAAACATTTCTGAAATTTCAAAAAGAAAACCTCAGTGACTAATAAAGTCACCCTTCTTTTCGATAACAGTCACAAGCCTTCCATTCACGGAGTCAGTCATTTTCTTGATCTGGTCAAAAGCAACTTTTTGTGCAGCCGCAACCACGGCCTCCCAGACACTGTTCAGAGAGGTGTACTGTTTACCTTCACTGTACATTTCCTGCTTAAGAAGGGCCCAAAGTTCTCAATAAGGTTGAAGTCAGGTGAAGAAGGGGGCCATGCCATTAGTTTTTCAGCTTCAAGGCTTTTACTGGCCAGCCACGCAGTGGAGTACTTTGATACATGTGATGGAGCATTGTCTTGCATAAAAGTCTTCTTGAAAGATGCAGACTTTTCCTGTACCACTGCGTGAATAAAGTGTCTTCTAAAAATTGGCAGTCGGTCTTAGAGTTGATTTTAAATTCATTTTCAACCCGAAAAGGTCCAACTAGCTCATCTTAATAATACCTGCCCAGACCAGTACCCATCCTCCACCTTGCTGGAGTCTGAGTCGAAGTGGAGCTCTGTGTCCGTTACTCATCCAACCACGGGCCCATCCATCTGGTCCTTCATGAGTCACTCTCATCTCATCTCAACGCCCATTCTTGACGTTTCAACTTATGTGTCTTGTTCAGAGGTGGTCGGGTTTCAGACTTTCTTACCTTGGCCATGTCTCTGAGAACTGAACACCTTGTACTTCTTGACACTCCAGGTAGGTTGCAGTTGTGGAATATGGCAGCACTGGAGGATAATGAGTTCTTGGTAGCTTCATGTTTGATTCTTCTCAAGTCTTTGGCGGTTAATTTGCGTCTTTTCTTCTCAACACGTTTCTTGCGACCCTGTTGACTATTTGCTACAAAACGTTTGATGGTTCTGTGATAACGCCTCAATATCTTAGATATTACAAGAGTGCTGCATCCCCGTGAAAGACTTTTTACAATTTTTGACTTTTCAGAGTCAGTTAAATCGCTTTTATGGCCCATTTTTCCTGAGGAGAAGAATCTGCCTAATAATTATGCAATCCTTGATATAGGGTGTTGATATCCTTAGGCCACACCCTCTATCATTACACAAAAACACCAATTATGGATAAAATAATGATTATGGTCAAAACAATCACTTGCCTAAAAATTGTGCATACAGTGTATATAAACAGCTCATTCACAGTCACTTATAGAGAGGATAAAGATAATCTACATCTATGTAAGGATTACAATGTGTTGTAATGTGTTACGAAGAGATTTATTTAACATTTTTGGAAGGATTCTTTAGTGTGAGCACTTTGTAACAATCAGAAGTTTACAGTTAACTGGTATAGGATAGTTTTTAAAACTGAGGAGTGTTTTCTTGTATCTTATTAGTAAATTTGTTTGGGAGCGGGACTAACTTTATAAACATGCATTTTAAATGTCTAAATTGTATTAATTGAATGTAAAATCTGTCATTCATCAATACCTAAAATTACTGTAATAGAGTTTAAGAGGAATAATCCTAATTTTATTAGTGGTTTATTGCATTTTATTGCAATGATTTTTATTTTGCTGTCTTATTTCATCTGCCCATTCTCCATGCAACACTTACAAAGTAAAACTG
>NC_139578.1:25851067-26043567 GCF_946808225.1 Silurus aristotelis
CAAACAACCTAAGTGTGATTTATAAGTACACGTTTATGGATAGTTACATGGCATATTGACATAGATACAAGCCTGATAAATTCAGGTAGTGTCCAGAGCAGCTGTCAAACTGAGATCGGATTTCAGATTCTAGCTCTCAGTACAGGTGTGTCTGTGGTACTCATTGCTTATTACGGAGAGAGCATGTACACACACCGTACAAATGACAGCAGACAATATTATAAAATAATAATAATGCAACAATAATTAATAACAATAATCTGATAATGGAACAATAAAATGAGATTTGGCCAACAAACATTAAATGAATCAGGGATTATTTCCCCTCGATTTCTAGTGCTAGTGGCATGAGAGAGAATTATGATGATGTGTTTGTGATTAATGCTGATAATCAATTTGACATCAAACATCTAATATTAGAAAATTGTTAGAGTTAGAGTTTAATGTTGATTCTTCTGCTAGAGATGATGTATGGGGGCAGCACAGCTTTAACTACAGTAAAAGGAGACTTGATGAATTGTGTCAGTTGGGTTTCTTGCTTTAGTAATGGCATTCATCGCTGCATGAGAGTCCCGTCTATAATCCAGCACTCTGTTATAAAGCGTTTCTGTATAATTTTGATGGTTTCTATAGCTGTAGTGTTATGATAATTTTATTCAGAAGTGGGTAGATTCAGGTAGAACACCGAAGGCCTAGAAGTGAAATGCATGAATGACCCTCCACTGGTATAGATACCTTTTCATATAAATTTTTCTTAGAACCACCGAAAAGCACCATTGCTTTAATTTCTGAGTAAACTGACAGTTGAAAGGCAATTTGACTGGTCATATATATAATAAATAAAAAAATATACAATAAAAATACAATAAAAAAAATCTTCTTTACACAGAGGAGGAAATACCTGGTACACGTTGTGCACTGCTGCAGTATGCAATGCACAGTAAATGCTGGTGAGTATACAAGAACGCCATTACTAACAATGCTTAACAATAGAGCAGAGGGGCCTGGAGTGGAACGCTTGAAGCGTACAGGTGGGAGGTGTCTCGAGAGGAGCGTGACGGTCAGACAGGTGGGTGAGGTCTGGAGAGAAATGACAGGTGGAGTTGTTTACATGTTAAAAAAAAAAAAAAACAACACAAAACAAAACAAAACAACAGCAAAAAAAAACAATAATATAATAATAAATAAAAAAAAATATATATATAAAAAAATCTGTGCATTTGTGTGTGGTTTTTAAACACTTCTCCCTACATGGAATGCCACGTTCCACTATAATTGTCTCTTCTATAAAATGCAGATAAATGTGTTTATTATTAATATTATTATTTTTGTTATTAATAATAAATATCATTATTATTATTCTTCTTTTTTGCAAAATTAAATTTGTTTTTATTAAAATTATCTATCTATCTATCTATCTATCTATCTATCTATCTATCTATCTATCTATCTATCTATCTATCTATCTATCTATCTATCTATCTATCTATCTATCTATCTATCTATCTATCTATCTATCTATCTACAATTCAGGGTAATCATATTAATGATTCTTTAATAAAAAAAACAATTGAAAGAGTCAATCAATTGATTGTAATCTATTGTATTTTTATTTTGAAGAAAGAAAGAAATGAAAAAAAAGAGAAGAGAAGCTCTGAGTGGAAGTGATTCAGCATCACCATTCACTTTTACAACAGTACACATACACACACACAGACAGACATAATGCTGATTTACAGAGTCACATTTCAGCTTATGTAAATTGACACGAAAAGTATACGGAGGCTGAATATTCAAGGACCTCCAACAAGTGAAATACAACAGCTCCATTCAGAGTGACCAGTGGGAGAGAGAGAAAGAAAGAAAGAGAGAGTGAGAGAGAGAGAGAGATGGGGGGGTGGAATAGCGCAGGGAAAAGCAGAATTAATGAGTAGAGAAGGTGCTGAGACGGAGAAAATGGGGTCTACAATATGAAACAGTTTGTTTAGAGCCGGAAACTACATTTTCCAAGAAGTTCAACCACCTGAAGAGGGAGAGAGAGAGAGAGAGAGAGAGAGAGAAAGAGAGAGAGAGAGAGAGAAAGAGAGAGAGAGAGAGAGAGAGAGAGAGAGAGAGAGAAAGTCGGTGCATAATAAATCCGTATCATCCTCCAACCAGCAGCGGCACCGACTGACACTCCGCTCTCTCTCCATCCACCATACAAACTTCTGCAAACTTTCAGACTTTCAGCTGCTGAAATTTTTCTGCACGGCTAGAAGTTCTCTAATTTGCCATGGCCAGTACCAAAAGATGAGGGAAAAGTGTTAAGGCTGTAGTAAAGTGAAGATTTTGCAGCCTGTGTGGACATGTTGTCTCTGTCAGCTCTTCTCGGCCTCAAAGTGCACTCGGGTGTCTCTTTACTCTGACAAACAGGAGCAGAAACAAACAAACAAACCAGCAACAAAACTCACAAAACTGCAACCAAGTCTGAAGTCATAAGGTAAGAGCAGAAAACACAGTCTCCAGAAATCTCAGTTTGGATGTTGCACCTGCTGCATAAATAATGGTACTGCAATTGATTTATTTGATTGTTTGTTTGTTTGTTTGTTTTCTTGTTCACACTAATTAAGGGGTTTCAATAAGAAAATCAAAACTCACCAAACAATTATGACAGCAAATCGTATGATGAACCAGGCAGATTGGAGTTCAGATAATTGCTTTGTGAAGTTGTACATATTCTCAACGTGCTTCAATGAGTTTCCTCTTGGTTCTCTGGTTTTATTACACAATCCAAAAACATGCATGGATTAGTTATGATAAGTTGCTCCTATAGATGCAAACATATGTGTTAATGGCTGTGAGCATGGTGCACGACAATCTGTCCAGTGTCACTAAGACTCCGGACACTGACCAGAAGAAAGTGGTTACTGAAAATAAATGAATGAATGAATGCATGAATGAATGAATGATGCAGTAATATTAAATTCATTGAAAATAAATCACCAAAGCGTTAATACAAGTTTCTTAAACTTTGATGTTGTCAGGGACCTCTAAACTATACAAATAAAATTATACTCTTCGCATTAGTACAAATTTAATTTAAACAAGAATATTATTATATGTGTTTTGTATAATAGATTAAAGTACAGCACAACATTATTTATAGGCAGCATAATAAATGGGGAACCCCTGCTCTCAAACCTGACTTCAAGGTACAAAGTGATGTCATTTATTCCACATTTAATATAAATAGCTATTAATCACCACTCTTCAGAAGAATATGCTTTGAGTTTGAAGACCGTTTTTGGCTGCACTGACATACATTTTTTGCTTGCATGTAGCTTGTATAATGCTAAACGGTGTGATCATAAAAACTTCAGTGCTTTTTAGTCCGTTTAGCATTGTATCTCGAGTTTGAGTGCAAATTAGAGCATGTATGAATCAATTGCTTACAAAGGGTCTCTATGTTAAAACAGCATTGAAAAAAAAAATTATAATACACCATTGTCAAGATTTAATGAGATGCACTGACCAGTGTTCAGTATTGCATTTCATGCTTTTCCTGTATAGAAGCGTTTCCTTGTTTATGACTACATACCAGTCCATGTAATTACTGAATAGCAAACCCAGTTGCAGAATGAAGAATGTGTATTTTATTAATGGCAGTACTGATATGAAGCTGTAACAATATGCTGATATTTATATATTTATATACTAGTACCAAATTGAAGCATTGTTTCATTACATATTTGCGTCGTTGCCTGATATGTTTTCATTGATAGGTCCAGTCAAAATTCTGTCTGTAATGTTAACTTTGGGCTGTGTAATAGATTGACAAATGGTATTAGCTCTTTGCAAAATGAGCAGTCTAATGAGAGAAAGCACATGGAAGGACTGTCCAAAATTCAATCACTGCCAAGAAATTCGCTAGGGTTTAGTTAGTTGAGGGGTTAGTTGAGGGGTAAATGAATTTAGATTGAAAGTGCATTATAAACTAACGGCTATATATTTAAGATGGTGTGGATGAATATGTGATACCCAAAAAGACAGGAATTAGACACACACAGGAAGAGAAAAAACAAATATTTGGATACAATAAAAAATATCTACACTATGTGGACAAAAGTATTGTGACACATGTCTTTTCCAGCAATTTGTGCCTTTTTCTAAAACAGTTACCACAGTTTGGAGATCCAAACTTGTTCCAGCATGATAATGTCACTGTGCACAAAGCCAGGGTTTGAATAAGACCTTGAGTGGCCATTTGGAACAGAGCTAATACCATTGTTTACTCTATCAGGGTGATCAAAGTTTATGATTGTGAAACTTAATGTTAAGCCCTAAAAATTGAAAATCAGAAATAACAGTGTTGCTTTTTATCTTTCAAGTTTCCGCAATTGATATTTCTATATATTAATATAGTTATGGGTTAATGAACGTAAGATCGGGGATTCAAGCCCCAGTGACACCAAGCTGCCACTCTTGGGGCCCCTGAGAAAGGCCCTTAACCCTCATGGTATCATGGCTGACCCTGTGCTCTGACCCAAGCTCACAACATTGGTGGGATATGCGATGAAGAGTTCATGTTCTGTAAAGTAAATTGTTGAATATAAAAGAGCTTTACCTTCATTCAAATCATATAAAAAGCATTGCAAATGTTACACTTTGATTGATGTTGGTTTAATATATATTCCTCTTGTTTTTATGAATAAATTCAAAAAAATCAAGGGATATGATATATCTAATTTTTTCAGTCCTTTATTGATATAATAATATGATGCTTAAATAAATTAGCCCTAATGCACATCAAATCCAAGCTGAGTTTTATCAAATGTAGACACATGACATAACTGTCACTGAAGTCTGGGCTACAAAATATCTCAATATCATTCTGTGCATTTTAACGTTTCGGTGCTAACGGTAAAGATGTCATTTATTTGTAGACATTTAGAAACAGAGATTAGTTGAAAAAAATAGAGGTACATACAACATTAATGCAATTTTTTTTCCTTAAAAAACTTTTAGCTCTATTGGAGCAATATGAACAGACCCTTCATGCCAATCACAGCTACGGTAACAATTGGCATCAAAATGTTTTATTCTATCCTTGGCTTTAAAATAGCAAAAGAAATGTCCGGTCAGTAAATATTTTAAGCTTTAATTTACCCTTTGGCAGAGTCCCTTTATGGGACTTGTTTAAAAAAGATAAAGGGAAGTCAAGGTCATCAAAAGACAGCATGGAGGTTGAATAAAAGTTGTGCCAAGCTTGTGTGGAGGTTGTGTTGAGTTTGAGGAAGGTTTTTTTCTTTTTGTTGGGGTCAGAGAGGGAAAAGTGTTGAAAAGTACAACTGCAAAATACTGATGAATGTGTTTGCTAATGATCAATGCATCGCTCCACTTTTTATATCTTCTTTTCTAACACACTGCACAAATGATTTTTTTCTTTCATTCTTTCTTCCTCTCTCTCTTACTCTACATACACACACACACACACACACACACACACACACACACACACACACACACACACACACACACACACACACACACACACAGAGTGTTGTATTTTTCAATAGTGGCTTTTGTCCCTTTCATCTCCTCTCCAAACAAAGGATTTTTGTGCATAAAGGACAGAAAGCGAGGGATGGTGCAAGGCTTTAATAGAGGAGAGAAAGTGAGACAAAAAACGAGAAATGAGAACTCTCAACTTAAAGTTGATGCTTCTACTTCCTGCAGCATTACATTCCACCACGACTGTATTTTGAATACATGTCTCTAAGTCAGTGTGGGCCTGAGTGCACACTCAGCGTATAACTTCGAGTACAGTATCTGTGTGTGGTGTGTACTCGCTGGAGTTCAGAGGTCAGCTGTGTGTACACTCAGCCTATCACACATGGCTTCTGAGGGCCAGCCCCCTCTTTCTTCATCCAGTGTTAGTATTCAGAGCACAGAGGGCAGACAGATACCTATTCATATCCCCAGTGTGAGTGTAACATAGAGAGAGAGAGAGAGAGAGAGAGAGAGAGAGAGAGAGAGAGAGAGAGAGAGAGAGAGAGAGAGAGAGAGAGAGAAAGAGAGAGAGAGAGAAGCAGCATTATACTGCCGAGTGAGTGTAATGAATCGAAGGAAAGAGAAACAGAGTGCGAGAGAGAGAGATTGAAAGACAGAGAAAGTGACATGCAGTGATAGTGCTGGGGATCAGAGTGTAATGGAACTGAATTGAAAAGAAGGATGGTGAAAAAATGTCTGAAGGAAATGAGTGAGATGTTTGCTGGGATAATAATGAAGCTGATAATATTCTTTACTGAATATAATTTATTCATTATTCTTTATCATACCGAAAAACAGCTAAAACTGGGAATGAAAATGCAATCTAAGGAAAAGCAATACTCTGCAACAGTACTAAACAAATGTTAAAATGTTTACAGATATACAAGTACCCAACTTGCTTGTATCTAAGAAATAATGATATCAGAGCAAAGTTTCAGCAAGATAAAGGAGTTAAGACAAACTATTCCTCAATTCTTTCAAACTTTTGCTGTTTTTTTTTTTAGAAGTTGGCAACCCTTTGTGCACTCTGAGGGACAAGCAGTTCTTAGGCGATAATATTCATTATTCAGGTGAGATTATCCAGTGATGGTGTATCCATGAGAGACCATCCACTGCAACAGCAGGAGATTTATTTTATGGATACAGAACGCGGATGGGAGGTGGAGAAGACAAAAGATGCTTTTCAAGTGAGGTTTCATTCAGCTCAGACTTGGGTGGCCCCCCTATATCTGGCCTAGGTATGAAGCCTTTTCTAGGTTTTAACCTTTTCTTATAACGGATATGATTCTACAAAGGTTTTAAATTGTTTTTGTAGTCAAAAAAACAGCTGCAACTGCAAAAAAAATGGTTAAAGCAGAAATAATGTATTTATATATATATATATATATATATATATATATATATATATATATATATATATATATATATATACAGTGAGGAAAATAAGTATTTGAACACCCTGCTATTTTGCAAGTTCTCCCCCTTAGAATTAATGGAGGGGTCTGAAATTGTCATCGTAGGTGCATGTCCACTGTGAGAGACATAATCTAAGAAATCACAATATATGATTTTTAAACTATTTATATGTATGATACAGCTGCAAATTAGTATTCGAACACCTGTCTATCAGCTAGAATTCTGACCCTCAAAGACCTGTTAGTCTGCCTTTAAAATGTCCACCTCCACTACATTTATTATCCTAAATTAAATGCACCTGTTTGAGGTCGTTAGCTGCATAAAGACACCTGTCCACCCCATACAATCAGTAAGAATCCAACTACTAACATGGCCAAGACCAAAGAGCTGTCCAAAGACACTAGAGACAAAATTGTACACCTCCACAAGGCTGGAAAGGGCTACGGGGAAATTGCCAAGCAGCTTGGTGAAAAAAGGTCCACTGTTGGAGCAATCATTACAAAATGGAAGACGCTAAACATGACTGTCAATCTCCCTCGGACTGGGGCTCCATGCAAGATCTCACCTCATGGGGTCTCAATGATCCTAAGGGAAGGTGAGAAATCAGCCCAGAACTACACGGGAGGAGCTGGTCAATGACCTGAAAAGAGCTTCGACCACCGTTTCCAAGGTTACTGTTGGTAATACACTAAGACGTCATGGTTTGAAATCATGCATGGCACGGAAGGTTCCCCTGCTTAAACCAGCACATGTCCAGGCACGTCTTAAGTTTGCCAATGACCATTTGGATGATCCAGAGGAGTCATGGGAGAAAGTCATGTGGTCAGATAAGACCAAAATAGAACTTTTGGGTCATAATTCCACTAAACGTGTTTTGAAGAAGAAGAATGATAAGTACCATCGCAAGAACACCATCCCTACTGTGAAGCATGGGGGTGGTAGCATCATGCTTTGGGGGTGTTTTTCTGCAAATGGGACAAGGCGACTGCACTGTATTAAGGAGAGGATGACCGGGGCCATGTATTGCGAGATTTTGGGGAACAACCTCCTTCCCTCAGTTAGAGCATTGAAGATGGGTCGAGGCTGGGTCTTCCAACATGACAATGACCCGAAGCACACAGCCAGGATAACCAAGGAGTGGCTCTATAAGAAGCATATCAAGGTTCTGGCATGGCCTAGCCAGTCTCCAGACCTAAGCCCAATAGAGAATCTTTGGAGGGAGCTCAAACTCTGTGTTTCTCAGCGACAGGCCAGAAACCTGACTGATCTAGAGAAGATTTGTGTGGGGGAGTGGGCCAAAATCCCTCCTGCAGTGTGTGCAAACCTGGTGAAAAACTACAGGAAACGTTTGACCTCTGTAATTGCAAACAAAGGCTACTGTACCAAATATTAACATTGACTTTCTCAGGTGGTCAAATACTTATTTGCAGCTGTATCATACAAATAAATAGTAAAAAAATCATACATTGTAAAATTTTGCTTTTTTTTTTTTTTTAGATTATGTCTCTCACAGTGGACATGCACCTACGATGACAATTTCAGTCCCCTCCATGATTTCTAAGTGGGAGAACTTGCAAAATAGCAGGGTTTAAATACTTATTTTCCTCACTGTATATATATATATATATATATATATATATATATATATATATAGATAGATAGATAGATAGATAGATAGATAGATAGATAGATAGATAGATAGATAGATAGATAGATAGATTGATTGATTGATTGATATTATAAGGATTCTTAAATAATATAAACAGAACAATGTGGTTTGTTTAATTTTCATAAGATTAGATTAGATTCAACTTTATCATTGTGCATGGTACAAGTACAGTGCCAGTAATTCATGCAATAATGCAGTAATTCATCACAGACCCCCCTGTCCATAAATCACTTCTTTAAACTCCATCTCTTTATGAAAACAAAACTTTCTCTTACTTATTTTCCTTTGCATACACTGAATAAACCACCCTTGTGTGTGCTCCCCCCGAGCATTTCAGCAAGCCTGTGGTATAAAGAAGCAAGGAAAGCAAGAGGCCAGCCGAGAGAGGCTCCTCTCAATGAGACCTGCATCATGTGCCAGAGCAGCTGGGCATCTGAATAAAGTTCTACAGACAACAGCAGCACCCCTGGGTCCGAATGTACCCATGTTTCCCTGCTATACACAAGAGGAAAAGCTACCCTTCTTTGTACTAGATAGCATCAGCACTGCATTCTCCAGACAGCCTATTATGACACTGGTTGAGTGCCACTAAGAGTTCTACTAAAAGTACTAAAAGCACATTGCTCTGGTGGTGAGGGACCGAGTAAATGTTCAGGGTCACCCTGTGGGCGCCACATTGTCCCAGATGCTATCATGTTGGCCCTGTTGGTTGTAATGCTGCTGAGGTTTTTTTTGTGTCATAGAAAAGGGCTTTGTGGTAAAAAACTGATGTTGATACTTTAACAATTTCTAACAAGGAGACATTCAGAGAATTTAAGGTCATTTATAAACAGTTAGAACTGAATGAGAAGAATGGGCAAGTGGGAATCTGTTGCTGGTCCCAAGAGAACTACAAACTCATGTCTGGATACTATTCATTTGTTAATGTGAACTGAGGTGTTCAAGATGTTTAAGATAAAAGCGTCCTTGACAAAAGCATGACGGTTTGATAAAAAGTCCACGAACTGTATAGTAGGCATTCAGTTGCTGGTTTATTAAGTATTTGTAACCTACACATACATTCACTCTTTTACCAGATGTTGGGCAAATACAATAATCATAACCCAAAGTGTGGGTCAAAGTGCAAACCTGCAATATTAAACATGCCATAATAAAAAAAAGGCACATCGAAAAAACTAAACATGGAAACAAGGAACACTGAAAAAAAAAGGCATGTAAGACTTTCAAACCAAATATCAGCACTGAAGGAACAATAGAGGGCAGTGGGCATGGTCATGTGTGTGGTGCTGGAACAAGTGTATGGGCATTTTAAACACCTTAGCATCATATTTTGTGAGAAATGCAATAATTCACCAACCAAAAATATACAGCCAACAAATGAGTCATGTTTAAAAACTATCATAACAAAATTCCAGTGCAGTGCTGAGATGAATTCACCACTGTATGACTCCCACCACCAAACAGATTACCAGGTAAAATGGTTGGACTACCATGTGAGTTCTCCAAGCACTTTGAAACTGAGTTGTATCAAATTAGAAAAATATGTTCCAAATCTCTAAATATTTTAATAATTTACCAGCCACTCTTAGTGCCAGTCCCAAGCCTGGATAAATGGAGAGGGTTGCGTTAGGAAGGGCATCCTAGGGATGGTAGGCAGGTATATGCCAATGCATTGTGTCTATGTATACCTACACAATGACCTAGTATATGATAAGTGGACGTGTCAAACCATGTATAATTTTTGATTAACATGTATTTACTTGTCAGCCATCTAACTTCTGAGTTGAATACATTTTCTCACTTAGGGGCAATTAAGTTTACCCAATACACCAACTCTTCCCACATCCAGGACCTGGGAGAGCATGCAAATATTAATGCTAATCATTAAGCAGAAGAACCGGGTCTGTGCCGCTGTGATTTTAAATTATTTAAATATGATGCTTAATAATAAACTCTAAGAACAATAATCACTTTGAGGGGGAAAATTGGTTATAGTGACAATGAATGGGTCTTGATCATAATGTTATAATGGAATGAGGGGATTGCTGCATTGACAAGAACCTCCATTTTAAAAGGCTAGGTCAATATTACTCAAATATTAGTAGTCAATCCTCCTAACTGAGATATTTGTAGTAACTAAGCTGAAATTTTGACTGTGTCATTTTCTTAGTTTGAAGAGCAGTAAAAGCTGATTGTATTAATGTCTTTCCTTTTACATGACTCGTTTATTGTTTAATCTGATAATATAGTCATTGTATAATGACTTCGATCTCATAATCGATCATTTGTAATAAAAACACCCCCGTCAGCTATGCTGCTGTACCAGTCCGATGTCCGGTTATTAGCAAAGTAGTCATGCAATAGTGCTTCTGATAATTTATATTCCTGGTGGTATGCCAGATATTACATGCTCCACTATCTCTTGCTCTCTTCAGCCATGACTTCGTCCACTCCTCCCTCCTCCCGTAGTCCATCCACACAGAAGGTTTGCCATTCCCAAACTCAGACAGAGGTCCTAAAGCCGCTGTTAGGTGGAGGTGTTGGAGGTGGTGGAGGTGGTGCTGAAGGTGGAGCTGCAGCATTGAGAAGGCGTCGGCGTGTCTTGTCTAAGGACGGCCGAAGCAATGTACGCATTGAGCATGTCACTGGCCGTGGAGCTCTCTACCTGCGTGACCTTTGGACCACCTTTCTTGACATGCAATGGCGCTACAAGCTTTTCCTATTCTCTGCCACTTTTGCTGGGACCTGGTTTGCTTTTGGTGTACTGTGGTACCTGGTGGCGCTGGTGCACGGAGACCTGCTGGGTGAGAATACAGGAGGTCGATATTTAAAAATGTTTTCTATTATGTGGAAGTGTGTTTAATATCCTTTCTATCTCTTTCCAGAGTTTGATCCACCATCCAACCACACCCCCTGCGTGATGCAGGTCCAGACACTAACAGCTGCTTTCCTTTTCTCTCTGGAATCACAGACTACAATTGGCTATGGCTTCCGGTGCATCACAGAAGAATGTCCCGTAGCCATCATCCTTCTCATAATGCAGCTAGTTATCACAATGGTGATGGAGATCTTTATCACAGGAACTTTTCTTGCCAAGGTAAAGTGAATGCAATTGCAAATTATAATGTACAGAAAAATAAGGTTGTTTAACATTCAAAATTTGTAAATCCATTGCTCACTGATTTATAATATTTTTTTTAAAGGAAAAATTGTGACATCAACACTGTGGTATAATGCATATTGAAGTATACATTAATCAAAGAAAGCACTAAACAAATCTTTACAGTAATAATTGTCAACCAAAGGCTGCATTTTCTGAAATAGGTCATGCTCCCCGGTGCATCTTCTATGCTCCTAATAATAAACTACATGCTTGGAGAAAAAGTTTGAATTAAACAAGTAATAAGTAGATGCTATTTGACTAAAGCAAAAACTATTAAAAAACTTTCTGAACGTTCTTATGTTCACTAACGTTTTTATTCAGAATTGTTTTCAAAACAATTTAAAATATGTACACCATCTTGTGTGTCCAAATGAGTAACAGTGTGATTATGCTGTGTATAAACAGTAGCTGCTGATGTATGTATAGGATCTATGCTATGCATTAGATTTGCATTATGTACATATACAGTTGTAGGTGGAGGATATAGTAACTGTGTTGTTCTGTGTGTAGGTGGCTCGACCGAAAAAGCGTGGTGAAACTGTAAAGTTCAGTCAGCATGCGGTCGTGGCTAGTCATCAGGGCCAACCATGCCTTATGATCCGTGTAGCCAACATGCGCAAAAGCCTGCTACTGGGCTGTCAGGTAAGTGCATGCATGTTCTAAAAACATTTCATTAAAAAAAATATGAAATATATAGATCACTCCTTTCTAGTGATGGAGCTGAAAATAAGTAAGATCAAACATCTTAGAGAAAAAGAGAGAGATCAAATTTTTTTACTAAATACTTTTTTTTTTATATAAACTTGGTCATTTCCACAATAAAATATTAAAATGTTTTAAGATTTAATTATTGTACTTCTACTGTAGTTTCTTGTCCAGTTTATTGTCATCCTCTTTGAATACTATAAGTTCTTAGCAGATACCATACTACACCTAACACAACTCAGAATGCACCACTGCCACCTCACAGTTCCAGAGCTTCTATCCTGATCTGGTTTGGAGTTCTACATGTTCTTTCTGTGTCCAAGTGTTTTTCACTGGGGTTGTCTAGTTTCTTGCCACTTCTAGAAAACAGTTAGGTGTATTGGTTCGGATAAGTTGCTGTTATCTGAGAATGAGTGTGTGAATATTTGTGTGCATCATGCCCTTTGATTGACTGTGAAAATGTTGCTCAGCTTGGTATAATGTAGTTTCATACAAATATACTGTATTTCTTTTTACTTGTGTTAAGTTTTCTAATAGAGTTTTGACATTTGACTTCTACAAATATACTCAAATATTCAAGTGTACATTTATCCATATATATCTATATATCTATCTCTCTCTCTCTCTCTCTCTCTCTCTCTCTCTCTCTCTCTCTCTCTCTCTCTATATATATATATATATATATATATATATATATATATATATATATATATATATATATATATATATATATATGGAAGTGTAGGAGTGTACATTTAAGAGTATATTTGCATTCACTGCATTCTTTATATTTCAGGTAACCGGTAAGCTGCTGCAGACATCTCTGACTAAAGAGGGTGAGACAGTTCGTTTGGACCAGAGGAATGTTGCCTTTCAGGTGGACACATCCACTGACAGCCCCTTCCTCATCCTGCCACTCACTTTCTACCATGTCATTGATGACAACAGCCCGCTCCGCCCCTGGGCTTCCAAGGGTAAGATCAGACCTCACTGACGTTTTAAAAATACGATAAGATATACCATTATTTGTCCCACAGTGGGGAAATTGTTCTGTTACAGTAGCAAAGAAAAGGAAATGCAAATATATAAAAAAAAATAAGAAATGTAAATATATCAAAGAATAAGACATAATGTAGTATACAACACAAATGTATAAATACAAAGAAGAAAAAAAAGGAGACCATGAGTAAGAAGTTACGCTAACAGGCATATTGCACACTGGTAATATTGCACAGTTTAAAAATTTCTGTTGCACATGTGTTGTTTAAAATACTTTGTTATTGTTATTATTGCAGTGAAACAGTAATAACAGTAAATATTATGGTGACTGGTTCACTGGGAGCAGCTCTGATTGTAAAGTCTAATAGCAGCAGGGAGAAAAGACCTTCTGTATCGCTCCTTCAGACACTTAGGATGTAACAGTGTGTCAGGAATCCACCTGCCACGCCCCCTTCGGTGGCTGTCGTGCCTCTGCTCTCTCTGGAGCTCCCGGCTTAATCACGCACACCTGGGGCTCATTATTACTACATAAGCCCCTCACTCACACTCACTTCTTTGTCCATTATTATATGTGTTTGCTGTTATGTGCTGTTGTACGTATACTTATGCTTTCCTTTCCTTTCCTTTCCTTTCCTTTCCTTTCCTTTCCTTTCCTTTCCTTTCGGACTCTACACTCTCTCTGTGGCTGCGCTTTCTCCCCAAAGCGCACCCCTGATACCCCTATCTTCGTTGTGCGTTCATTCTTGGACTGTATGGACCTCGCCCCTCCAGGGCATACCATGGATATCCCTCAACTCCCTTGAACTCCTAAGGACTGCCGTGTGTGTTTGTGTGTATCTCTCTCTCTCTCTCTCTCTCTCTCTCTCTCTCTCTCTCTCTCTCTCTCTCTCTCTCTCTCTCTCTCACTCTCGTGATTAAACCCGAGCGAGCTGTACTCCGGCAAAAAAGGTCTTCAGTAGCTCTCCCTGCACTCCAAAAGACCTTAGTCTCCTCAGCAGAAAAAATCTGCTCTGCCCTTTCTTATAAATTGCCTCAGTATTATCTGTCCAGTCCAGTTTTTGTATTTGTAAGAGTTCACTCTCACAACTGATGGTAATGAAGTTTGTTTGTGCCTACGGAAATCCGCCACCAGTTCTTTGGTTTTGCCCGCGTTTATCTGGAGGCAGCGCCGTTGGCACCAGTCTGTAAAGAGTTCTAGAAGAATAAAAAAATAAAAAAATAGAAGAAAGTATGAAAAAGGGTTGAGAAAAGAGTATTTTATGAGGTTTAGAAGAAAAATCCAAGCTAGAACTTGTTGTTTAGTACTTAAAAAAATCTTTAAACAAGAATTTATATGGCGGTAACAGATTCAATTTTGCACCTCAACTGAATTTGGTTCACCATTAAAAGTTGTCCAAAGCAATTAAATTAAATGCAGTATAATGCAATAAAAACAAGATAATAATATAAAGAAGAAATGTTGATTGCAAAACACAAATGAGACCAGAAAAATGTGTCTAAAGAGATAAATTAATTCTAACGAGAATTAGATTCAAAAATAGAATTGGGATCTAGACATGAGGTCTAGAACAAGTAAACAATGTAGGTCTAGAGGAGAATAGAATACAAGAACAGATTTGGAAACAGAATAAAAGTTCTAGAAGTCATATAGAAAGTAGACAGTACAAAGTGGGATCTGGTTGAGCGCTTTAAACAAAATTAGGAAAATAATTTAAGAAAATTGTAAATTCGAATTAGGATCTGGATCTGGGTAAACATTTAGAACATCAAGAACAGACCAAAGTAAGTTTAGAACATTGTTCTTTGGAAAGAAACTGTGATTATGTACTATGAAGTACAGAAAGAAGGTTTCTAAGAGGTTTTCAATATTTGAACAGAACTGGGATGTGTTCCAATAGTAGTTAAAAGGTAATTCTAGGAGAGATTTTTTTAGAGTATTTGGATCTGAGTTCCAAAAATATTGAAGAAATTTGAATTTAGAAGGAAATTGGGATGGCCAAGTACTAGTTATAAAGTTCTTTGTTTTAAAGAATGGAAGATCTGCAGTTTCAGAATGTTCTGGTGTGATAGGTCCTAAGGCAGAAAGAGTAAAAATAACTTTTTTATATTTTTTTATTTCTGGAGACTGCCATGATGATGCTTGAATACCTGTTCCAAAGTGTCTGATAGGGATCTGCCTGTGGAGCCTGGTGGTAAAGAATACTAGAGAACACAGTGAATGTGGTTGGACACAAGCCGTGTATGGAGTTGCTTTAAGGACAGAGAGGTGTGTGATTGGTGGAAATGTGAACTGCAGCATGGAGAGAGGAGTCATAGGTGTAAGAAGAGCTCTGTTTCACTGTCTGGCCAGGTAGAAGTCTGTTTGAGAATAAATGGATTTTTCTTTATGATTTTTTAGGAATTAGGCTTGGCTGAGTTTCAGCTGATTGATCTGTCTCAGATTACATTTCTTTTTACATTCAGTTTTAAGAATATACAAAATGAAAGTTTAAACAATGTATAAACATATGATAATATTTTTTTTTTCTTTAGCGTTTCAGATGAAAACTGACAGCTACCATATAACAATAAAATAATATTGCAATGTAATTTTATTGCAACTAAGATTTATACATTTACCAATGGATACAATACAATACAACACAACACAATGTAAGCACACTGTAAAGTCAGCAACTCTGTCACCAATTCTGTCTAACAAAATGTGCAGTGTTTGTTGTAACATGATAAATCTGAAGCTTGTTGGATACGATGTAGGTTGGCTTCCGTGCAGCGGAAAAGACTGAAGATCATGCCAGCACTATAATGTACCAGCAAACCAATTCCCAGAGAAGGATTTCAGCTTTTGGCTGGAACGGTGAAAAGCAAAACTGAAATTCTAGCAGAAGAACGATGTCTGCTGGAAAATATACCAGATGCACCTGTATAATTATATTTTAGGAGTTGTGCCTAGAACACTTTACAAGATTGTAAGTGTTTCAGAACATTTACTGCTGAAGATGATTAAAGATCCATTAGAGAGAAAAAGTAAAAACTATGAAACTAGATGTCATTTTAGATGATTTTAAATAAGCATAATATAGGCCTGTTCACTGATACTGATAAGCGAAGTAGTGTTTTTTTTTTTTTTTTATAATGCTGCGTACTAATTTGCTCTGCAGAAATATTAGTAATACCTAAGTGATATCTAAGTAACATCTGAGTTACTTAGATAAAAGTTTATGAAAAATATTACATTAAGATAATACACAACATATGTGAGATATTTAAGCATCAAGAGAACAGTCAGTTCATGAATAAGCAAATGTAATTATGTCTAAGTGAATTTGAAAATGGCCAAAATGGCATGTCTAGCAGGGTGTTCCTAGTGGTAGGTATGTACTAAAATTGTCCAAAGAAGGACAGCTGGTGAACAAGCAACAGGACCATGGTGCTCACTGATGCAAATGGGGAGTGCAGGCTACCCATCAGGTTAGATTTCATTAAAGTCCCACTATAGCTCAAATTGTGAAATCCATGCTGACCCCTGTACAATGCTAAACGCACCTACAATGGCTCCTACAATCCTACATCATGTGGATGGTGAGTTGTGTGTGTGTGTGTGTGTTTGTGTGTGTGTGTGTGTGTGTGTGTGTGTGTGTGTGTGAGGTTTTTTCTCTGGAAGAGATGACATCATGATGCATTATGGGAAGAAAACAAGCAGTGTGATGCTTTGGCCAAAGTTCTCCTGGACATTCACATGGATTTTACTGTGATAAGTACCATCTATCTGGGTAGTATCTGGTAAAAACCAGGTGCTTTTTATTTACATTTTATGGCTGATCAGTATAGAATATGCTGAAAGGTGCTGTTAATGTTTGTTGCATGCATAGTGCAACCATTCAAATGTGCAGACTTTCAGCCTGGCCTGAACTTGAATGGGAAATTATTGTGAACAATCATGAATATGAAACTTAATATGCGAAACAGTATTTCACTTCATGTTTCGAGGCTAAAGGTCTTGGTTGGGGGGTATCCAGAAAAGAGAAAAAGATTGGAACAAAAGTTTGAGGTTGTGACCATCCTAAAGGGACCTTGTTAACCTGATTTGAGGAGGTTAAAAGACAAGAATCGGAATCACGCAAGTTTGAGCCGGACATTTTGGTCTGGTGTGTTCAGTGAATATGAGGCTTCTGTAATGGGGAGAGAATGTCAGAGCTGGCATGCAATCCTGTAGCATTCTGTTTTGTGTGCTCTCTCGCTATTGCCTATCACTCTCTTGTTCTTTTATTTGCCACTGTTCCTCTCTCTGTGAACTCATCTTTCTCTTTCCATCTTTCTCTATTTTTTCTCTTTGGTTGGAATGTGAGTGTGAGCAAGAGTGTCTCATTTGGAGCACAAAGCAGCTCAGTCTGTTGTGCTGACATGCAGGTACAGGATTCAATTACTGCAGAACAGATTCAGCAACAGAGCAGGGCTGTTACAGTTTCCTACAGTAGGCTTTCTCTCGCTTTCTTGCTAATCATTATTTTAGTTCAGCTCAGTAGTTCAGTTCAGCACTGTGAAGTTACTTTGATGACGTCTTAGTTTGGAGCCATATTAAAGAAACACATTATCTCTATTTGCAAATCAGGTTTAAATGTAGACAGATTTAAATAGCTAATATTCTTTCTTGGGGAAAAGCTACTAAATTGTACACAATTAATGTTTCACCTTACAGCTATTAATATTATTTCTACATTTTCTTTACAAAGAAACTTGTATATGTAAACTATATATAAATATGCATGTTTTCAAAAAACAAAGCTATTCATTATATTTTTTTCTGGCAGCAATGATCAGAAAATTTTATGAAATGCACTCTTTATGTTTAATGTGTATAAAGAAATAATAGATGTGATGATAATGGTATTGAGCTGAGCTCTTCCATTATCACACAGCGCTGCTGCATAATTATACATCTGAATAGAAAAACTGTAACTGCAGATAAACATGCTGCTTTTGTTGACCACACATGTGACCATTATTACAAATATAGTATATAGAGAATTCTTAGAAGTTCTTGGTTTCCCGTTTCTGTTAGGAAAACGTTTTTTTTTTTTTTTTTCGTAGAACATTTGAAAGGGTTTCCCCCAAAGAAACAAACCAGCTTTGACCAGTACACTGTGGGAAAAAAATAAGCTTGTAATATTATGCCACAAAGAGGAGAACAAAAGCAATGATTCACAAAATAATAATAATAAAAATCTTTGACATATAATAGAAAAATGTTATATTTTCAAATTAAAATGATTCAATCTATCAAATTACATATGTACCTTGCAAAAACATTTAACATCAATACACAGAAATCAACCTTCGATGTCAGCTGACAAACTCCTCTCTCAGTCACAAGACTCAAAATCAACAAAATCCTGCAGTCACCAGACTGATTAAAAACAGTCACCAGACTGATTATTATTTTTTTATTTTTATTTTTTTTTACAGTTTATATGTTTTTGGACTCTTAAATGGGCTTGATTTAGCATCTTTAAGTTACATTACAGATCTTATGTATTTATCTGTTGTAATTTTTGCCAATTTGTGCTTTCTATTAGATGGATGGGACAAATACAACAATTTATATAAGTTGAATATTCAAATATATTTGTGCCATTCAAGGTTGTCATGGTGCAAAAATATTTGTAAGTGTTTACTGAGTTCATCATACTTGGAAAGCAAACAGACTGAAGTCCCCCCCAAATTCTCATTGTTAGTGTTGAATTTATTTTCTACTGAAAGATTGTACAGAAATGTATAGATAGGGGCTTTTAGATTATAACCCATGTCGTGTAAACACAAATGGCACATTTCATAAAGCTGAGCATAGAGAAGTAGATAAAGACTTTTGAGCAGCATGCAGTCTAGGACTGTACATTTAAACAGTATCAGATTATTAGGTGGAGGTTTTTAAAAATGAAATGAATAATTCAGCTCCCATGCCTTTTTATTGGTACAGTTCTTACTTATCCAAGTCAAATGAATACACCTTGTTGATAAAAATAAATAATCTCCGGATTCTCCAAATACATAGAAACAAATAATTCTAAAGAAATGATCCGAGTGGTCACTATAGGCCCTATGGTGAGGCCTATATAGGCCCATTTCTTTTCCAGCAGGGACTGGATAATATACTGTGAGGTTTATCAGTAATCCTGTTCTCATTCTCATCATTGGAAGGACAGTTTTCCAGCCTGGAAATTGCTGGGTCAATGTATCAAAGGATTTGCTCAAACAAAGACTGAAAGGCCTTAAACATTTTGGTCCTTCACCAGTGGGGTGACTGAATGAATCTTTTGGTATAATTCAGATGTAAGAATACCCCACAGCCCAGACTTGCTTGTCCTCTTATCAATTTTGGAGGGTCATCCTGATCTTTGCAATGTCTCAGTGGTGCCACATTTTCTCCACTTATTAATGATGGTTTTGACAGTCTTCCATGGTACATCTGGCGCCTTCTATTTTCATTTATATGCTTCACTTGGTAAAGTCTCACAGTTAATTTGGACGCTCTTTGTGGCCCATGACTCTTAGTAGACACTTAGTATGATGATTTTAATCAGAATCATTTTAATAAAAGGCAGATGTATGCTAATATGCTACATATGCTAATTTGGAATTTGACTGGTTAGGGCAGCTAGAAAGGTGTGCAGACTTATGCATTAATGATTTTGTAGGTGTTTTTTAAATTAAAATGTTCCCATTTATACATTTTTGTAACATATATAAATTTGTGTTCACAGTTTCCACAAGTACCTAATTGGAAGGAAATACACTCTCCTAACAAATCACTGTGGCCTACGATTTTGAGGCATTGGCATTGCGCCATTAGCTGCCAAAGGTTGGCTTTGTTGCTGTCCGCTCATGCATAAAACATATACTGGATACAAGAGTACTGGAAGTCTGATTTCAATGCAAATGCTGACAATATCTCCAGGCCACCACTACCCATTAACCATGCTGAGCAGAAGCAAGCAACATCCTGTTTGAAAAGGCTGTCCTCTATGGGGACAGAGGGAAATCATTTTACCACTACTGAGAAAAAAGCATGTTGCAGCAGCTATACTTAATCTATGTGTAGTGTAGTTTTCATGAAAGTAGCAACTTGATGAAGCAAACAAAATACACCAATGCAATGCTCTTTATAAAAAAATAAAAAATAAATAAAAAATAAAAAATAAATATGCAAATCTGGCCCTTTTTATTCAATTGGTCTACTCAGAAAAAAAAATATTTCTTGTAGATGTTTCCGTAAAGTGGCCGAATTGTTATAATTAAGTCCAATATAAAAGAAAAAACATTGAGAAGCTAAATTAAATGAACAGTCAAATAAAATCTCAGCTTGTAAGCGACATTGCTCCTCATTTTTTTTGTCAAGTTTAATTAGGCCAACCTGCATTCAGATGCATTCACAAGGAAAAAGTTATCCATGTAGGTATACTTTGTCCACCCAACAATGTGCAATAGCCCTAGTGGAATAAATATTATTGCATTGAAAATTGTCATAAAATGAGGCATTTATTTCAAACATAACACAAGCACATTCTTTAAACAACCTTACCGCAAAATAGTTTTGTTTGAATATGTATGGAAAAAATAGATATACTAATCAAACTTAGCCCGAAACACTTGATAGTGGCTTCAAGTTCACAGTTAAAGTGTTTCTTTATTCAGTTTTAAATGTATAATTTTGCAGAACCAAAAAAGTCTGGACTTTGAGTCAGCCAGTTTCTGTAATTGTATGTTAATAGCGTAGAGTAGAGTGGTTGAAGTTTCCTCAGAGTTTCTGCCAACAAAACTTTCAATTCATCCACATTATCTCTCATAGATGATTTAAATCGATTAGAGCATGCTTCTGGGATTTTTTTTTTCAAAAGGTGACTGATAATGCTTTGTTTCTTTATCCTACTAAAAAATTCCATTTCTGCCACTTCATTAATTTTCGGGGAATTCTGCAGGTCTGAATAATAAAAAAAACTTTTCTGAGTTTATGGGAACTACTTTTTCTTGGAAGGTAAACTTGTCTTATCTTTCTTTAAGCCGCACTTAAATTGCTCTTTGTTTGCACTTGTCGATGTTTATAAATAGGTTAAACAATAGGAAACATAAGTAATCTAGACAAACTATAATATATATATCATAGCTTATAACTTATGAGAAATAACCAATATGATTGTAATAATAAATCACAAATGCATACATTGCTGCAATTCCTGGTTTAGTTTAGTGGAACTTGTAAACAAATGAGGTAACCCTTTGGAAAGGTAAGGGTCCATTGAAAGACATTCCATGGAGGAATTTTAATCCAACGAAACAATGTAGTAATATGGATGGTTATTCATTTGTTTACATGACATTTCATTGGGAAGAATTATTGTTTGTATCCGTTAGGGAAAAACGTACACGCCAACAATTGCGTCTTTGTAGTAAAAAGTTACATGGTTTATTAGTGTGCAGTTATGAATAATACTTGACTTGTCAAATCTGAAAATGAGACAATGTGGGTTAAGTGTCTAAAATCTATTTTTTAAACAGAACAACCTGCCAACTGTTTTTATATGGTAAAGAGCTATCTTTTCTCTTCCTGAAATGCTTCCTGTTTCTGAATACAAAACCTTTGTACATATATCTGCTAAGTATGGAAAGTAAACAAAAGGATCAGGTATAATAAGAAGAAGTAGAAAAGGTTATACAGTATGTGCTGACACAATATTTCACCATATATGTATACTGACCTTTATTTGAACTACAGTGACACCTGTCTTATACTTTTCTCTCATGTCTTTGTGTCACACATTTTCTCAAAGTGGAATATAGTTCACATCTAGTGATACATATAGTTCCCAGAAGTTGTTTTCCTATTTACTTGCTAGATTGCGGTTCATTTGCAAAGAATGAGAATAAAGACAGCAAACGGTAATTACACTGTGTGTGATTTTGTAGAAGTGTGTCTATGTAAAACACAAATGTACTGAAAATCTTCCTATAAGTGGTAGTATTATTAAGCAATATTACACATAATAATATAATAATAATTAATAAATAATAATAATAATTAAAGGTTGGGGAACTGAGCAGATGAAACAACTATACCTCAATATTCTCAAGTAATTTCACAAAATTCAAATGAATCCTACTGTAGTTATGATCTGCCCCCTGTGCTTTTGTGTCCGTAAGTACAGTAATAATGATTACTCAACTTAATTAGAAGCGTATGTGTGAAATACTGCAAGGATGAGAAATAACAGAGTGTAAGAGAAATAAAGAGAGAGGAAGTGATACTTACAGTCTTTACAGAGTTACTATTTTGAGCTTTAATGAAACTAGTATGTTTCCAGTGCGGAAGTAGGTCTAAGTGACAATCATAACCATCTGTTCAAACATTTTTTAAGTGTGCGCGTGCTGTAGATTGAAAGTCATCTTTATTAGGGAGGGTATTCTGGTGTTCATATTTCCCGCTTAGTTGGTTGTGCAATTCGGGTTGTGTAGTTGGTTGTGCAATACATAGGTTGGGATTACCCAAGAGTGTTTTCTGGTGGTGACGCATGGCTTCCCCACACCAAGAAGGGAACAAGAGCAGTTGGTGAATGCAGTGGTTATTTGTGTGTGTGTGTGTGTGTGTGTGGGGGGGGGGGTAAGTGTGTGGGTAGGTGCTCGACTGCGATCTCAGTCTACTGCTTCGGAATAAAGTATGTATGGAGAGTTATGTAGGAGGTCTTTATTGTTGTTCCAAAACACCTGACTCATGTCATGAAGGATTTGCTATTTATCTGAAGCAGGTGAATGCTGGAAAGCCCCATGTGTCACAATGGTATCAAAAACTACTAACTCAGGCAATAAAGAAAAACTGGGAATAGGGATTTATTTAGAATTCTCAGCTCACGCTGATGACCAATCAAGTTGAAAAATAACCACAATAAAATGTCCCTTTCTTGTAATATCCCTAGGTGGAGGCTGGGCTGACCCAGAAATGGCAGATTTTGAACTGCTGGTAATAATGAGTGCCACAGTGGAGCCAACATCAGCCACTTGCCAGGTACGAACCTCCTACCTGCCCGATGAAATCCTGTGGGGCTACGAGTTTCCCCCTGTTGTCTCACTCTCCCCGTCAGGGAAATACGTGGCTGACTTCGCCTTCTTCGACAAAGTGGCTAAGACCAAGACCCAGCCGTGCTTTAAACAAACCTCCTCTTCAGGTCCAGGCTCAGACAGTGGACGGGAAGGAGGAGAAAAGGATCTGGAGAAGACAAAGCTGGAGGAGAGCTACAGGGATGAAAAACGGCGCGATAGAGGGAGGATCCGGGATAGCAGCCCACTTAGCGTTCGCATTAGTAATGTTTAGATTCAGCAAGACATGTTAAGAGAGAGAGAGAGAGAGAGAGCCAGACTAACAGTAAGCTACTAGGAGATGAGGACTGTACGATGTTCACAATAAATCCTCTTCTGAAGACACATTTTTCACATACTGTACATATACATACACTGGACTTCGAGGCGAACAGTGGCATCACTATCATGTGGCTAAGATTAATATTCTCACTTGACCACTGGCCTTGTTGCAAGAATGTGTATTTTTTTTTTTTTTTTGTATTTTCATTTTTACAGCTTGGACTACGACAAGATTCTGAAATGATTAAAAGGCCAAAATATACAAAGACCCATCATTATATAACAAAAGCACTGTACAGAAGGAGCAAAGCTTCTATGTCCTTGGACTTTGTGTTCCATATTGATGGACTGAACTGAAACGATGATATTCTGTTACATGTGTATATATTTGTGCCTAACAATGCCATGTTCATTTGAGTATAGGCCTAGTTTTTATGCTGATTTCTTTTTAGTCACTGGAGCAAACATATTGATACAGTATGTTAACAATACTAAAAGCACTTTAACTCTATGAGAAGTTTTCTCTAGTTTCTGTTATGAAAGCATAACTAACTAGTGTATATTGAATGGTGAATACCTGTCCCAACATTTCACATATGTGTGGGTGTTTCTGTGAATCTGTAGTATGTCTGCATGGGTTGGTGCAAAGTGTGGGGCGATGCTAAGCAAAGTATTTTTAGAAATGCACAAAACTGAAAGCACTTCATATGTATATATTATGATGATGATGGCAATGATGTTAATGGTAATGATTATGATGATGATGATGATGATGATGATTATTATTATTATTATTATTATTATTATTATTATTATTATTATTATTATTATTATTATTATTATGAGATATTGTTGGGTACTAAAATCAAGTGTAAGTGGTCTGTCCTACTTGTGGGAAGGAAACATATTTTTATTCTAATGTATGTGATAGAACTCAGTTTTAAACACTGGGTAATTATCACTTTAATGTCTTAAGCTTTTAAATGACTGTTTAAAATAAAGAATATGTTCAGAAGCAGTTACAGGCTCTGATTGCTACTTATGTCTAAAATCCTGGCTTGTACATTTTCATAAGGTATAAAATAACAGAAAATATCCTGCTTTTCAAAATTAATAGCAAATCCCATGACTCAGTATATTCAAACAAGGAACACTTAGCTTACAGGTAATGTCAGGGTTAGTGTATAATAGTAAAACTGGATGACCTACATTGCAGTTGCACACTTTGTTTTGCAGAAAATTTCCATGAGATCACATGCCACAACACACTTGTTATACAGTTACAAAACTTCCTCCCTGGATAAACATTTAGCACCAACCAATAACAGACACTTAGTTGACACATTTACATTATAACAGCTTAGAATTTCCGCAGTCATTGTTTAGTTACTCCAATGATTCTCTACACGATTGGCATTTCCCGGCGAGAACCTTGTTATTTTTATGTTTTTTTTCCTAATATAACATACGTTTTTAATTAATTAGGGCTCCGAAAATACAAGGAAAAGAATTAAGATCACATGACTACAATACTGTACTTTCACACAGGGCATTAGACAAAAGGATTTCCCAGGGCTGGAAATGCAACCTTTGGAGTTTCTCAGAAGACCAATTTTACAGGAATGTCACAGACAAAATGGAATTTTGCAGTTTTATATATATATATATATATATATATATATATATATATATATATATATATATATATATATATATATATATATATATATTTTTTTTTTTTTTTTATCATCCAGATCATCTTGTGGGTTTCATGGTGAGACCCCAATTGTGGTTTGTTTCTACACAGTTGTGGGAAACATGGCCCACCATATTAAAGGTATTATACTGTTATATTCTATATTGTTATAGAGCCAGTTTGTTTGGCTTGTAACTATTCAGTGGGTTTATTTCAAACCTTAATAACCTAAGCAACAAAAAGTATAAAAAAAAAAAACAACAAAAAAAAAAAAAAAACTTGGATTGTCAATAATAAGTTAACAGTAAACAAATATATATACACACGCAAATATAGATAACGATTTCAAAATATGAATAGATGAATGATAACCAAAAATACACTTGAAGCAGGTCCTTAGAAACCATTTTTAGTCATTCATTTGTTTCTTCACTTGTTCATGCAGTATTTCTATAGTTAAAAGTATCCAAGATTGAAAACCCTTGAGAACCCTTAATATAGTCTATGAGATATTTCTGTCTTAGAGAAAATGCCTGCAGTTATATAGCAACAAATAATAAAATGAAAATTTATAAAATGTATAATAAAAATGTATCACATTTGTAGGTATGTATTGCTCTACTTGTGTGTGTGTGTATACATATATATTGTACTTCTCTTAGTCTATAAAACATAAAACACCTTCATGTAAATGACGAGTTCGAGATAATAAAAATGACACCATGATTAACTTAAGGGAAATTTCTCTCTCTCTCTCGCTTGTTCTCGCTCTCTCTCTCTCTCGCTCTCTCTCTCTCTCTCTCTCTCTCTCTCTCTCTCTCTCTCTCTCTCTCTCTCTCGCTCTCTCTCTCTCTCTCTCTCTCTCTCTCTCTCTCTCTCTCTCTCTCTCTTGCTCTGTTATTTCCTGTGAAGCCACAAACCTATTTAGCAGAGCAGGTGTTAAGCATCACTCAGCCCTGCTTTCTTGTCACGATGAGGAGCTATCTACAGATCTTCATTCTTATCATCTTGAATTTCACACCAGGTCAGTAGCTTACTGCTAAATGAATTCATGTTAATAACTGTGCTGTAGTTCCAATTTAGAGATACTTACAAATATATAATATTTCATACTTTTATTACAAACTATTCACAATTGTACTTAAAAATGCTGTCTGTAACATTTTGCTGAATTTGAATTTAAGAAATAAGGGAATTTATGATGATTTATTTGTCTATTTTTAGACTGTGGAGCTTGGGTGGTTTACAAGTCAGTTGGAGATAAAGCTCATCTCACCTTGAAAGAACGCTGGAATATATCAGTCAAATGGAGGAAGGATAATAATCTGATTGCAGTTGTAGAAAACCAAAAGCCATCTATAAAGCAACCAGAAAAATTTCATATACATCTTTCTGACTACTCCTTGTTTATTCATAATTTGACGGTGAACGACTCTGGATCTTATAAAGCTCAGACTGGACAATGGGAAGAAAACTTCATTGAATACAAACTGATAGTACAGGGTAAGTTGACTATGTTATATGATATATGAGATATAAAACATGAAGGGCAGTCTTTTGTGATGTAAACAAAGATCTCTGAAGATATTTGTTTTCAGCAGCTGGCTAACATCTGTCATTATTGATGAATGACACTCACTTTTAAGCTATATTAAAGTAGTTACATTTAAAACTATGAAATGTGCAGACAATAGATTAATTAACTTGATCACCCATGTTATACTGGTTATACTCCTCATTTATTTATTAGTTAATTAAAAAAAAAAATGCAAAGCTTGTCATGTTAACTTGATATAATATAGTGCCACAAGTATATGAACTCTCACCTATCTGACTAATCACCACATATATGTGCTCACTGAACATCATATTGTACATTTAGTCCCCTTTTGCTGTTTGGATGTGAATTTAAGAATTTATGTTCATTCAGCTAAAAGATCATTAGTGAGGCCAGTGTTACTGGTCATTCCATTGGTGTTCATGGTGGACGTGTTGTTCAGTGGGGTTAAGGTCCGGGATCTGTGCTCTCAAATTCTTCCATTTCAGCCTTAACACAACATGTATTCATGTATATTAGATTGTGCACAGGAGCCTTGTTAGGCTGAAATAAAGTTTTGGGCCTTTTAGTTAGATTAAAGTGAATTTTTCCCCACACAAAGACATTCTATATGCGTTTTGTTTAGGGAAGACAGAGATATTAGTGCAATATTAATATAGTGAGGTGGCAAAGGTAGCCTATTTCCTGTATTAGTGATTTTCTAAAGATGGCTATTAACTTGTGCATTGAATTTAGGTGTGTTTTGAGTGATTAAAAGTCACCAAAGTGTGCAAATCTACTGAACATTCTGTTCCCAGGTTGGGTATTTAAAAAAAAAAAAATTTAATATGTTGTCTTTTTGTTGTTGTTTCAGATCCAGTTTCACAACCTGTGATCAATACCAACCTTGATCTCCAGTCAAACTCCTCATCTGTTTGCCACTTCCTGGTAAAATGTTCAGCTGATGGAGACTCAGTGACTTATGACTGTGATCACAAGCACTGCTCTCGGACCAATGCCACATTGACCAGAGTGAACATTACTGTCAGCTATACAGACAATGAGTTGTTGGAATGCACCGCCAGCAACCGTGTGGGCAAGAAAAGCACATCATTACCTATGAACAACACATGTAAGTGATTAGTTCATTCTGCTTAATTCTGCATAATACATAGAGCCTAATGCACATGTTACTTAAACAAATGCTTATAATATGTCTTTCCCACAGGTTCAAAAAAAGAAAAAGTTTTCAAACAACCACCTGATTACATCTTGGTTTTAATGATCACAATATGTTGCCCAATTGTACTTGTTTTTGTGGTCGTGCTGATCTACTTTTTCAAACATTTTTATTTTAACAGAAAGAAAAAACAGGTAAATACTTCCATATTAGTACATGTACAAGCTAATCTGCATGATCATGCACTTGCAGGACCATTCCTCTAAATGTTTATCAAACCTGTTTTCTTATTATTACTCTGTGGTTAGAATGGAGGAGGAAATCAAGAAGATAAGGGGGTAAACACAGTCTACAGTGTGGTATGCAAGCAACCAAAAACCGAGACTCCAGCAGACAGCAGTGCTGCACAAAATGCAGCTGCAGCAATTTATGATGTTCCCTCAAATTGTGTAAGATGTCATTTTCCTTTTCCTTTAGAAAGAAATAGAGCATATTTATCACAATGCTCATTTGTTTATAATGTACATTTTTATGCAAACTGATCAAATGGATATGTACATTCAGAATATATACTATATATTCTGTTCCTAAAAATAATCAAACCATAGATAATTTGACACTTTTATGTATTTCTTTTCCAAAATATATTCAATAGCATGTAAAGTCTTTTTTAAGTATCTTTTATCTAAAACAGTATAAAATTCCGTAAAGCCTTCTAGCTTTTCTAATACATAACTATTATTCTATATATAGGGAATAAACATGGTCATTCCTTTCACATGTCTCTATTACATGGTGAAAACCAGTTTTTGGCAACCCACTAACTTCCTCTTTGTTTGCTGCTACTGGTAGACCACATCCAACCAGTTTGAGAGTATATACATTATATTTTGCACTGAGTTGGTATTTTATTGAAGTTCCAATGTATCACTTTACCTCATCAGTTAAGTCTTAAACTCGATAACAGCCATAAATCAGTGAATGAATCAAAATTGTGCATGCATACATTTGTTTACAGGGAAATTACCACAAAATAAGGAAACAAGAGTTCCAAAGAACCTGAAAAAATAATCACTTCTTGTTTTTTCTTTCTTTCTTTCTTTCTTTATGTTTAGGTACGAGCTCCCAAAATTGATAGTGGTGACAGTGTGCAAAACGATGACACACAAACAGTTTACTGGAAGCTGGGGCAGACACAGCCATGACATAATCCAATCCTGGACATCATTCAATTGTTAAACTAGAGGACATAATGGCATAACCTGATGAACAAACAAACACTCACACACACACACACACACACACACACACACACACACACACACACACACACACACACACACATATATATATATATATATATATATATATATATATATATATATATATATATATATATATATATATATATATATATATATATATATCCAAAAGTTTTGGGTCACCTGGGATTGTGCCACAAGGGTATTATGAAAGGTATTGATGTAGGTGAGGAGACCTGGGGTGCAGTCAGTTTTCCAATTTATCCCAAAGGAGTTCAGTAAGGATGAGATCAGAGTTCTATAGCAGGCCAATCAAGAGCTTCCTCTCCAAAGCATGTAAACCAGATCTTCAAGGAGCTCACTTTGTGCACAGTGGCATTGTCATGCTGGAACAGGTTTGGGTTTCCAAGTTCAAGTGAATGCAAAATTGTATTATAGCAGATCTAAAGACGTCCTGTACAATTAAATGCCTCCAGCTTTGGGGTAACAGATTGGAAAAGAACCACATATAGCAGGAAAGGTCAGGTGTCCCAATACGTTTGGAAATATAGTGTGTGCGCGCGTGTGTGTGTGTGTGTGTGTGTGTGTGTGCGTGTGTGTGTGTGTATATATATATATATATATATATATACTATGTCATATGTAATAAATTATTGTGTATATGTATAATACAAAGCAATATATACTGTAGCTATGTTATTTGTTATTTATAATGTTTTTTTTTTTTTTATAAGAAAGTTTGTATATTCTACTACATTAAACATTTTTAATTTACTATTCCAGCCTATAATTAATTATCCGGGTAATCAAACATGTCCTTATTTACATGAGTGATTGTTTGTTTGGGGCTTTTAAATAAAAGTACTGGGTTCTTTTTTGTGTGTTCAGATTGATCAAATTTAATAAAGTTTCATGCATAGTTTGGCATGTGCTTGATCAGAATAACACCCTGGTAACTACAGAAAATTTCCCACTGATACAAGGAATCTTTAGTGAAGTGACAACATTACAATCATTCTGGTTTCATTCCTAATTTGCATATTAGAAAAAAAACTTTCCACAGAGTGTGACATGTGACATGTGAAATGTGTTAAAGTAATTCTTAAAAAAACCATTACAAATGTACATTGTTACAGCCAAGTACAGACATACACTATATGGACAAATGTTAGGACAAATAAAAATAAAATTATGAAAAATTACATTTTCATCCATAACTGATTCTTGCAGTAATGTTGTGGCATTACATTTTTCTTTTTACTTGAACTACAAAAAACCCAAACCAGCCTTAATATGACAATGCCCTAGTGCTCAAATCCAGCTCCATGAAGATATGGTTTACATGGGTGGGAATGGAAGATGTTGAGTGGCCTGCTATAGAGATCTGACCTCAACCATGTTGAACACCTTTAAGATGAATTGAAACTCTGACTGCACCCCAGGTCTCCTCACCTTACCTACATCAATACCTGACTTTTAAAATCTCCACAAACACGCTCCAAAATCCAGTGGAACATCTTCTCAGAAGAGTGGAGGTTATAATAACAGTAAACCAGGCCTAAATATGGAATGGGATGTTTAAAAATGATCAGGTTTTCACAAACCTTTGTCCATATAGTGTATTTGGACGTAAAAAAAAAACTATATTTTTTATCTGCCTATCTCAAATATATAAATTGTTAAAATAAAATAATGAGCTGAAAGTGTAAATATTTAGCTGTAGCCAGGTGTGTGTGTGACATAAAAAATGTCTAGAGTTCAAATTTGCTTCTGATCACCATCACTGTACCCTGCAACATCTGTAATAAATGGACATTCGGTGCAACCCAGATGAGGATGGGTTTCCTCTTGAGTCTGGTTCCTCTCAAAGTTTCCTTCTTATGCCATCTCTGGGAGTTTTTCCTTGCCACAGTCGCTCATCAGGGACAAACTTACACTTATAAAAAACATATTCATTTTTATCACCACATTAGCTGTGTAAAACTGCTTTGAAACAATGTTCATTGTTAAAAGCGCAATAGAAATAAAAATGAATTAAATTTAATGAAACATGACCTCAGAACCACCCTGTACACTCTCTATTATCTCGGTATAATTGTACGTTCACAGCATATCATTGTATATATATATATATATATATTTCTATCTATCTATCTATCTATCTATCTATCTATCTATCTATCTATCTATCTATCTATCTATCTATCTATCTATCTATCTATCTATCTATCTATCTATCTATCTATCTATCTATCTATCTATCTATCTATCGTTCTATCGTTCTAGCTATCTAACATTAGATTGAACCAAAAAAACTAATAGAAACAAAAGTGGCTAAATCACTTACATGGTAAATTCTAAAAAAAAATGCTTTGGTTATTTTTAAGAATACCCAAAGCCCCCGAAATGACAGAAAGCGGTGCTGTATGACAGACGATTATTTTCCCTGATAAAGGAATGCCCCTGTCAGAAGGTAGGTGTACCTCTGTCAACGTCAAGACTCATCGGATAATACTTTACATTGCAATAAGCCAGTGGCTGGCTGTACTTTGGTAACTGGGTCTTCAGTAAGGACTTACCCAACTTAATCCACCTCTTAGTACCACCACTATCACGTCTCAATTATAGAAACCATCAACACTATACAAAAACGAAATATTACACGTGGCATTACAGAGAGAGGGACATTTCACATATGGAGGGTGAATACCATTTTACTCAAGCAAGCTCCAAATCTTTACATTACAACTGCAACTGTGCCATCTACATTATCTGGAGCAGTTCAGAATCAATATTTGTCTGATGAAAAATGTGACATGAAAAAACATAAAAGAATCTAAATGACACAATGTACTCACTAGAGATTCATAATTTGCATCGCTCCTCTGAGGCTGTAAGCCAGTGGTACTGCTCGTATTCACTGTTCTTAAAGTGGCAAACAAACCCTTTGCCAGGCTAAGGCAAGCTAGCTAGCTTCGGGATTGGTTGATCTCTTCTCACGATGTCTAGCATTTCTTGAAATTAGATTTTTTTAAATGTCTGGGACCAAATCAATTTCACTTCCTCCGTCAGCCATTGTGGGCATAAAAATGTCTAACTTAGTTGTATTACAGTTTTTCTCAGTTGCTTTAGAGCATTTCTTGAATTATCCTTAAGATTTGCAAATCAGTAAGTGCATTCTCAAAACAATGTGTACAAACAGCACAATACATTGGATTTCTTGCAAAAGCCTGTTTTTTGCTCAAAATCCTTAGTACTTCTCTTAAAAGTAAGTATTTGTGTCAATGAACATATCATTGCTATCAAAATAACAAGTCCTTTTATCATTGTTTACGAATAGTCAAAATGTTTAGTCATTTTTTCAATATGACAATGCTTTATTTTAGTATTTCCTGATGTAAGCTATGTTTTGCATTACAAGTATTGAAAATACACGAGGCTGAATTGACAACTATGAATTTCAACAGCACAAATTTACACATTACTGTATGTGGGATCTTGACTGTAAGAGACTGGACAGGATTCACACTTTTTTATTTTTATTTACTAGTAGACTGACTAAAAATGCACAATTCATTAATTCAAGACACATTTACCAAAAAGTGTAATAGAACTGTGAAGAAGAAAAGCTTGACACATTTTGACAACTGGTTTAAACATTTGGCACTTAATGACTTATGCAATGAACTGATGCCTAAATGTTTTGGGGGTTAAAACCATTTAGGTGAAACCAGTATAATACATTTTGATCAACATGACATAAACAACTGAAAATGTAGGAAAAAGCAGACACTTGTACACAATCAATTAAATGATGTACCAAAGCATTCGCAATTTGATCAAAGCAACGAGAAATGTTCTTATGTTGAGCACAAATGACTAAATGATGTGGAGTTTAAACAAGTAGTTTTGAGAATTTCATTTCTGATCTGAGAAACTCTCCAAAGCGACTGACAAAAACTGTAATATGTGCAGATCGCTACATGTGTGTTTTGCTAGTTGAATTTGGCTGTAACAGTTTTCCTCTGAATCAGAACCAACCAATCAGAAGAAGGAAAAATGCTGACGCTATTCTGGGCCAGCTGGATGACCCTGTGAGGTAAATTTGCAATCTGATTGGTTAAAGAAACAGACTCATCGCTAATATAGTCTAAGGTACAACAGCCACCACTACTGATTTTGGAAGGCCCTGGGAAGATTAGATTGACATGGCAACACATAGAGGCTGAAATCTCATTGAACAAAAAAATCTAACGTCTACATACATGTACTGGAATAACTTTTGGCAATAAATTAATACAATTTCATGGAACAAATATTAGAAATTAGGTTGTAAATGTAGATGCTTCTGATAGTGTTAAGCCCATCAGAGAAGTGCCCACCACTGCATTAAGCATACTTAAAAAAAAATCTCCAATAAACTGTGTAACTTTGTCAATGTCCAGAAATTTATTTTATATTTGTTATTGCTTCTTTGTTTTACTTCTTTGTACCGTATTTTCCGGACCATAAGCTGCTAGTTTTTTCCCACTCTTTGAACCCCGTGGCTTGAACAATGAAGCGGCTAATTTATGAATTTTTCCTGGGTTTTTCCCGGTTTCACAAGCTTCAAGCCAAAAAACTGAGCCCCATAACATAAGACCAATGAAATTGCCGAACGGGTTCAGGTGAACCAATTAAATTCTTTATATTAAATAGGATGCGTTCCCACTAAATCGGGCCGCACCACATCATTTGACCTGCCGCTCACTCGGACTGTCTACAGGAAATGCGAATCATTTATCATGCTGAAAACAACCGGGCATGAAAAAACGCACTTCACTTGTGTTCTGAGCTGCACGGCATCGGGAGAAAATTGTTGTGAAAGGAAGGAGGAAGACAGTGAACAATGACTTTCTTGGTAGGCTACTGTTTTGATACAAGCCGTGTAACAGACACTGTCTTTCGTTAAAGCCTGGGTAAAGTTTATTAGTTTCAGTGTAGACTTATAGACAGGTGCGGCTTATTTATGTTCAAAATAAAAATCTTTTGTCCAATACAGTCGGTACGCTTATATTTGGGTGCTCTTAATAGTCCGGAAATTACGGTAGTCATTATCATTTTGACTGGACACTTAATTAGGTTTAAACAAAGCTTGATAACAACATTTATAAAAAATAATAATTGAATCTTATGCAATAGGACTCCTTCTGCTGGTGTGAGACTAAATTGCAGCTGAGCTCGACTCAACTTTTACTCTCTATAAATACAATAGGTGAGACTCTCATCCCTGAGCACATACACTTCCAATATTCAATAAACAACTACCGCATAACTAACTATTGCAGTTTACTGATTAAGCATCCTGTAATACAATATGTATTAATGCGAGTTGGATATTGAATGTAAATCAAATTGTTGCCTTAGTCATAATTTATAGGAGGAACAACAATAGTTTTTGTAATGCACAGATTATAAAGGATATCTCAACATAATTCATAGAAAAGGCCAGTGTTAATAAAGCAAAAGATCAATAAATAAATGTAGTAATATTCAACAAACAAAATAAATTATATAAAAAGATTTAGATTAATACACAATTTTAAAAAGTGTATGCAGCTAAAAAGCACTCTGACATATTCTTGGAAGATCTTCATAAATGAATTTCATAAGATATACTGCACTGTACAGAGCATTAACCTGGTGCTGCTTTTTATACAATATACAGTGACAATAAAAAGTCAGCATAACCTGTAAAAATCTTTAGTGAGGGAAATAATTATTTGAACCCCTGTTGATTTTGAAAGTGTACCCTCTTACAAAGAAATGAACAGTCTAGAATGTTTATGGTAGGTTTCTTTTAACAGTATAAAAAGAATAGTTATAAATTATTTTGTATTGATCAAGTGAAATAAGTATTTGATCCCGTACCAAATTAGCAAGAATTCTGACTCCCCCAGACCCACATTAGTCCTGTCCTTTTAGAAAAGTACTTCTAATACCAACTTACTGTATTATGTCAATAAAAGACACCTGTCACAAAATCGACCTCTTCCATTCAAACCTCTCCACCACCATTGGAAAGACCAAAGAGCCATTAAAGGACATCAAGGAAAAGATTGTAGACCTGCACAAGGTTGGAATGGGCTACAATACCATTAGTTAAGTTGAAATGAGTTGGAAGTGCAAAACCTTGCCAGGTGTGTGTTATTTCCCTATTGTATTTTGTACAAGTAAAAAAAGTCTACAGTTAATTTCAAGAGAATTTGGGAACCTTGTGTTAATAACTTTGAATATTATGTCAAAAACAGGTGTCAAATTGAGTCATTATGAAGCTGAAAACCCCCAATAACCCACCAGATAGGCAGCAAAAACATTAGGTCTGAGAGTAAAACTGCTAAAATTAGTTCCCAGTTCACTTATTATATCATGAATCAGGATGTATAATTGTATTTGACGTCTTTGTTTATATGTTATTAACATAGGTGTGATCCAGAATGGACATTTGGGGAGATGTGGAGTGGTTCATTAGGAAAAAAGTTTGTTTGGCTGATACATCGACCTGCAGAAGCATATAGGTACAAAGTGGTCTATCTATCTATCTATCTATCTATCTATCTATCTATCTATCTATCTATCTATCTATCTATCTATCTATCTATCTATCTATCTATCTATCTATCTATCTATCTGTCTATCTGTCTGTCTGTCTGTCTGTCTGTCTGTCTGTCTGTCTGTAAATATATACTGTATATATGTGACAGCTGTTATGATGTAATATTTAAAGTTGGCAGAAAAAGATTTCCGAAATGCTTTTGAAATAAATGTATGCTTTCTTGCGGCTAACATGGGGGGCCCACATAATGCTGTGGTTTCTACACAGGTCTTATATTATAGCTGCAAATCTGTGTGTGTATGTGTAAGTGAGTGCAACAATTAAAATGCAAAAATTAAGAATCCATTGGTGACATTTATAAGTGACCTGTCAGGAAACCAAAGTAAAAAAAGAAAGTGAAAGTAAAAAATTGTTTGGGGGCTGGAAATGTTGCAGGCTATTACGATAAAACAGAGATATAGCAGAGGCAAGATGTTTTTTTTAAGGCTACAATGTGTATTAGGGGCATTTGACACAGGGACCCATTAGTAAATCTGTCACTGTATGTGGTTTTGCTGTGAGTTAAAGCCAAGGTGAATGTGTGATTTATTTTATTTTGAACCTTTGTTTATTTGAAGTATTTTGACTTTTCTTAAATTTCATTTTAATCAAACCAGTTTTTTGTTACTCATTCAAGAGTTTAATTTTTTATTTGTATCATTGCATTTGTCCAGAAAAGTCTTGTGTTTGGTTAATTAAGCACTTGTGAGTATAGCATGTAGTTCCAGCTCTCCTGTTGTGTTCCAGAATTTTCTCTCTAAAAATAAAGTGCAAGAAATTTCATACATTTTTCATGAGGTCCATGTGTTTTTTATGGAACGTATATACCCCAGTTGTGTTCTCTGTTAAAAATAAAGTCATAGGATAATAGTCTGTAATATAATTACATTTCTACACTCCTTTACCTCACCTCAATATGCAGTTGTCTTTGATCAGACGCACACACATACACACATCTTAGACTCCTTTTTGGTTTCCTTAGCAACCCCCACAGAAACCTTTTAACAGTATAATGTTTACCCCACAGGAACTACACCTGTTGAAACACAAAATGAAGAAATCATACAACTTTCCCACAGCTCTGTTATATAATGTTTTAAAGGCCTTGCTCACAGTTCAGTCTGTGGCAGCGCAATGGCCAAGCGATATGCTGCACGTGAAGCTCTGGATTCATATTTGGCCATGACGGTAATCAGGAAGAGAGAAACCAGGTTGACAGTGGGGAGGTTTTAGTGGAGGAAGTGTCAGGTGTTGAGGGTGACACAAAGTACAACCCAGAGGAAGAAGAAGACTCTGACACTAATGAGGAAGAAGCTGAACCCAGCCGAAGTTTAATTAAATGCAATTAAACAATATCTTTTTATTTGTATGGCAAATTTAACAATGGATATTGCCTAAAAGCAGCTTCACACAGATAATGTGGTATGAAAGAATAAATAAGATTGTCCTTTATAAGTGTAATTTTGTCCCTAAAAATTCAAAGAAAAACTCCCTGAGATGGCATAAGGAAGAAACCTTGAAAAAAAACAGACTCAAAAGGGGAACCCATCCTCATCTGGGTGGCACCAAATGTACATTTATTAAAGCTAAATGATGTTGAGGGGTGCAGTGATGGTGATCAGATACAAACTGTAATTCTAAGTCAGTGTAGCAGACTGTTGACATTAAGTACATTTACATTTACATTTGCTGCATTTAGCAGACACCCTTGTCCACAGTGACATACAAAAGTGTTTTGAGGTAGGTCTTCACCCTTCGCATAAAGATAGCCAGGGACTCTGCTGTTAAGACATCTAGGGGAAGTTCATTCCACCACCTAGTGCCAGAACAGAAAAGAGCCTTGACGTATACATACCTTTCATTTTGAGAGAAGGTGGTACCAGTCGAGCAGTGCTGAAGGATCTCAGACAGCGTGGTGCAGTGCGAGATGTGATGAGGTCTCTGAGGTAGGAAAGTGCTGGTCCATTTTTGGCTTTGTAGGCGAGCATCAGTGTTTTTAATCTGCAGTGAGGTGGTGTGGGAGAACTTGGGCAGATTGAACGCAAGCCGTGCCTGGGTTTTGGATCATTTGTGGTGGACAAATAGCGTTCAGAGGAAGACCTGCCAGCAATGTTGCTGTCCAGTCTTGAAATGACAAGAGACTGAACAAGCACCTGGGCAGTCTGTGTGGACAAAAGACAGTTGATTGTCCACAGTTACCCCAAGGTTGTGAGCAGTGGCTGAAGGGGAGAGCAAAGAGTTATGAAGACTTATTCAGAGATTTTGACCTAAAGATGAATCACCTTGGATAACCAGCAGTTTTGTTTGCTTGGAAGGAGGTAGACCTGGTGAATATTAAAGCCTAGGTGGGTGTGTTGATTTTGAGTGGTGTCTGCAGATCCTGGAACTAATCAAATGTTCAAATGTTTTCCCAGAGCTGAATTTGAAAAAGAGATCTAATACAACATTGGGCGGTATGTATTATTATAAATTTATAATGGAATAAAATGATCAGAAGGACTAAATAATGTTGTGACTTGAACATTTTCTTAGGTATTCATTGACCATCCATTTAAAGCATGTGAAAATGCATGTTTGGATGGCTGCTAGGGGCCTTCACAATCTGGCAAATTGGTTTAGGCAACAGCTTCATGCAACATAGAGTTTATGCAAAAAAAGTCTGCAGGTGCTGACAGTGTAGCCTAATGGTGTATACCTTTGACCGCTGCAACACTTTGTTACAGATTCAAATAAATTCAAAAGAAAGTGAAATAAAGTATAAATCCTAATAATTAATGTCAACTAATATCATACTGAAATCTTGTTTGACTTGTTCACAATCTTTGAAGATATTTATTAGGTTTATCAGAGGCCTCAAATGCTTTCATGAGATACTTAGTTCATGCCACCAGAGGGCATGCGCTCATGAAATCTAAGGGACTTATATCCTGTCTATAGACAACACTGGGCCAACTCGCTTACAGTCTGACATTAGCACATTCTCTGTCTGTTGCATGTTTTTTTTTGTCCTGAGTTATGATTCATAAATCAATTTTGCAGGACACTTTTTTGATTTCTGCTTCTTTGTCATGATGTGGAGCTATCTACACATCACCTTCATCATCCTGAGTTTCCCTGCAGGTTTGTAGTTCATTAATAATTAAATAAATGTTAATGATTTTGATATGAGTCGGACCCTCTGCAAGATAAACTATTTTAACAAAACATTCATTGAACCTTTGTGTTACATACATTAATATTGTCTGTCATTCCCACCCGCAGGCAGTGCTCGGGTCCATGTGGTTTACAAACTAATAGGAGATAAAGCTCATCTCACGCTAAAAGAACACTGGAATATAACAGTCAAATGGAGGAAGGATTATAGTCTGATTGCAGTTGTAGAAAACAGAAAGCCATCTATAAAGCAACCAGAAAAATTTCATTTACGTGTTTCTGACAACTCCTTGTTTATCCACAATTTGACGGTGAGCGACTCTGGAGATTATCAAGCTCAGATTGGACAATGGGAAGAAGAAAAAATCCGATATAAACTGATAGTACAGGGTAAGATCTGATCGTCACATTGATGTATATGCTGTTTGACATGGTGGTCTGTTTAAGCATGGCAGGAAGTGGAGTTACTGTTACCACTCATTAAGCAATTTGCAAACTTCTTGAACTTAATGTAGTTACACTGAACGCTGTGGAACGATTGTAATATGTTCATCACATTACCGCAGGTATGACAGTTGATTCTTTACCAGGCTTTGTCTACTTTACTATTAATATTTATAAGTATCTTCACATCTGCTGCAGAGAAATTCTTCAGTTGTTATTGAGTCATTTTCTGCTCTCGGCTATGTGAGTTTTGTGGTTGTAACTAAATTTAAATCAGTTGTAATTCTTGTAAACGTTTGCTCACACATTTTATTTAGACCTGTGTATAGGTTTGGTTGTGCTAGTTACAGTCATGTGGCAAAGAAAGTACCCTCTCTTAATTCTAGGTTTAATGTATCGGGATGTAATAAGAAACATCTGGTGCTTATCAGGCCTTACAATGAGGTAAATACTACCTCGGATAAACAACATAGCACCAAGATATTATTTCTTTTTCATAAAACAAAAAAATCCATCAGGTGTTAATTTATGTTGGTTTATGAGACTGTTCATACAGCACCAGATTATTGACTGAAGTTGAGAAATTATTTTTGTTGTTGTCCCAGAGGCTGTCTCCAAACCAGTGATCAATACCAGTCTTGATCGCCAGTCAAACTCTTCATCTGTTTGCCAGATCTTGGTAAAATGTTCAACTGATGAAGACTCAGTGACTTACAACTGTGATCACCAGCACTGCATTCGGACAAATGCCACATTTACCAGGGAGAACATTACTGTCAACTATAGAGACACTGGGGTGTTGGAATGCACAGCCAGCAACCATGTGAGCATGAAACGGACATCAATATCCATGAGTAATCCATGTAAGTACATATGAAACAGACATTGTTTATAAAAATAGACAGGACATAATGGCTTGTGTTTCATATGTACTTACATGTATTACTACCTGTTTATTTCATGAATATTTATCATTTCTTTGTCTCACAGGTTCACAGAAAGAACTAGGACTCGCCATAACAATTGATTATATTATGCTTTTAATCATAATGTTTTGCACAATGGTGCTTGTTGTCTTAGTGATCTGTACAATTAAACATTTTTGCAGAAAGAGAAAGAAAAAACAGGTAAATTCTGCAGTACTAGCACATGTACAAGCCAAACTACACTAAAGAGCATTATTTTCCATGATCAAATCTGTTTCCTTTATGTATCTCTCTCTGTTTTTTCTGTGGTTAGACTGAAGGAAAATATCAAGAAAATAAAGGTGTGAACTCTGTCTACGCTGAGGTGGGGAAACCGCTGAGAGCTGAGACTTTAGCAAATAGGAGCACTGCACAAAATGCAACAACAATTTACACATTTCCTTTAAATTGCAAGATGTAATTGTATTTCTTTTTCAAAAAGATATACAACATTATATTTATGCATCATATTTTCCTTGAGTTCATTTTTAGGACATATTGCCCTATACAAGAAAAGAGACTGGTAAGAGACTGAACTTCAGCTGAGCTCCACTTACTGCCTCTCTGCCCTGAGTGCTAATTCTAATGCAATCTAAATACACACACATACTGAATGTCACCCCCATAATACATACCGAGATTCATGTTACATTAAATGTCCAACCTCTTAAATGTTTGCCAGTTGCCAGATTGTGAAAGAATACATTGTGTATTGTATGTATTGTATTGTGTGTATTAATGTAAGTCAGGACAATGAAGGTTCATTTTAATTGAACAGTCTCAAATTCACTTTCGATAATGTGCAGATTTTAAGTAAAGCATAAAAGAAAAAAAAGGGAAAAAAAGTATAATATCCATATAATGTTGAAAAAAAAAAGTTTAATGTACATCTTAAAATGAAGGAAATTGAATATTTAGTTTAAACTGAATAAAGATTTGTACTTTTTTTTAAATATATAAACATGCATTATACCCAGGAGATTGCTGTTGTAAGCTTTTTTTTAACTGCACTGAAACTGAGCAGTAAAGTTTAAAAAATAAAAATAACATTTGTAATTTTAAGCATGTTAGCATCATCATCGTGGAACAATATTAGTATGATTATGATTGGACATTCAGTGCCACCCAGATGAGGATGGGTTCACATACCATCTCAGGTAATTAGCGCTTAATCTTAACTGTGTGTTTTGATTGAGCTCTGAGTAAACGGTATCAGATTCTACACTGACCTTACATGGAAGCAAGAAACCCTGCTTTAATGTCAATCATCTACAACCCATCCAAATAGACAAACCAGAGAATTAATTATAATAATAACAATAATAATAACAACAACAACAACTTAATGATTGGGAAAACATTAAATGGTATTGGTGATGGCAGAAGTTAGGGGATTTCAGTTAGTTTTTTTTTTTTTCCATTTTCCCCCACCAGCTGTCACCATTTACTTTTAGCATCTTTAATCAGATTTTATTGTTTCCACCAGAGTCTTGTTAGATTGGGTGTATTTTAAGTTCCTCTTTTGTGCTTAAATTGGCTAGATGCTGGTGTTCTAGCAGTCTGCGACAGGAGGGTGTGGGAGCCATCTGCAGTGACAGTAAACAGAACAAACAAGCAGACTTTGTTAAATCTATCTATCTATCTATCTATCTATCTATCTATCTATCTATCTATCTATCTATCTATCTATCTATCTATCTATCTATCTATCTATCTATCTATCTATCTCTGTCTGTCTGTCTGTCTGTCTGTCTGTCTGTCTGTCTGTCTGTCTGTCTGTCTGTCTGTCTGTCTGTCTGTCTGTATTTATGTAAGTATCCTACAAGAGTGAACCACCACTGCATCCCATTCTAATGGAGGAAATGGTATTGTGTATCATGTAATTTAATGTATGGGAGAATGTAGATTAAAAACAAATGCAGATAAAATCCAAATCGCAATCCAAACTCTTGAACAAAATACAGGTGTGTGTGTGTCTGCCCAATAAAATTAGTGCAAAACAAGATAAAGAAGTCAGACTTGAGGCTCTGTACAAACAACAACACTTATGACACTGGGAATATGGTTGTATTTAAATACAAACTAATCATAGGTAAAACCCAAAACGTTTACATCTGATTTTCAGCATGTATGTGTGAGTGTTAAGAAAATCAGTGACGATAAAATTCTCTTTATACTGTAGAAGTACTGCTTATATTCGAAGCAATTTAGTGAAAATGTCAGCCAGTCGCACGAACACTTCCGCGGTTGCTACGTCCGCTTCCAGGTCGGCGCCATCTTGCGCTTGCCACCAGATTGTCTCATTTAGCTCCGTGCTTTGTTTGAGACCTTCCAGCCTTTCTTTTTGTTTCATTTTTTCCGTTTTTTTGGACTTTCGCCTTCCCTCGACCTCGGCTTGTCTTTTGCTTTAAACCAATCGTTCATAAGTATTCGGACAGATTATCTTACTGAACTAGTGTTGTGCTAACAGCACCAGAGCAGGATCAGTATAAGGACAATACAATACAGCCACAACTACATTATTATTATTATTATTATTATTATTTAAAAAAAAATAATAATAATTATTCGATCCAGAACCTGAAATACAAAAAGAAAGGGAAAAAACACACACAAATAAAAGAGCTGCTCTCAATAAACTTCACAAAGTTCACATTTGTATTGTTATTTTTTAACACATTCATAGACAGTTTGGTAATAGTAGCGATCAATACAAAATATGTTTTTGTTTTAAAAGCAATCAGATGTATGTGTGTGTGTATGTGTGTGTGATGTACTTGTTCCTTTTTTAAGGGGCCTGGGAAGTGTGTGTGTGTGTGTGTGTGTGTGTGTGTGTGTGTGTGTGTGTGTGTGTGTGTGTGTGTGTGTTATTTAAGATTAACTTTTCATTTTCAGATAAGTGCCAGTTTACACATACACAAATATTCTGCAAAAATTTAGTAAAAAAAATAAATTACATTATTGGGTTTAAATTGAGGCTTACAAATAGAATGGAAATGTCTGTTACAAAATATTATTTCAGCATGAACCTTGAACTAAATACCATACACTTAATGTTGCACGGCTCATAATATACTTTATACACATTGTAATACTAAAGATTGTACTATGAAAACCATTGCATATGTTCCACACACTGTATATAATTAATTAAATTTTTCAATGTATAATTGTATATTAACAAATTAACTGCATATATTTACTGAGACGTATAGTCAATCAAATGTTTGGAGATAAATTCACTCAGTTCATATACTGGTATGTCTATTTATTACACTGTTGTTACCTCCATACAAAACCTGTTCTATATTGCATTGACTGCTGATATTTATTTACAGACTTTCTATACAATGCATGAAAAGAGCTGACTACAGACCAGTAAATTCTACTGTTTTTTGAACATATTCAGAACTTGACTTGACTTGATTTGAAATATACTGGCCGGAAATGTCAAATTCCACATGTTGTGGTAATACTGATGTATTACTGATGTAAGCGTCCAGGCTATGACCATTAGTTTCCATAGTAGATAATCTCCCAGGGTAATTTTTCACACCCCAAGAGATATTTGCATTTTGCACCTATTGCCTAAACTTTTTTTATAAACTTGACTTGACTATATTGGTTCCACCTCTTTTAGACCCTCCCAAAATCTTAACAGCTATTGGGCCAGGATGTGCATTTGCTTTTATTTTATTGGGTGCGCTTTAAGTTAAACCCACCCACAGAAATGTAGACCTGCTCATATAGCTTACAGGACTTAAATATTGCTTGCAATATAAATGCTTAGACTTTAGATATCTTCTATTAATAAAATAAAATACATGAAAAAAGTAAAAAGTGAAATATACAAATTCTAAATATAAAAAATATAAAAATAATACCAAAAATTAAAACATCAGACATCAGAACTTAGAACAATATAGGTATACGAAATTACAGTTAAATAAATAAACGCTTGTCTGACTCTGTCAGCCATGTCACCCTGTGCCATCACACGGAAGTGATGGGTTGCAACATAGTGTAGGTCCGGTTCCAGGCTGTAGATCCTGGCACAGAGCTGACAGTTGTGGGCTTCTGTGCAGTGGCAGTTTAACCACCCATAATGGCCTCCCTTCAATAATGCCATCTTCTTTATCAAACATTAAATCAAGAGTTGCTGAGTTCCTACGTTTGGTTGATATTGTGAAAGTTCCAGAGAGAGGTCTTTTTACATCAGTCTGGAGGACCTTACACCTGGACTCTAGCAACTGCAAGACATAACAGAAACTGCCAACCACTAAAAATAACTAATAGCATTTTGAAATATTAATAGCATTTGGAAAATTGTAAAAAGCAACAGCTGTTAGGCTTCAGCACAGATTTTGGCACTCACAGCTGAAATGCTCTACCTAACTTTAAATGTTAACAGCTCCTGCTAAAAGTGGGCTACATACACAATATATTTGGAAAGAAGACACTGAGCTTTACTGTCAATCATCAAAGTTGATATTGCTCAAAAAGATATTAAGTTATAGATGATGAAGTGCCATAGATATACATTTCCTGCTTTGAACATTATTTTTATTTCATTTATAAATACTTAAAATCAGTCCTGGAGCAATCCAGAAAAGTATTGGGTTGAAAGCCTCATGTTTAATTCTCCTTCTTAGTCCCTGCCACAGGCTCCTAAAGCCTCCATGTGTAAACTGTGACTCTAGTTTCTAGTTTGAGCGGATCACTTATGTTTACATTTTTAATACTTTATTAGATTAAATTTTTATGCACCAAAAGGTCATCCATCCATCCATCCATCCATCCATCCATCCATCCATCCATCCATCCATCCATCCATCCATCCATCCATCCATCCATCCACTTCCCTAGCACCGTTTGGCTTTCTTCAACGCTCTATGCACACTTTAAGATACAGCCTTGTACTTGTCCATGTTCCCAGTGGCGCCTCGCTTTATAGGCCTGAACAAATAGGCGCCAGACAATATCCCAGTCTGCGTCATCTAAAGCGTCCAGCAGAGCGGCCACTGATTAACTTTCTGTTGCAATCTTTGTATACGTGAGGAAGATGGCGATGTGATCCATCATTTTCATCATTTTTTTCATCTTCTCCCGCTTATCCGTAATTCGGGTCGCGGGGGCAGCAGTCTAAGCAGATTTCCCAGACACTTCTCTGTGTCCAGGGATCGGGCTGTCAAGGCCTTCGACTGCTGCCCGATCCTCTCAGCACCGGTCCCTTACGGTCCCTCCTGCAGGTGGTGAGCCCACGGGAAGGCGGCCCCACGTCGCTCCGACGTCACAATCCTTGATTTATTTTTCTCTTAAGGGTCTGGCGACGTGATCCGATTTCCCAAATGGTCAACGTTAATGTGCCTTGTAGCTCTTCTTGAACGTTGTGCAGCAGTGTACAAGCTCTGTCCCTCTGTTTGTTGTTTTTCAAGTGTTCTGATCCAGAAACCTATATTGTAGTACAGCTGTTTGATACCTCAACCAGTTTTTCTCTTACAATGAGAAGTTATCTACCCATTGACAGCTTCTTCATCCTGAGATTCACTGCAGGTCTGTAGGTTAATGATAATTCATTTTATGTTTAATAGTTGTGCTATTACTAGACCATATCTCCCAGTGAAACTTTAATGGTTTTAAAAAAATGTGTTGCTGAACATTAATAACATCTATAATTCTCAGCTATGTGAGTTTTGTGGTCATATATAAATTCAAAAAATTTTGTACACGTTTGCTCACAGGCACTTTATTTAGTCGGTTTGTTTTCTTGTAATTACATTCATGTGAAAAAGAAATTACCCCCTCTTTGAATTCTATGGTTTTTATGTATCAGGACGTAATAAAATGCATTCGCTGCATATCAGGTCTTAGAATGAGGTAAATACAGCCTCAGAGGAACAGCACCACATTACATATTACACAATGTCATTATTTATTTTTCCAAAAGAAAAAAAAGGCATGTTTTGTAGTTTTCTCCAATAGGTGTTAATTTATGTTTTAAGAAGGACCTCAGACCCTGAGGGAATGTTGTTACATTTTGTTACAGTGTGTTCAGTGTATTTTGTGAAATGACATTAAACATCAGAAACGCTCATTTTGGCATACACAGACATTTACACACAACTAAATTATTGATAAATCAGGGCCCATTGTAAGCTAGTAAATGTGAAAATGGGGGACATGTCAAGTCAAGTCAAGTCAAGAGGCTTTAATTGTCTTTTCTACTATACACAGTGGTACACAGTACACAGTAAAAACGAAACAACGTTCCTCTGGAACCCTGGTGCTACACTAAACAACAACAAACAAAACAACATAGAGCTACAACACAAGCTACATAAAGTGCATCGAGTGCAACCTAGTGCAAACAGATAGTGCAGACAAACGACAAGACACAAAACCCAATATAGTGCCGACCAGTAAACCTACTGTATCTTTCTTTCGGCTTCTCCCGTTAGGGGGCGCCACAGCGGATCCTTAGCATGTTTGATTTGGCACATGTTTTTATGCTGGATGCCCTTCCTAACGCAACCCTCCCCAATTTATCCGGGCTTGGGACCGGCACTAAGAGTGGCTGGGGGTTGGTTCCCTGACCGGGAATCGAACCCGGGCCGCAGCGGTGAGAGCGCCGCATCCTAACCACTAGACCACCAGGGAACCTAGTAAACCTACTCAACACGGGAACAATGGTCGTTGTTTTGAGGCACGTGGGAACAGCGTTGCTGCTAAGGGAGATGTTGATGTCACCAAATTATAAAGGAGACATACAAAGCAAGATACTGTAGTAGATAAATTCTTTACATTTTAATATGTTGTCTTTATGGTGTTGTCCCAGAGGACGTCTTAAAACCAGTGATCAATACCAGATTTTTTCACCAGTCAAACTCCTAATCTGTTTGCAAGATCTTGGTAAAATGTTTAGCTGATGGAGACTCAGTGACTTATGACTGTGATCACCAGCACTGTGATCAGACAAATGCCACAATTACCAGGGTGAACATTACTGTCAACTATAGAGACAACCGGGTGTTGAAATGCACAGCCAGCAACCATGTGAGCATGAAACAGACATCAATATCCATGAGTAATCCATGTAAGTACATGACAGAGAGATGTTGTTAAAAAAAAATTACATGATTGCATTTGCCTAATTTACATGTTTTTTTAACAAATATTTATAATTTCTTTGTTTAACAGGTTCAGAAAAAGAACCCGTACTGACCTCAACAATTGATTATATTATGTTTTTGATCATAATGTTTTGCACAGTGGTGCTTGTTAAAGGTATTTGGTATTTTATTTTAAAATACATTTAGATTTATCTTCACCCAACCCTAGTATATTGTATGTATTGTATTGTGTATATTAATGAGTTGATTCACAGGAATGTCAACAGTAATCAGGACAATAAAGGTAAATATATGAGAATATTTTATTTAAGCAACAGGTCTAGATGCACTTTGATAATGTGTAGAATTTAAGTGAAGCATAACAATAAATGAAACAGCATAATATGCATATAGAATAAAAGTGAACATACAGAAAAACACTGAATTGAATATTTAGATAACAGAACTGAATAGAATAGATTTTTTAGTAAACATGAATTTACTCATGAAATACTCAGAAGATGGCGCTATTGTAAGCTTGATTTGTGTATAAAATAAATTTTTTTCTAAATTTCTATATTTTACAGTAGCTAAACTGATCTCGGCACACTGTTATAAAATGTGGGCATCTGCTGCAGATGCAAGAACGATGCATAATGAAATATTGTAATATAAGTTACGAGTTACAAATTACAGCTGCAGTGAATATATACATTTTTAATGCAGGGTATTATTTGTGTATGTAAAAATATAGTATATTAGTATATAGTGCGTATATACACAAGTACTGCTTATGTCTACAGGAGTGGAGATGAGTTCAGACATTTGATGCAGATAAAACTGTACACTGTATGCACAGGACTCACACAGGCTTTTTACAGAACAATAAAATGCATTAAAATTATTATTGATGTCAAACAATTACAGACGTAAAATTAAAGTCATTTAATTCAGTTGTGTGGAAATATTTAGGATATTTTAAATATGTGACTGCAAAACTATAATACTTTTCCCCAGCAGCATTGTACTATCTGAACTTTTCACCATCTGGTTTGTTGTGGAATAGAAAATGTCCACAGACTAACATTTCTGTATTACAAACTTAAAAAATAAATATATAAATATATTTTGCTTTGCAATGCAATTAAATTGTATAATCCATCCTGTTGTGATCTTTGATGTGTTTATAAAATAATTTCTCAATAAAGTTATACAGTGAAATTATATTTGTAATGATGAAATTGTCTGTATTATTGTAACCAGGCTGGAGATTTGGAAGATGCAACACTATTTTTTTTCTCTGTATGTGGTCTACTGCAGGAAGCTGTGAAATCAGCTGTGAAATCAGCTAGTGAAGCCCCATGTGTGTGCTTTAAATAAACGTTATTGGTATCTTAGTCCACACATATGATTAAGTGCAAAGACCGTGTATTCTATCACACATAAACTGATGAACTGCATTGATCTCTTCAGCTCACATTTTTCATTTCGCTTCCAGATTCAGATGTTGTTATCTGAAATATTTAAACGTTGGTATAAGTGAGGAACATAAAAGAAAAGGCTTTGCAGATGTTATTCTTTAATGCATTCATTCTTATATATAAAGCATTAAATAATGATGGATCATATAAAGGAAAATTATCTGGGTTTTTACACTGCAATATACAGTATATTGCACTTTATTGTGACCTTTCTCTTAACTGCACTCAGACTATAGGACTCAGCAATGAACATGCAAGAATGTCATTATAAACTACTTTAAAGCAATGTAACTTGGGTGTACTAGTATACTTCTATGGCAAGCTAGTGGTAGGAGGCATTATGTACAAACATTACATTCTTCTTTCTTCTTTTGGCTGCTCCCATTAGGGGTCGTCACAGCGGATTATCCGTCTCCATACTCCCCCTGTCCTCTACATCTGCCTCTTTCAAACCAACTACCTGCATGTCTTCCTTCACCACATCCATAATCCTCCTCCTTGGCCTTCCTCTTTTCCTCCTTTCTGGTGGCTCCTCAGCATTCTCCCACCGATATACCCCATGTCCTTCCTCTGCACATGTCCAATTCATCTGAATCGAGCTTCTCTCACTTTGTCTGTTTGTGCTGCCCCTCTAATAAACTAATTTCTAATCCTGCCATCCTCATCACTCCCAATGAAAATCTCAATGTAAAAACATTACATATTAAAACAAAAAAAAAAAGTGTATTAAATTATTTAAATGTATTTATTATATTGAATGTTATAGATTTAGCAGTGGGTTCTGGTTGAATGTTTTTCTTAGACCTGGTTTTATTAGTTTTTTGTGAATTGGTTCAGAATTTGAGCAATGAGCTATAAAAATAAAGCGTTTAAGATGTGTTAATTGAAAACACCAGAATGCTATCTCTATTTTCTGCGAATGATTGCTACAGAGGATCACTGCAGTGTGATTACATAATGACACCCAGCAGCTATGAGGCTTGCAGCAACAGGAAGTTTTGTCACTCGACCTGCTTTTCTATATAGACCCTATTTATATTTATACCTCTGACTAAAATTTGATGCAGCAAAATATTCACTTTTTAAGCTGCTTCATGTGTAGTGATAGAGAAAAGTTCTTACACTAATAATTAGAAACAGCTCCTACTCCTCTCTTTTGTAGCAAGACACAACCCTTGAACTACTGTTTCTATACAATTCTACAAAAAAGATTTCTTTATTTATTATTCACTCAATGTTTTTGTGATATGTAAATAGAGTGTTATATTACCTATGTGTTATGCTTCAGCTCTGAGTAAACAGTATCAGATTCTATATTGGCATTGGTCTTCACTAGGTGGAAACAAAAACAAAAAACATGCATTAATCTCTGAAATAAGCTGCAACCCATACAATAAAGAATAAATCATTAATAATAATAATAGCATAAATAATAGCAGCTTAATGATTCAGAAAGCTTTGTTTACAGATTTTTCTTTATACTTTTTTGTGCTGAACCTTGATTTTTCTTTGCTTTTGTCTGTGGCTTGTGTTGAAGCTCAATGTAAGTCACATCATTAGGTCCCGCATCATCATCTGCAGAAACAGTCAACAAAATAAACAAAGTTAGGGGTTGTCGAATAAAAACTAAATAATTAACTACCCAACCAACTAACTAACCAAATAAATACATTAATTAATGAATTAATGAATTAATAAAAATAACAAAATAAATCAATAAGTGAATAAATAAATAAAACTTGTGAATAATTACACATGCATGATATCTTTTAAAAATGGTGCTGATGGTCAGTTTAAATTATAATGGTTTTAAACGGTTTAGCATTTTTCTCCATAAGGCACACATCAGATTTGTTTCTGATGTGCACATTAACCAAAGCATTAATTAAAACCTTTATGTAGTGCACTGCTCTACATGAGGTCTCTCTCTGTCTCTGAACTGACAGAAAGGGTGAAAATAGCAGGAAAACACATGTTAGTTGGTTTATATACCAGCAGTTATATCTAGAATCTTCTAATCTTTTGGCTCATTATTCATATTGACATGTACAGCATATCATTTAAATGGGATGGATGGTTATAATAGTATTGTACAGTATAAGGCATTTAACTAATTTATAATAGTATATATATATATATATATATATATATATAAATACACACACTTCGCCTTCATTTTTGCATAGCTTGTTTTTCTTTATGACCTGTGAATTAACAGCCCCACTGGATTTAGTTGCAGCATCATCTAATCACATAGTACAATGTTTTTTAGACAGGGTTTGTTCTGTATTTACTGTATAGTGTTTATTCGAAATGTATTCCTTCAAGTGTAAATCTAATATCTTAAATGTAAAATAAATTCTCACTTTTATCTGTATTCTCCACAGAGGCATAAATTTGTACATTTCCTACAAACACAAGAAAGATAAAGAATAAAGCAAGAACATACAACAATTACTGTAAACATGAGGAAAGGAAAGTATTTATTTATTTATTTATTTATTTAGTCTAACCAAACTGAAGTGGTGTGTATCCTGACTGAGAGGCCTCGGCTCCTGGGTTCTGGCCTGGTGTCAGATTGCTGTTCTGCTGTATGTCTCCATCCTTTCCTGTACGTAAAGATAGAAGGATCATTTATACACCAGATCTCAGAGCTCTTATATACATTAATGCATACATAATTAAAATGTACCAGATAGTAAAAGGAGCTCATTGATTAAACCGGAAGCCTTTAAACAAATTAAAAAAATAATCTTTTTTGTATTAATATACAAGAGTGAATTAGCGAGATGAATGTGAACCACTGCATACTATTAAAGAAGGTCAAGTTAGTGTGTCATACAAAATGCAAATAAAGTCCTAATCATAATCCAAAATAGTGAACAAAATAAAGCTGTGGTTCTACCAACTGGCAAACAATGTAATTAGGGCATAAGAAGGACATGATGACAAGATGAAATAAAGAAATTAAACTTGTCACATGACTCGTTATAAACAGACCATTAAAAACACTGAACAATACTTTTGGGTGGATTAAAAGACAAACTAATAAAAGGTTAAACCCAAACAGTTTATTTAAAATTAAAACAATTTAGTAAAAATAATGATAATGATCAGACCTTTGCTGGATTTGTGCCAACAGCACCAGAGCAGGATCAGTAAAAGGATAATGAACAGCAAAGCTGAACTCACTCCTACAGCCACAACTACTCTATTATTGTATCCAGATCCTGCGAGAGAAAAGAAAGAAATAAGACACAAAGCTGCTATCAGAACAGTTCTCAAACCTATTAGTACTCTAAGACTTTTAAGTTATTTTTCTTATTACATTTATAGCCAGTGTGAGTGTTAGATTTATTATTATTATCAGTAATAGTAGTAGCAGCAACAATCACTACACAATTTACAAGTTATTGATATAAAGGGTATCAGATACTTTGATAGCTGACGGAAATCCAGCTTTTCGGTGACTCTTCTCTCTCTGGGTGTTTACAGTAGTAGAAACCTTCATCTGACTTTGAGACACTGCTGATGGTCATCTCTCCTGTAGTTTTGCTCTGAACGATCAAATTATCCTTATAGAAATTAACACCAGTGTCTGATATCTTTGTATTGCGATATTTATATAAACAGCGTAAAGTCAGAGGATGTCCCTCAATCACAGGTTGGACAGGACTGTCTAGGATCACACCACCAACTGTAGGAAAGAGAAAGAAGACATTGAAAACAGAAAGACAATACTGAAAACATATCAATGCTAGATATTGGCGAAGGGCAGCACAATGAGTTACATGTAAAATATACTCAAATATCATGTATGATTGTTTCTTTACAGCAAATTAAATAGCGTTCAAAAGTATCATCTCTAGTTCTGTATATTGTGTCTATTACTGATGATAACATTTAAGACTCACGGTGTACTGTGATGTTGACAGGATTACTGCGTCCTCCAGATTCAGACTGACACCAGTAAACTCCAGTGTGTGTGGTATAAAGTGAGCTGATGTTACATCCTGAAACTGATGAACAATCAAACCATGTCATATAGTAATTGTATTTTTCCACTCTCCATCCAGTAGAGTCTCTCTGGTTCTCACAGCTCAGTGACAGAGAGTCAATAGTAAAATGTTGGGTTCTGCTGGGATTAATGATCAGAGACATTGGAGGAGATTCACCTGAAATGCACATAATTTAGATTTTATTATGATTCAAAGGTTTATTTTGTTATAATGATCTTTTCTATGTAAAGTTTATTAATACAGGTAGCTCAGTGGTTAAGGCATTGGGCTTTGGATCAGAAGATCACAGGTTCAAATCCTGCTGCCACTGCTGGGCCCTTGAGCAAAAAGCCCTAAAACCCGCCCCTGCTCAGTTGTAAGTCGCTCTGGATAAGACTGATTTACGTCTGCCAAATGCAAACGTAAATAAACATATAATATTTTACAATTATATTGTATAATTGATCAATTTGAGAAGACATGCATTATGTTCACATTCACTTATACAGTTCTGGCTGGGACTCGTACAGCAGATGATCCAAATAATTTAAGATGATAATACACAAAAGTGTGTTGTTTAACGGCGTAATAAATTGAATAAAGAGAGAGAGAGAGATCAGATCATGAGTGTGTGTCTCAGACATTTACAGCATTAAATCTGTCCAGGTTTGTTACTGAAAATTTTATGGCCTTAAAAGCTGCTGCTTCTTAGTTTTAGTTATGTAATGTGAGATATGTTGGCATAATCATTGGGCAGTAGTGTAAGGAGTCATATTAGTTTGATTTTAACACGTGGAACAAATAAAGCATTTGAGCTTTATATACATCAATATACTGAAATAAATCACATGACCTTACTAAACCTGATTAATTAGCATTTATTTCATTATATTCTTTTTCAGTTTTTCAGTGTTTCTTTTTTTTTTACCACTTAATTATAATAATTATAATAATAATTATAAATATTTATTGATCAAGTATTTGTGATTTGATCTCAGTTAGCTATTCTTTTTCGACTACAAGGGTGACTGGATGCTACATGCTTCATTTCAAATATGGTTATACAGTATTAAATAATATAGCCCATGAATACCCCTAAATGTGTTATTCTTTATATAATTTTTTTTTTTTTTTTTATTAATACATCCATTTACACATTTATTTACTTCAATACAACTCAACACTGCTGATTTATTTTCTCACCAGTAATCCACAGTGGCTGTTGTTTGCTGTACTGGGAGTAAAAGTCTTGTTCTCCTCTCACTGCTCTGCACATATAAACTCCTGTGTGGTTCAGAGTAACAGGACTGAGTGTGTAGGAGCCTCCAGATCCTCTGCTGCTGTCTGAGAGAAGCTCTGGTCTGTACATGTAGGAACCCTGACTGTCTCTGTAGAGAACATCTGTGTACCAGCTGAATGTCCAGCCTGTAGAGGAGGATTTATTAATCTCACATCTTAGGGTCACTGAGTCTCCTTCATTCAGCCAGATCTGTGGAGACACACTCACGACTGCCTCTGCTGTTTCTGATGGACAACAAAAAGGAAAAAAAATAGATTCATACAGGGAGCTAATCTTGTTCCAGTGGAACCCGGTTATGTCGCCGGCCTAAGGGACGCCAAAAAGTGTCGAGATAACCGATGATCGGGATAAACTGTCAGGAATCCACCTGCCACGCCCCCTTTCAGTGGCTGTCATTGCTTCCGCGTGCTCCCAAGCGCTCAGCTCAAATCACGCACACCGCGAGCTTGTTATTCATTCTCCCCAAGCTCCTATATAAACTGCTCACTCACCCACGCGCCCCGTCCGTTATTGCATGTTCATCCCCGTCCGCGTGTGTGCCGGTGTGTTCGCGGATGAGCAGTTTCGCTACGTGCCGTTTGACTCGGACTCTGTTTTCCGGATTATCCCTGCTCACGCAGGTATTTGTGTTGGCACTGCCTTTTGGTTTAAATAAACAAAACTTTCTTTGCTTTCACTTTGGCTTCCGCCTCCGTTCCCGCCTGACATAAACGAAAACCAATATGGCGGCAATATATTAACGTGCTTGAAATTTCTTTATGTACATGATGTGCGTTATTAAATGAGAATGTGCATGCACGTGTTTTTGGAGGGTTTTTTTTTACACAACAGCGTTTGTTTGATTGGTCATGCGGAAGATGATTTTTGGGGATAAACTCATTAAAGTCACATTAAATAGCATGTATGTGAAATATCAGAAGTGTCATTGAAAACAATAGCAAAAATAAAGCAGTTCATCCTTCCCGTGGGCTCACCACCTGCAGGAGGGACCGTAAGGGACGGTGCTGTGAGGATTGGGCAGCAGTCGAAGGCGGGGGCCTGCTTAGACTGCTGCCCCCCGCGACCCGAATTACGGATAAGCGGGAGAAAATGAAATGAAAATTAAAAAAAAGCAGTTCATACACATTTATACACTCAGACAATCCTATATACCACACACACACACACACACACACACACACACACACACCTGACACAGTGAGTGTAACTGCATCGCTGGTCTCTGAGGTCTGAGAGTCACGTTGCGTCTGTCCGCTGCAGTTATATTGACCGATATCAGACTCTCTAGCAGTAAATGAATATTCCCTGTTTTCAATGTAAGACAGAATCTGGACATCATCTTTATACCAGTTGTATGTCCACTCAGTGTCTACATGTTCTCGTATTTCACATGTGAAAACGATTTTCTCTCCACTGAATATTTGTCCATCAGGCTGCAGAGTCACAACAGCTTTTGGTCTCTCTGTACAGTTACAACAAAAACACCACATCAGTCACACCCTTCTCTGTACATCTGATATTGAATCAGTGTGATTTGTAATGATTATGTGCATGTTAAAGGAGTGTAAGATCAGACAGATACCTATCACTGAAAGAGTCACTTCATTACTCACTGGTGATGACAGTCCAGTATTAGACCCATAACATTTGTATTTTTGACTCTGATCTATGTTTATAATGTAGACATAATGATCAGATGTGTGAACATAAACATTATCGCTGTACCAGTGGTACAGTTCACTTCCTCCTGGAATAGTACATGTGAGTGTAACTGTCTCTCCTCTGAATATTTGGGGTGAATTCGGCTGCACAGACAGAACAGGTTTATTGGCTGTAAAAGTAAAAAAACAAAAACACAATGTAAATATCTGAAATTCTGCAGGGAAATCTACAAACACAACCTTCTCCACCTTAATACAAATCCAACATGTACACAACATAGGTAACATAAATACATCACCTTGAGCTTGTCCAACTCGGATCAGTAAAATAAGCACTAAAAGGGAAGAGGAACAGGGAATATGATTTAACACACATTATTTTGTATGACAAAAAACAGCTATAAAAACTGTATTATAGCTACCTGTTTTATTAATGAATTGTGTTTAGGGAAATATATTTTGATGTAAAGACGTCAAGAGTGAATGCAGGGGCAGTTTGTTTAAAGTGAAGCCATACAAACATAAAGAAAAGCCCAAACGCAAAACACAAATATCAGGACACTAAAACAAGATAATCATAACCCAGAGAATAAACAGCAACAGATAACAAAAATCCTGGAAAAACAAACACAAAACAATGAGTAAGCTGTAAGGTAAGATTTATATACTGGTGCTCATTAACAGCAGAAATTATGATACAGGTGTAAAGCAGTCATGTGATATAATCCAGTAAAGTGCAGTGGCTTATCCGAAATGTAGTCAGATTTTTTAATAATCATAAAATATAAGCATCTATTCTGCTTATTACTCTTTGCTTCAGTTCATAGTGAAAATGATCTATTTCTTTACATGTAGAGGTGAATTAACAAATAAGGTCTGTGCAATGTGTTGAAATATGTCTGTTACAGAAATGTCTTTAAAATGACTGTCAAGTGTTTCATGGAAAATATACTGTATATTACTTTCTGGAAAAAAAACCCCCACAAAACCACTTGTTTGATTTGCTCTCAGGAAACGGCTGTGTATAAGGATATTAAATACCTGGGGGATCAGCAAAAACCGACCATGATTCTAAATAAAATAGTACTTTCAGTATAATCTGTGTAGTTAGTGACAGTTCAGCTTAAACAAACTAGTTGCAGCTCAAACAAAACACATTTTAATAATAATTTGGGATTAGATACACTGAAGCAGCCTTTTTATTTTGGGATAAAGACATTACAATCACATTGTGGCAGCGGGGGCGTGGCCGAGCGCCGGGTTGTAAATGGAGGGCGAGGCGGGGAGCAGGTAGACACAGGAATGCCTCACCTGAAGGGAATAATGACTAATGAGTGCTCGCTCTCTTTCAGTGATAGAAGGGGGCATATAAGGAGGAGCGCGCGCGCGTGTGTGTGTCAGTGTCAGTCAGTCAGTCAGTGTGTCAGAGAAGTGTGACTGAGGCACTGAGCACCAGAAAATAAAGGAAAAATTCTCAATAAAGAAACTTTATTGACTCAGACACTGTCCTGTCATGGCGTTCCTTTTCATCGAGCCATACGCTCTCCCACACACATTAAATAGCATGTATGTTAAATAGTAGAAGTGCCACTGAGAACAATAGCAAAAATAAAGCAGTTCATGCACTCATTCATACACTCCAACAATCATATAATTAATCATTATTAATTAATGCCATCATGTTGATTCACATTTGGATTTGTCATGGAAACAACTGATTTTACATTAGAATAAAGCTAAAGTATGGACTGTTTTGCATCATCCTGACCAGATATTAAGAAATAATTAATAACGTTACCATTTAATACATACTAACACACAAAAATACACCTGACATAGTGAGTGTAACAGCATTGCTGGTTTCTAAGGTCTGAGAGTCGCCTTTAAACTGAATTCTATTAAATTGTAGGTAGTGAAATTTAACAGTGATTTGAAATCGCGGGAAATAAGAGTCTGTGTGGGAGTTGTAAGAGTATAGAGCGAGAGATGATATTTGCCTGTTTAATTCGCTATGGCTAATGTTCTAGTTTCATCTCTCAATGTTTATCAGTAAAATAAGTGTTGTGATCTCGAGAGCTTCTTGTCGGTGTCCTAACTGCACTAGTGATAAACCTATTAGTAGAACAAAACTAACTCGCGTACGGTAGGAAGAGTGAAGCTAGCGTGTAACACCACACACTTTACAAAATTACAAAAGTATTTCATATGTTTTGAAATGTGTGCGGTAGCTAACCGGAAACGTCCAAGTACCAAAGACAACACTTTCTTTAGTGAATGAATGGCCATTGAAATTGTTTATATGGTAGTTAGCATAATGTTAGCTATCTTACTAATTAAACACTGCTAGTTTGCTCAATACGATAGATAAAGTCAGAGATTAAATTCTATTTATTATTTGTTTATTTATATATTTCATTATATATTTGTGTGTTTAAGGAAAATTAGCTTGTTGTGTTTTGCTATCTTTTGGGTATGAAAATAATAAAAGACATAAATAAATAATGAAATAAAACACAATAAAATATCCATAATTGTAATGTCTAATTTCACACACACACACACACACACACACACACACACACACACACACACACACACACACACACACACACACACACACACACACACACACAATTTCTTGTAAGGGTCTTTTACTGATAGAATTAATAATGCAGGAAATTAACACTATTCGAGATATAACTCTTATTTGTCATATAACCCTTACAGTTAACCTTAGTAACCAAAATAAAATAAATTTGTGACACAGTTGAATGTAAATGAAATTAGACTTCATTTAATCCTTTGCCTGTCCCACCATTACTCTAATACAAACATAAAGAAAACATTTACTCACAGATCATTACACCAAGTGGATGATGCTCCATCCTTCCACACTGATGAACGACTGACTGATCAGTGGCCTGTGTTTAAACCACTTCACTTCCTGTGTTCACGTTTGTTGCAAGTAGATGTGCTATTTCACAAACTATACTCCTTAGAAATGAACAACAACAAAAAGTAATTTACAGAACATAACTTTATTCTATCACGGACCTTTTACATTTTCTCTGTTACTTCACTCAGTATCATACCTGCTCTCAATAAGACATCCAGTGAACCTTTCTAGAAAGTTTTGTAAACGTAGTTTAATTTAATATGATGCAGTTTGATCTAGTTTATAAAATATAAATATATACAAATTTGAACCTCCTGTAAAGGTGCGACATCACAAAATGGGGTATTTATATAGTGGTTTCTATTAATATAGAGGCCACTGGAATAAAAATGAAACAACTCAATGAACAGATTATTTGTAAAATCTTAGAAAAGACCCAATGTGTGTGTGTGTGTGTGTGTCTGTGTGTGTGGGTGTGTGTGTGTGTTATATGAAGTTTGTATTAGCAGGTAAGTGCAGCAAGTTTAATGTTCATGATAACTCTTTCCTGCAAAGACCACAATAGTCACAAAAAGAGAACTATGGATGTGGAGTATAATTTAAGCTTCCAGGAAAAAACAAAAACTAAAATTTGTATTTATTTATATTTTATAAACTATATCAAACTGCATCATATTAAATTAAACTTTGTTTACAAAACTTTAGACACACTTTTTTTCTGGTCTCTTCATGCCTGATATATGATTGTAGTAACTGCTCAACAGTTTCATTGTGAAAATGAATTATGAATTTTTTTTTTTTTTTTTAACATACAAAATTAAAAATAAATTTACACACTAGATCTTATTTAAAAAAAAAAAAAAAAAAAAAAAAAAAAAAAAAAAAAGATCAACTTGAGAATGATGGGAAAAGATTATAGAGAATAACAAGAAGTGCTCATTATTTGAAGCATGTTATCGTACAATGTAGTTGTTTATAGCTGTTAGAATTGGGTCTTTCAACTAAAATGTAAAAGTAAATACTATTAAATGAACCATTAAATAAAATTATAAATCGGCTTCGCAGTTTATCGGGTATAAACAAAGCTCAATGACAACAAATTCTTTTGTAGCAGGACTGACTCCTCCTGCTGGTCAGAGACTGAACTGCACCTGAGCAGTCTTACAGCTGCTTCACAGATAGAGACATTCAATTCTTAGTGTATTGCTTGATTTTTTAGAATCAAGCAAACAAACAAACTGACAACAACAACAACAATTCTACTACTTATACTACTACCATTACAGTGGAACCCATTTATGTCGCCGACCTAAAAATCGTCAAGAAAATCGATAATCGAGACAAACGAAAACCAATATGGCGGCAATATATTAACGTGCTTGAAATTTCTTTATGTACATGATGTGCGTTATTAAATGAGAATGTGCATGCACGTGTTTTTGGAGGGTTTTTACACAACAGCATTGCCGCGATTTGTTTGATTAGTCATGCGGATCGAGATAACCTGTAATGCGGATAAGGAGGTGGAAGCCAAAGTAAATGCAAACAAAGTTTATTGAGAATACTCAGGATATAATCCACCAATACTTGTAGCGAAGCAGTAATATTCAGTGGTGCGCTCCGGGAGCGCGGTCCACGAAGTTCTGTGAAAGCAGAGACAGTTCGTGTAAAGAATCCACGGATCCGTGCTATGGAGACCGCAGCGCTGGGCAGCAACGGATAAACGTGGTACAGACAGCGTGAATAGGGAAAACAGCAGGATCGGGGGAATCCGGGGTGCCGTTGAGAGAATGCGGAGTCGGAGAAGAAGGGTACTTAGCGGGATACGTATACGATATTACACAGACCGCCATGAACCAACACATACGATCATGCACAAACAATAACGGACCGTGAGTGTGTGGAGGTGAGGGGCTTAAATAGAAGATGGGATGAGTGAGTGAATGAGAGTCAGGTGTGTGTGATCAGCATGACTGCGAGGAGCTCCGTGCGGGAGAAGAAGCAGGGTGCTTCGGGAAATGCCGCCGCCGAAGGGGGCGTGTCAGGGGGATTCCTGACATAACTGACGTTAAGTGGCAAATTTGCCCCCCCTTGTGCTCGAGATATTAGGGTTCGGCAACATAAAAAATCGACATAACCGATTAAAAAATGCTATGACAAAGTGAGAATTTGGCGGTTCCACTTCAAAAACGTCGACTTAATAGGGTTGGCGAGTTAACCGAGGTCGAGATAAGTGGGTTCGACTGCACTACTAATAATAACTATAATTATTAACTGCAAAAACATCCTGTAATTTAGAATGTATTAATGTGAGCTGGTTCACAGGATTTTAAATTGATGACATAGTCAAATTTGGGAACAGTTCCAGGTATAAAATTTGTAATGCACAGATTTATTTACATCAAGTGAATTCTGAGCCAACATTTAATTCAGGTTTATTATTATTTATTATAATGTAGAATCTTAGGGTGAAGGGGATAACCCCTGGTGGTCTAGTAGTTAAGATGCAGCGCTCTCACCGCTGTGACCCGGGTTCGATCCCCGGTCAGGGAACCATCCCCAGCCACTCTCAGTGCCGGTCCCAAGCCCGGATAAATTGGGGAGGGTTGCGTTAGGAAGGGCATCCAGTGTAAAACGTGCCAAATCAAACGTGCGGAGGATCCGCTGTGGCGACCCCTAACGGGAGAAGCCGAAAGAAAGTTTTAGGGTGAAGGGGATAAAGTTTTGTAACTATTGGCCAGATGGGAACAAGTAGTATATAACAGCTTTTGAAAGGGATATTTGTTATGTTAGAGACCTATAAATATATTAATCATTAAGGATCATCTTTTTAAAAAATAATAACTATATAAAAAAAAAAGTATTGATCCTCAGTAAAATCACTGTTTGACCTGGTATTATGGGATTAGAGCCTAGTGATGCTAACGATGCTGTAGAAATATATGCCTGGGAAACAAAGGAAAAAAATGGTCTGTCTTCTCTTGGTAGGTTAGATGGCAAACACTCTTGCTACCCTTTCAGTCTTGAGATGAGTGTCTTTAATATTTTTTTTCCTTTATATTAAACTGTTTTACCTTATTTAACAATCACACAACCTTGTATATTGGATATCGTGTGTTTGACTGTTGTGGCTGATCGAGATCAGTGTCTCTGCAGCAAAAGCGAAGGTGAAGTTTCCTGCAATGTAGTTTGGTACAATTCTCTCTAATACAGCGGAGCTCTACTCATAGTCGCTCAGCCCCAGGACCAGCTAATTACCTCAGGCTTGGATGAGGGCCTCCATAACCCTAACAAGCCTATACACTAGTTCACCAATCAAGATGGGAAGCATAAGACAAGGCTTTTGTTCATGAATATAAACAACTGTCACTCACCTGAAGTGGAACCAGTTAATATCATCAATTTATTCACCATTCATGTGAGTTCCAACCATCTAAATGCATTTAAGTGGCCCCAAAACACATGCATCCCTCAGAGGTTGCTAAACAGAACACAAAGATATGCAATGCAGCTATGTGAGCTGTCATCATGTATTTTTGATTATGAATTATTATTATAATAGTCTTATTCTGCTGATTCGCATCTGCACCATTTCAAGATGGATTATTATTTGCAGCTGGTTTATTCTGAGTTACAAACAGCGTGAACTCCATGACGACGTACAAAAATGCTAAGAAAAAGTATACATTTGTAAATAAAAACATCAGTCGGTGATGCTCAATAAAAATGGCATTATACCCTAATTTTTACTGTACAGAGCAGGCAAAAATTTCCTTATTTCAAATAGTGAGTCATTGTGTTACTGTAAATAAATTACTAAGCAAATTAATAATTGTCCTGGGTGATTTATTCAGTGTGTCTATTTAAGTTATTTATGATGAAATTATAATCTTAAACCTACTCGATTTAGTATTTTAAAGTAATAAGAACAATCAGAACAAATTATTATGTCATGGCCAAGAAAGAAGCAGAAGCTGGTTCAGATGACCTTTCATACATTTTTTTTTTTTATAAAAGTACTGATAAGTTATTTTTGTTTTGTTTTTTTTATGAATAAAAAAGGTTAGAGATTATATTTGTTTCAAGTGCTTTTTATTGATTCTGGAAGGTAGAAGGATGGAGGTCAGGGGTCTCCAATTCAAAGTTTGCCTAGGGCCTCCAAATGTCCAGAAACAGCCCTGTTCAGCCCCAAGCACCTTCTGTTCTCTGATGGAATCTAAATACAAACACAACAAACTTAAAATCACCTACAAAATACATATGTATAGTTAAACATAAGTCTGGTAAATTAAATTTCTATTGTTAAAATCTATAAGTGAAACTGATTTCCATAATACATGCTATACATTCAGCTGTGGGTTCTGGTTGCCTGTGAAAGTAACCAGAACGTATGATAGGTAACTTTATCTTACCTATGAGTTTTCCTTCAGCTCTGAGTAAACAGTATCAGATTCTACATTGGTCTTCACTGGATACAAACAAGAAACACTGAATTAATGTCCACAGTCAACTGAAACTCATCCAAATAGACATATATTAAATATATAAAATGTATAAGATCTTAATATATTAATGTATAAGAAAATATTATTGGCTATGTGCATCAAAATGTTTCACTATTGTACCTTGATTTTCCCTCGCTTTATTCTGCGGCTTGTGTTCAAGCTCAATGTAAGTGACATCACCGGGTCCAGCATCTTCATCTGCAGAGAGACAGAACAGAACAAAATGATCACAGCTAAAGATTTGACAAAAAAAATAAAATAAATGGGAATTATAGCCATTTAAATGTTAATTGTCAAATGTAACGAGTGTTATTCATACATACATATTTGATGTAAAGTTTTAACATACTCCACCTTTATTGTTGTATGGCTTATTTTTCTTCAAGACCTGTGCATAAACGGCCCCACTGGGTTCAGCTATGGCATTACCTAATCACACAGAACAATATGTTAATAAATATACGAAATCTACTATTTCTTCTATTGCTTGTGAAAATACTTCCAACAAAATGAAAAAAAAAAAAAATCTCACTTTTAACTGCATTCTCCACAGTGGCATAAATGTGTAAATTTTCTGTAGAAACAGGAATGAAAAATTATGAAAACAACAGAGATTTACTGTTAATAAGAAAATACTCTTATATTGAATTACTGTACACATAGGGAAAGTTCATTCTCTGACCAGACTGAAGTGATTTTTGTGACCTTTTGCCACATTTCAGGCTTCAAACATAAAGATATAAAACTGTAATTTTTTGTGAAGAATCAACAACAAGTGGGACACAATCATGAAGTGGAACGAAATTTATTGGATATTTCAAACTTTTTTAACAAATAAAAAAACTGAAAAATTGGGCGTGCAAAATTATTCAGCACCCTTAAGTTAATACTTTGTAGCGCCACCTTTTGCTGCGATTACAGCTGTAAGTCACTTGGGGTATGTCTCTATCAGTTTTTCACATCGAGAGACTGAAATCTTTGCCTATTCCTCCTTGCAAAACAGCTCGAGCTCAGTGAGGTTGGATGGAGAGCATTTGTGAACAGCAGTTTTCAGTTCTTTCCACAGATTCTCGATTGGATTCAGGTCTGGACTTTGACTTGGCCATTCTAACACCTGGATATGTTTATTTGTGAACCATTCCATTGTAGATTTTGCTTTATGTTTTGGATCTTTGTCTTGTTGGAAGACAAATCTCCATCCCAGTCTCAGGTCTTTTGCAGACTCCATCAGGTTTTCTTCCAGAATGGTTCTGTTTTTGGCTCCATCCATCTTCCCATCAATTTGAACCATCTTCCCTGTCCCTGCTGAAGAAAAGCAGGCCCAAACCATGATGCTGCCACCACCATGTTTGACAGTGGGGATGGTGTGTTCAGGGTGATGAGCTGTGTTGCTTTTACGCCAAACATAACGTTTTGCATTGTTGCCAAAAAGTTCCATTTTGGTTTCATCTGACCAGAGCACCTTCTTCCAAATGTTAGGTGTGTCTCCCAGGTGGCTTGTGGCAAACTTTAAACGACACTTTTTATGGAGATCTTTAAGTAATGGCTTTCTTCTTGCCACTCTTCCATAAAGGCCAGATTTGTGCAGTATACGACTGATTGTTGTCCTATGGACAGAGTCTCCCACCTCAGCTGTAGATCTCTGCAGTTAATCCAGAGTGATCATGGGCCTCTTGGCTGCATCTCTGATCAGTCTTCTCCTTGTATGAGCTGAAAGTTTAGAGGGACGGCCAGGTCTTGGTAGATTTGCAGTGGTCTGATACTCCTTCCATTTCAATATTATCGCTTGCACAGTGCTCCTTGGGATGTGTAAAGCTTGGAAAATCTTTTTGTATCCAAATCTGGCTTTAAACTTCTCCACAACAGTATCTCGGACCTGCCTGGTGTGTTCCTTGTTCTTCATGATGCTCTCTGCGCTTTAAACGGACCTCTGAGACTATCACAGTGCAGGTGCATTTATACGGAGACTTGATTACATACAGGTGGATTCTATTTATCATCTTTAGTCATTTAGGTCAACATTGGATCATTCAGAGATCCTCACTGAACTTCTGGAGAGAGTTTGCTGCACTGAAAGTAAAGGGGCTGAATAATTTTGCATGCCCAATTTTTCAGTTTTTTATATGTTAAAGTTTGAAATATACAATAAATTTCGTTCCACTTCATGATTGTGTCCCACTTGTTGTTGATTCTTCACAAAAAATTACAGTTTTATATTTTTATGTTTGAAGCCTGAAATGTGGCAAAAGGTCGCAAAGTTCAAGGGGGCCGAAGACTTTCACAAGGCACTGTATCTCTCTCTCTCTCTCTCTCTCTCTCTCTCTCTCTCTCTCTATATATATATATATATATATATATATATATGAAATGTGTATTACACTTCTCTCAAAAGTCTATACTCTTTATCTCATAATCACATGTTGCTGGGGTCAAAGGAATTTGCATTTAGCAATTTACCTTGAATTTTGAGGGCACCCTGTATCTTACAATCCATTTTGCTCAAAACTGTTGCTTTTCCCAACTACATTGTGAGTTGATGGCACTGGGACCAGCTAGCAGGCGCACAGTATTGTCTGTATTTTCACATCCTTTGATTCGATGTTCACAGAGTGCACTAGTCAGAGCTGACTGTATGTATCAAACTGTACAAGCTCAAATATATTCATGTGGATTTAATAGCTGTTTTTTAATCCTCAATGACTGAAAGAGAAGTTGATTTGGTCGCTATATTTACAAGAACAATTATAACACGGATTTTAAAAAAAAACCTGGACATTGTGAGGAAAGGTCGGCCACAACAGTTCAATAGAGTTGTTAAGATTTTTGTTTTAATTTCAAATCCCAGTAAATTTGGAATGCACAGAGGGTATTTTATTTTCTAGAGATGATGTATGCGGGCAGCTCAGCTGTGGTTGCAGTGAAAGTAGAATTGTTGAATTGTGGTCATTGAATTTCTTGGTTTAATAATGCCATTTATTCTCATTATATGAGAAAACTGTTTATGATGAAGCACTCTGTTATACTGGGTTTCTGTTTAATATTGATGATTTTTATAGATGTTACATAAAAATGATGGTATTAAGAGTTGAATTGATTCAGGTAGGACACCACTGAAGGCCTAGGTGTAAATTGCATGGCCCACCATTGATTTACACAATACACCTTCTACACCAGTCTAAACTTTATCAAACTGGATATGAACAAATGTCTTTGTAAATCATTTTCTGGAGACTTTACTCACATTATTTGTACCTCATGAAAGTCAAGTTAGTAATAAAATCTGAATAACATTCATAAAATTTGCACAATTACAATCATTTGGGTATTGAAAATAATGGTATTAGTTTTGTGTTTGCTATTGAATATAAGTCTGCTCTTTCAGGAATGCACTTGATGAAGTTAACAGCTGATTAGAAGCATGTGGATGAAGATCAGCAGTTTCGAAACTTGTATATTGGTGCTTATTGAGTATAATTAAGCCTACAATCTTGAATTTGATAAAGATTAATAAATGAATTGTGTAACAGTAATTAGAGTGTCTTAAATATTGCAAAATAATTGAGCTGCAAAGTAATTGACCTGCAATTGCTGCAATTGATCACCAATGACTGAATATTTTATACAAGCTCTGATTATAGCAAAAAACAAAAGGCTCAGACCTTTCCTGGATTTGTGCCAACACCACCACAGCAGGATCAGTAAGAGGATGATGAACAGCAAGGCCGAACTCACTCCTACAGCCACAACTACTTTATCAATTTTGGGTTCAGGAACTATGAGTGAGGAAAGAAAAAGACACAAATGAACAAAAAAAGCTGCTGTCAGGTAGTTCATATGTGCTTTAGATCATAACTTGCTGCCACACAAGTCCCTCAAATGTCAGGCTCTAAACCCCTACTTTTCAATAGGTGTATATGCAGCCAATAACCCAAAACATTCAAAAACATATTAGCTCCAGTCTTAAGCAGAAAACACTCAGATTTATCACATCATGAGGATGATATTAATATTGCTTTTAAAGCTTCTGTTTAAAAAACTGTTTATAATCTAGTTATAATTTTTAGATTTGAAACTCTGTGTTAGGACACTGACAACAACTCTGATTTTAAAAACTTTGCATGCTTAAGTTGAAAGATAGTGAAATACTGCTTCTTGATTTCATCATTTAAGTAAAAATTCAAGAAGCTTTTATTGTCATTTCAACCCTATATAGGGGATTTAGTTCACAGTGAAATGAGACAACGTTCCTCCAAAACCCTTGTGCTCCTTAAACAACATAAAACAACATAAAGCTACATAACAGAAAAACAAAGTGCTAAGGACTAGTAAGTGTCCTCGAAAAATAAAGTGCATCGTGTGCAAGCTGGTGCAAACAGTGCAAGACAAGACAGTGCAGTTCTCTGATGGAATCTAAATACAAGCACAACAAACTGAAAACCACCTACAAAATACATATTTCAATGTATAGTTAAACATAAGTCCACAACACAAGACAGTGTAGGACAAATACACAAAACACAAAATAGCACTGTCAGTAAACCTACTGTATATTATACAGTACAGTGTGAAAGAGAGAACTGAGCACAGGAGTGTACTTGTAAATAAACACAAAATGTAATGACAAAAGGTGTGCAAAACAGCAATAGTAGCAGTGAAATGGATGTGCAAAAAACAGCATGTAAACATTTATTTCATAATAAAATAATATAATATGGGTGGTGTTGAAGACCTGGATGTGTGAAATGAGTATGAGTGTGTGTTTGAGCTCAGATTTGTAGCAGCTCAGTACACACACTGTAGTGAGTGTATGCGAGTTTCAGTTTAGTTCTGTATGTTGAGGAGCCTGATGGCTTAATTTGCATTAAGTTCTTTTCATTTCTGGTAAAACACATCATAGCATCTACATGTTAAAAAATACATTCGCTGTAGCTTTACTTACACCAGGCACGCATTAAATCTGTACTTAATTTTTTCTACCATTAACACCGGTTCCCATATTATAAATATATTTAAAAAAAAAAAATAAAAAAAAAAGAAAACTCTTACTTCTAACATATGAAGCAATGCATGGTCACACTCTAAAACTACATCATGGCTTGTTTTAGGACCACCAAATCTAATCTGCTAATGGTTAAATGCTGACAAAAATAAGCTGGAGATGTTGTGCCACAAATACCAAATACATTTAACTGCATTTACTTCAACTTAAAACCATCTGTTATACACATTTTAATTTTTCGCTTCCTGCAACTCTTTTTTGTAGTATTAGGCACTGCATGCTAATTGGAAAATTTTCTACATGTACATCTCCTTTTTCTTCTTCTTAGTAGTACTGCAACTCTCTTCAATCTTTGTGTTTACAGAGGCAGATTTTAACTGACTAAAATAGTACGTATTCGACATTCTTCTTCTAGTCTTGTTCTGGATCATCCAACCATTTTAAGTAAAAATCATTACCATGGCTGTTTCTGAACATGTGGGGTCCTATGCTACTACCTCAATGAATAGTTTCATAAACAATAATATAAAAGCAAATAAACAATATGCTAAGTTTAGATAATATGTTTCAGGCTTTATTTCGGCCAACTCAGCAATTTCTAAAAGAAGAGCTAAAATAAAAAACTACAATAACTATGATTATTATTATTTATACCTATTAGATCATTAAATCATATAGTGTATATTGTAATACATGTTCAGAGATTAAAAATTTCATTGTATACTGTAGATTTTTAAAAACCCAGCCATTTGGGGGGCACAAGCCAGTGTACTCTTAGTGCCGGTCCCAAGCCCGGGTAAATGGGGAGGGTTGCGTTAGGAAGGGCATCCAGCGTAAAACATGTGCCAAATCAAATATGCGGATCACAAATGAGAATTTCATACCGGATCGGTCGAGGCCCGGGTTAACAACGACCGCCACAGGTATCGTTAGCCGACAGGGTACCGGTGGAAATTGGGCTACTGTTGGCCGAAGGAGGAGAAGGAGAGGAGGAAGGCGTCTACAGAGACGGCAGGAAAAGGAGCAGTGTAGGAGAGTAGAGGTTCGGGTTGGTACTTTAAATGTTGGTACTATGACGGGTAAAGGGAGAGAGATAGCTGATATGATGGAGAGGAGAAAGGTAGATGTGTTGTGTGTTCAGGAGACCAAGTGGAAAGGGAGTAAGGCCAGGAACATTGGAGGTGGGTTTAAACTGTTTTATCATGGTGTGGATGGGAAGAGAAATGGTGTAGGGGTGATTCTGAAGGAAGCGTACAGTAAGAGTGTAGTGGAGGTGAAGAGAGTTTCTGATAGGGTGATGATCGTGAAGGTGGAAGTTGAAGGGATGATGATAAATGTCATCAGTGCCTATGCTCCACAAGTTGGCTGTGAGATGGAGGAGAAAGAAAGATTCTGGAGTGAATTAGATGAAGTGGTAGATGGTGTACCTAGGAAAGAACGATTGGTGATTGGGGCAGACTTTAATGGGCATGTAGGTGAAGGGAACAGAGGTGATGAGGAGGTGATGGGTAGGTATGGTTTTAAGGAGAGGAATGTGGAAGGGCAGATGGTGGTAGATTTTGCTAAAAGGATGGAAATGGCAGTGGTGAACACGTATTTTAAGAAGAAGGAGGATCATAGGGTGACGTATAAGAGTGGAGGAAGGTGCACACAGGTGGATTATCTTCTGTGTAGGAGATGCAACCTGAAGGAGATTGGAGACTGTAAGGTGTTGGCGAGGGACAGTGTAGCTAGACAGCATCGGATGGTGGTCTGTAGGATGGTTTTGGAGGCGAAGAAGAAGAGGAGGAAAGTAAGGTTTGAAAGAAGAATAAGATGGTGGAAACTGAAGGAGGAAGAGTGTAGTGTGAGGTTCAGGGAAGAGGTCAGACAGGGGCTTGGTGGTGGTGAAGAGGTGCCGGATGATTGGGCAACTACTGCAGGAGTGATGAGGGAGGCAGCTAGAAAAGTACTTGGTGTGACATCTGGAAATAGAAAGCAAGACAAGGAGACGTGGTGGTGGAATGAGGAAGTGCAGGAGAGCATTAGGGTAAAGAGATTGGCAAAACAGAAGTGGGATCGACAGAGTGATGAGAAGAGTAGGCAGGAGTACAAGGAGATGCGGCAGCAGGTTAAAAGGGATGTGGCGAAAGCCAAGGAAAAGGCATATGAGGAACTGTATAAGAGGTTGGACACTAAGGAAGGAGAAAAGGATTTATACCGATTGACCAAGCAGAGGGACCGAGCTGGGAAGGATGTACTGCAAGTTAGAGCAATAAAGGATGGAGAGGGAAATGTGTTGACTAGTGAGGAGAGTGTGTTGAGAAGATGGAGGGAATATTTTGAGCAGCTGATGAATGAGGAAAATCAGAGAGAGAGAAGGTTGGAGGTTGTGGAGTTGGTGAAGCAGGATGTAGATAGGATTAGTAAGGAGGAAGTGAGAGCAGCGATTAAGAGGATGAAGAATGGAAAGTCGGTTGGACCAGATGACATACCGGTAGAAGCGTGGAGATGTTTAGGAGAGATGGCAGTGGAGTTTTTAACCAGATTGTTTAACAGGATTCTGGAAGGGGAGAGGATGCCTGAGGAATGGAGAAGGAGTGTGCTGGTACCGATCTTTAAGCATAAGGGAGATGTGCAGACCTGCAGTAACTACAGGGGAATTAAGTTGATCAGTCACAGCATGAAGTTATGGGAAAGAGTAGTGGAAGCCAGGCTGAGAGAAGAGGTGACCATCTGTGAGCAACAGTATGGTTTCATGCCGAGGAAGAGCACCACAGATGCCTTATTTGCTTTGAGGATGTTGATGGAGAAGTATAGAGAAGGACAGAAGGAGCTGCATTGTGTATTTGTGGATTTAGAGAAAGCGTACGACAGGGTGCCGAGAGAGGAGTTGTGGTATTGTATGAGGAAGTCAGGTGTGTCAGAGAAGTATGTGAGGGTGGTGCAGGACATGTATGAGGACAGTGTGACGGCAGTAAAGTGTGCAGTAGGTACGACAGACTGGTTCAGGGTGAAGGTTGGACTGCATCAAGGATCGGCCCTGAGCCCTTTCCTGTTTGCAGTGGTGATGGACAGGTTGACGGACGAGGTCAGACAGGAGTCTCCCTGGACTATGATGTTTGCAGATGATATTGTGATTTGTGGTGAGAGTAGAGAGCAGGTTGAGAAGAGCCTGGAGAGGTGGAGATATGCGCTGGAGAGAAGGGGAATGAAAGTCAGTAGGAGTAAGACAGAGTACATGTGTGTGAATGAGAGGGAGGGCAGTGGAGTGATGCGGTTGCAGGGAGAAGAGGTGGAGAAGGTAGAGGAGTTCAGGTACCTGGGGTCAACAGTGCAAAGTAATGGAGAGTGTGTTAGGGAAGTAAAGAAAAGAGTGCAGGCAGGGTGGAGTGGGTGGAGAAGAGTGACAGGAGTGATTTGTGATAGAAGAGTATCTGCAAGAATGAAAGGGAAAGTTTATAGGACTGTGGTGAGACCTGCGATGTTGTATGGATTAGAGACAGTGGCATTGAGTAAAAGACAGGAGGTGGAGCTGGAGGTAGCAGAGCTGAAGATGTTGAGGTTTTCGTTGGGAGTGACGAGGATGGACAAGATTAGAAATGAGTTTATTAGAGGGACAGCACATGTAGGATGTTTTGGTGACAAGGTGAGGGAGGCGAGATTGAGATGGTTTGGACATGTGCAGAGAAGGGACATGAATTATATTGGTAGAAAAATGCTGAAGATGGAGCCACCAGGTAGGAGGAAAAGAGGAAGGCCAAGGAGGAGGTTCATGGATGTGGTGAGGGAAGACATGCAGGTAGTTGGTGTAAAAGAGGCAGATATAGAGGACAGGGTGGTATGGAGACGGATGATCCGCTGTGGCGACCCCTAATGGGAGCAACCGAAAGAAGAAGAAGAAGAAGAAGAAGAAGAAGAAGACTGTAGATTTTTAAACACAAAATATATTATATTTCTTTGCTTTACACGATCTCTTTGCTTGTTTCCTAGATTTTTGTATACATTTTAACTTTTTTATAATTTATTTTAACACTTTTTTTTTAACTGAGGACTTTCTGACTCACCAGTAACATTTACCCAGAGTGCATCACTGTAGTGTGTGTAGTAGACTGGGTCTCCTCTTCCAGCTCTGCATCTGTACTGACCTCCATCAGAGACATTAACTGATCTGATGGTGTAGGAGTGTGTTTCAGTCTCGGTATCACGTCTCTGTGTGTCTTTTATCCAGTAAAACTTCCATCCAGCAGACTGCAGCTTCAGTGTACAGTACAGAGTCACTGAGTTTCCCGTCAGTGCAGCTCCTTTAAGGTCTGATGTGAGTTCAGGTTCAGGTTTTTCTGTAGTTGGAGATAAAAAACACAGTTACTGTGCTGCTTTTAGAATGTTCAGAATCACAATCACTACTACACTACTAATCCAGGCAGAGACATGATACATCGCAAAAGCATTTGTCATGACAAACACACACACAAACACTCACACACACACACACACACACACACACACACACCTGACACAGTGAGTGTAACAGCATCGCTGGTTTCTGAGGTCTGGAAGTCGCTTTTTCTCTGTCCTCTGCAGCTATATTTACCACTGTCAGACTCTAAAGCATTAAAAGAATTTTGACATTTCCCACTGCAGCTGAGAATCTGTTCATCATTGTGACACAAGTTGTACATCCACTCAGTGTCTGCATGTCCTTGTATGTCACATGTGAAAATGACTTCTTCTCCATTGAATATTTGTCCATCAGGCTGCAGAGTCAGAAAAGCTTTTGGTCTCTCTGTACAGTTACAATAATGATAAAAAAAAAAAAAAAACATATCAGTCAAACACACTCTTCTCTGTTAATGTGAAATTGCAGTGGATTTGTAATGATTATGTGTATTATTGCATGTTACAGGAGTGTAAGGTCAGACAGGTACCTATCACTGAGAGAGTCACTTCATCACTTAATGTTGTTGACTGTCCACCATAAGACCCGAAACAACTGTATTTGTGACTTTGATCTATGTTTATAGTGAACACATAATGATCAGAACTGTGAACATGAGCATCATCTATGTACCACTGGTACGGTCCACTTCCTCCCGCAATAGTACATGTGAGTGTAACTTCCTCTCCTCTGAATATTTGGGGTGAATTCGGCTGCACAGACAAAACTGGTTTAACTGCTGCAAAAGTTAAAAAGCAAACACAGTGTCAATTGCTAGACAACCTACAAACACAACCTTCTCAACCTTAATACAAATCCAGCATGTACACAACATAGGTAACATAAATAAATCACCTTGAGCTTGTCCAACTCGAATCAGTAAAATAAGCACTAAAAGGGAAGTTGAACAGAGAATAAGATGTCATGCCCACTTCATTTAGAACACTAAATAGAACAATATCAAATATTGTAAAATTCATGAAATGCATTATATTAACACAGTTTCACAGCGTTTCGTGATATAGTAACAAAATGTTATCTATTTATCCATGTTCATAGACATGAATCTCCCTCTTTTTTTGTGTTACTCACAAAAAATACGATAAAAGAAAAAAAAGAAAAAAAGAAAAGATCTTTTTCAGTAATGAATGGTGTTTAGAAGAATCTTTTTATTACTAGGTCACAGTGCTGCTCTTTAATGTGTCATGTATAAATGGATCTGCGAATCTGAGGTTTAAAATTGCAACACTTTTTTTTCTCCTAGTCTCACATGATAAGTGTGCTGATGTGCCCTAAAGCTATAATGCAATACTGGTTGTGGTGTCATAAATTGGGGAAACAAAACTCTATAATGACATGCTAGGGCTCTGCAATGTGCCTAAAAATGTCAGAAATGTTTTTTTTTTACAATGTCTTTCAAGTGTTTCAGGGGAAATATATTGTATTTAAACTATAATTTAATTTTCACCAGAAGTAACCACAAACCCAGGTTTCATTTGCCCCAAGCAAATAGCTTTGTCTAAAATATTTACACATTTGGTGGCATTAGAAAAGCAACCTTGGCAATAAAAAAGTATGTTCAGTATATACTTGGTAGTTAGTGGCAGCTTAGCTAAACAAGCTAACAGCTCTAAAAATAAAAATAAAAGAATAGTTTAAATGATTGGATAAATTGGTGCAACCACATTGTTGGAGACTAAAGAAACTAAAGACATTTAGGTTGCATTAAAGAGCATATCTATAAATAGCAGCACTGTCACTGAGAACATACACACAGACAATTCAAAAATTCCTTAAATAAAAACTGAGATATTTACTAGCTAGTTTCTATCCCCCCTCCAAAAAAACTTACGTTACCTTTTTCCTTTTTCATCATAATTTCAACAGTAATCATTCTGATAAAGTAATCTTAATTACATACTTAGTAAGAAGAAAATAACATTCAAGCTAGAACCTGATCCATGCTCACCAGAGTACATAACTCATCACTGTGATTAGATAGACATAACACTTCCAAATCACATTTCCTAGTTAATCACACATACATTTGCTTCAATATCTTTGTAATGGCCTCCTACTGACATAATTATTATTTGAGCTTATTAACACTACTCTACATATTAATCTAACACTTACACAAATACGTTTATTTCACTGATAAAACTAAAATGTGTAAAATTTTGAAATTGTTCTAATTCTATATTAATCTCAACACACATGACAATAGACCCCATTTGAACAATATTTTAATCCACCATTTACTCAAATTAAGACAAAAAGAAATGTATACTCACAAATCATAGAGTAGAGTAGATGGAGCTCCATTCTGTTACACTGATGTATGCCTGACTGATCAGTGGCCTGTGTTACAGCCCATTAACTTCCTGTGTTCACAGAGGAAAGAGAGAAAGAATTCAGTTCTGGTGCAAGTAGACGTGTTACATTTATATAGACACCAAATATAGGCATTCAGAAAATCACAACAAGAAATATCAATTTGCAAATCCTAACTTTATTCAGTTCCTGGGTGCCGTGATAGTTTTCAAGATTAATCTTATTCAGAAATGTAAAAAAAATTGTCTGTCATAATGTCTGTCAGCATGTAAGATGCTACACAATTTGCAGTATTTATGACTTATTTATGTATTCTTACAAAAATTTACAAAATACATTTGATTATTAAAAAAAAAAGAAAAAGAAAAAACAATTCCAGGATATACAAAATAAATAAATAAATAATAGTTACTTTATTAAAGTATAAAACTGTCTCAGAATTTGTTTTGAAATCCTAACAGCATTTATACTGCTCTTAATCTCTAAAATAATATGATAATTTAATTGGATATTTTTTCCTTGATTTAAATGTCCATTAAAATACACACTAATGTGTGACGCTATAGAAAATTCCTTTGTAATTGGCTTTTAAGTATCTTCAAATAAAGATGTTCTTATTCGACATACAGTGTAAATGATCATATTAACTTTTTATTTATTATTATTTTTATTTCTTTTTCTTTTTCTTCTTTCTGCTTCTCCTATTAGGGGTCTCCACAGCGATTCATCCATCTCCATACCACCTTGTCCTGTACATCTGCTTCTTTCAACCCAACCACCTGCATGTCTTCCCTCACCACATCCATAAACCTCCTCCTTGGTCTTCTTCTTTTCCTCCTTCCTGGTGGCTCCATCCTCAGCATTCTCCTACCGATATACCCCATGTCCCTCCTCTGCACATGTCCAAACCATCTCAATCCAAATGTTGTGATATTCATCTTGTGATTTGTGATATGAGTTTGATTTCTTATACAGTTATGCCATGAAATGATCATTTTAACCAGGCTGGATAATGTGGCTGCACTTTCTACACCAAAAATTCTACACCAATTCAATGCTGTCCTACAAAATGTATCTACCTCTTAATACCATCATTATGCAATATAATGTTTTGGTTATAGATACCATCAATATTAAACAGAAACACAGTTTCTAAGTATCTCATACAGTAATGCCATTACAAAAGCAATTCAACAAGTTTGCTTTACTTGATGTACATCATCCGCATACATTTTCTCTAGCAGGAGAATCAACATTATACTCATAAAAAAGACCCCAGGATTTCCGTGAATTACAATTCTCCTGTAGATTCAAAATTAAGGCATATTTTGTGTTTTTGTGCAAATTCTACTGGAACGGAAATGCAAAAGTATAAATGCTTCATGTAAAACCTTGACAACTGTTTTGAACTGTTTTGGCTGAACTTCCTTCACAATGTACAATTTATTTTTTTTTTTTTTAAATCCTATAGTAAATATTCTTGGAAGTATATTTGCAACCAAATAGATTCTTCTGTCAGCCATTGTGGAATGAAAAAGACAGTAAATACACAATAATATATTTAAGTTTGTGCAGTTTGCAACAGATGTTGCAGTTATTAGCCCTCTGTCCATCTATTCAAAAAACGTGGAAATGTAAAAAAAAAAATTCCCAGCCTGTGTGGTTAAAGCAACAGTTTCTGATGGCCTTACTCCAATGTGTGACGTGACAGCTGAAATCTGAATGGAGTTTATGTCAGCAGAGAAGGTCTTGCTGGTCCTGATAGCCCATTGCTGGTATACTGTGTTTATACAATATACTATGTATAATATACACATTCATTTTTGTTTTCCCCTTATTTTAAGCATATATGCAATTACCACGTATAATCCAATCTCATTATTATTGTGAAAGCATGACGAACTGTGCTGATCTCTTCAGCTCACTTTTATTTTTCTCTCACTCCTCCAGCACCTATAATATGGAGCTGTTTTAGAATTCAATATCTGAAATGTTTGAATTTTGGTCAAGCCAACATTTGTAAAAAGCATTGCAAATATTTATTGCAGTAATTATTATAATTTTAAAATATAAATCATTCAATATTGCTGGGTTTTATAAAGATAACACTGTTATTTTGGTGACATTTATCAGACTAAAGGACTGAGAAAAGAAGTTCCTGACAATGTAACAAAAAACAAATTTTTCAATGTCATTTTAATACCAACACATAATTATGTAATAAATATATATTAATTGAGTGCTACTGAGCAAATCTGTGGGTTAGTTCCTTTCTGCAATGATTACATCATGACACCCAGTAGCTAATAAGGCTTGAGGTCACTCAAACTGATTTTCACTGTAAAGCCTACACTGTAAAAAAATGTCCGCGATTTCACAAGATGTAACAGTAATATTTTACAGTAGCTTACATTATTAGCATTTCACAGGCATGTGAAAGTGCATGAAGTATCAGCCAAATTTCGTTTGTTGTAGGTTTTGTTGTCGTGCTGTTAGTGATTAACACACTCGTGTAGGACCGCGGAATGTAAAAAAGAAAGAAATGAACAGACGTTGGTAGTGTTAAGTGTACTGTGTTAAGTGTACTGTACTGTCAGACCATATTTTAAGCCTTATTTAATAAAAAAATAATAACATTATCTGTTAACTGAAGTTTTTCTTGGTGCTTAAACGTTCTCTCTTTCTTTACTGTAGGCTCTTCCCACAGCATCTCACAGCGGTAAGTTAACCACTGGGGAATAAAGTTGTGAGGTAACATTATCCTGTGGCCTGAATGTATATAAATTAGACATTATGGCTGTTATTATCAGCTAGAAAAATGAACGTTATATGCCCGGTTTCAGTAAAACCAGGTTGTAGTGTTGTGGATTAGGACAAAAGTAAATTCATTTCAAACTTGTGCCTTTAGCTGTGTGTGAGAGAGGTACAGAGCAGCCGCGATCTGTCTCGTCAAATGAAAAATGAAGTGCGCATGTCAATTTGAACGTTTAAAAAAATATATAATAAAAAGAAAGAATAATAATTCGATTGTCTTGTCTCAGAAAAAGTCCACTGCCAAATACTTTTTTTTTTTTTTTTTTTTTTTTTTTTTTTTTATTCCACTGCCACATGTGCGCCTGCGCGACAGTTTTGTCACTGATAGACTAAGCTAAACTTTTGTGTTTGCAAGTACACGAACGTTAGCCTACTGTGATTTTTAGCTGAACGTAATTTATATGTTTATAATAATTGGCTTTTAATCATCTTGTTTGTATTTATGAGCAGTAGTGGGGGTGGTGAGCTTTCTAACTAAGTTACACACATCGTTCATTTTAGGGTCGACACCCTAGTTATCTTGTCCCTTAGTTTTATACTTTAACTAATGTGTTTAAGATGTTTTTTTTAGGTTGTTCAGTTTAGTAACTTTCATGTGTGTGAACCAAATATATTCACTTTGAGTTACTAGAGCAATCTGCTATCTATATCCTAAGTAACAAGATCAGTTTTAAATCTGGTTGGCCCTGTATTTTTTTTCTTCTCCCAACTGAATCAAACACAATGTTCAACTGTAAATTTAGTTTGTGTGAACATGTGTCTCAGACAGTTATTGAGTTTATTCAACATTCAAAACTGCATAGTAATGCTCCCGACTTTATGTACCATTGCGGTGTCCCTGAATGTTCTCGGATATGTCGCAAATCAAATGCTTTGAAATCTCATATGTATAGAGAGCATACAGGGCGTGGATCATCTGTGCAATGTTGTAAGCGGTTTGAAACTCCCTTAAAATGTGTGGCTCGGTTTTGTACATTTACATGTGACACCTTAAGCTCCCTCATTAAACATTTAAAGTCACACATACAGGAAGGTTTAGAAATAAAATGCCCAGTCAGAGGTTGTGATTGCAGCTTTACCGTCGCATCCTCTTTAGCCTCGCATTTTTCAAGGAAACATAGAGATCTAGATCACGCCTTGTTGTGTGCGTCTGATCCTACTCAGCCTAGTAGTCTGTGTAGTCAGCCATGTTCTGATACTTTCCTTGTGGAAGATACTGAGCCAGAAAGGGAATTTGCTGTGGATGAAACTCTCTATTTACAAAACCTTGCCCTTCTGTATCTTAAATTACAAGGCAAGTTGTTGCTACCATCCAGTACAATACAGACAATCATTGAGGACTTTCAAAATGCCCATGAAATTGGCCTGTCTCATTCCTATATGATTTTAAGTCAGAAACTAAAAGAACTTGGAACCCAAGAGGCCACCATAAGCAACATCATTGATGAAATTAGCAGGGCAGATCTTCTTAAGATGTGTAACAAGGACATTTTGAGCACAGACCAAAAAAGGAAGAGTTTTTTCAAAAACAATTTCAACTATGTTGAGCCTGTGCCTTTTCTTCTGGGCAGTGATGAAAATGGTAAGGAGTGCTTTGCCCAGTATATTTTATATTATATCAATGAGACGTTGGCCACACTGTTCAAAAGCGAGTCTGTAAGAGAACAACATGTTGCCACACGTTTGCAACCAGCTACTGAAAATCTCATTCAGGATGTGAGAGATGGAGAGGGATTTAAGGGAAATCCATTGTTAAAAACAGAACCTTCTCTGTTGGTGTGATCCTATATCAAGATGCCTTTGAGGTTGTGAACCCACTTGGTTCAGGAAAAAAAAAACACAAAATTGTAGCAGTTTACATGACCCTGACTTACATTTTACCTCACAGTAGATCCACAATCGATCATATGCAACTTGTCCTACTATGTAGGGAGAAAGATTTTAAATATTTTGGCATGAACAAAGCTTTTAAACCATTAATCAGTGATCTCAAGCTTCTAGCTTCAAGGAGCAAGGTATTTTGACTGATGATGGCATTGTAAAAGGAGCTTTAGTTGCCATTTCAGGAGACAACCTGGGATCACACTGCATTGGAGGTTTTGTAGAAAACTTTAGTCGAACCAGCCATTTCTGCCGCTACTGTGAGATTGACAGAAATACATTTATGAATGAACCATACACGTGTGGGACTCCAAGAACTGCACAATCCTATCACAGTCATTTGGAAGTTTTAGCCACCAGCGATACTGTCTCAGCTTGTGGCATTATGACAGACTCTCATTTTAACCAGCTCAATTATTTTCATGTTTGCCAGCCAGGGCTCCCGCCATGTCTGGGACATGATTTGTTTGAGGGTATTGTGTCTTATGACCTTGCCTTGTTTGTTGGTCATTTGGTTCAGGAGAAGCACTTTACCTACTTACAATTAAACAGATGTAAAAACCAGTTCAAATATCAAGGAAATGATGCCAACAGCAAACCAGCAGACATGTCTCCAGGTAGCGAACGCTTAAGTGGGCATGCTGTTCAAAACTGGTGTTTTCTGAGGTTGCTACCTCTTTTTGTGGGGGACAGAATTAAAGATCCTTCTGAAAATGAAGTTTGGCAAATTATACTGCAGCTGAGAGAGATCGTAGAGCTTGTTTGTGCACCAGCTATTACAACCGGCCAGGTGGCATATCTGAAATCCTCATTGAAGAATATGTCTGTAGTCGTCAAAGGCTTTTCCCTTCCAGTCTGGTAAAGCCCAAGCATCACTATTTGTGCCATTATCCACAGCTTATTCTTCAGTTTGGCCCACTTATAAGTCTGTGGACATTACGCTTTGAGAGCAAACACACCTTCTTCAAGCAGTGTGCCCGGAAATTGCACAACTTCAAGAATCTTTGCAAAACATTTGCAGAGAGACACCAACTACTTCAAGCCTACTTGAGTGCAGGCAGTCTGTTCCCTTTGGTTGTGCATGTTGAAAAGGGTACAGAGTTTTATGTAAGTGATTATAATGACAGGATCAGGGCATCAGTTGCTGGTCAAAATTTTGAGTCCCAATCTGCAGTAGCTTGCAATGAAGTGACAGTGAAAGGCACAGTATACCGAAAGGGGATGTATGTTTTGCTTGAGAGTAATGATGTAGAACTTTATGTTGGAAAGATTCATCTTATCATTGTCCTTAATAAGTCTGTGCAGTTTGTGACTCAAAAATATACTTTTGTGAAGCTAAGTGACATTGGTGTCTATTGCAAATTAGGAGTAGCCCAAGAGGATTATGTTTGCATCAAACAAGAAGATTTGCTGGACTACTATCCTCTTCCATCATACAAAATGTTTGATGTATCACTCATTGCTCTCCACCATTCTTTTCCAGAGGCAGTTTAAGCTAAATGTGACAGAGGTAGCGGGAAAAGGCAGGACAAGTGGAGCAAGCTGCTTTCGTAAAAAGGCATACACAAGATATTGTACATTTATTGGGTGTACTTTATAATAACATGTTTTAAACAGTAACAGATAAACAAACTACATCCATTGTTCCCATAATGCTGGGTTTTTTGAAAAGCTGATTTTTTTTTTCCTTACATACAAAAACACACCTTTTTGGTGACACTTATTTTGTGTCTGCTCTTGGTTGGGGTGTGCGTGCCCTATTTCCGGTAAAGTGTACATATGAGGACTTTCACTGTACTTCCAGTGATTCTGTTATGTAACAGAAACAGCAGTCGAAAAAAACTTTCAGAAACTTGTATGAACCCCAACAAAGTGCATTCGGCACAGAAATACTCACACGTCACACATGTCCAAATGGTTCTTAGAAACTTTGCCCATAAGGAATCCAATTCTATAACTGTGTTAAGTCAAAATACATGAAATAAAATTAGACTCCAACCCCTTTAACGTATGTACTAAACAAATTTCCAAGTTCAGGTAATGTCAGCAGTCTCCAGTCCCAATATATGAATATTCTGCCTTTACGTGATTCTTGATTGCAGTTGAATCGAAACTGTCAGCCGATTTAACATTTGAAAATGAATATGTAAAAAACAATATAAATATAGAGTATGTTATTACCAGTACAGTGTGTGTAAACATAATTTCTTTGTAATCGACATGGACAGTGCGAGCCTGTTGTAGTAATAAAACTAAAACATGCGGTATAAAACCATACAAAATTGAGAAATGTTATTGATTGCATGTCTGCCCAAACTCTTTACAGAAAATGGATGAAGTAATGCTGAAGGAATTGGTGTTGTCATTCTTACTGGGTCTCTCTGATGAAACTCTGACTTCACTACTGAATGGGTTGCAAGAACTTGGTGTGGAAAACAAGGAAGACCTTCTTTTGGTACAAGAGAAAGATATAGAGAAATACATTCGACCTATTCAGTGTCGAAAGATACTCCATGGCTTTAAAGGTAACTATATTTTGATATTAGCCTATATAAAAAGTTGAGTTGACTGAAGCTGAATCGAATATTAATAAAATAGAATTAAAATGAAGTTACAAATAACAAAAGTTACAAAAGTACTTTATTACTTCCACTTAAGACGAATTGTGCACTTTTTATTTTAATATATCTCTTTACATAAATACTATTTTCTACTTAAAAGCTATAATTTCGTTATTTTACTATAATTTATAATTTATTTTACTATAATTTTAGTTATTTTTATGTCTCGCCATCGGTCAGATATCGTCTATCGACACAACCCTAGCCAGGGCCATCTGGGCTAACCCCCGGCACATAGACTGAAGGTCTCGCTCTGCTCTGCACCAGTGTACCCGCTATGCTGGTGCGTGTGCACTGATGCAAAGCGAATAATGTGTTTCCATTAATTAGGCTTTACGCTCGTGCATGCGGGGCACCCACGTCAAAACGGATTGCGTGACTGGGGTTTTACCGCTCATTTGCACGACGCGTCAATCGTTTGCTCAGTTAATCTACATTGGTACGCTTTGATTTTGTCCCTGAATGGCCCTGCTAATCAGTACGTTGTGATTGGCCTGAATACCTCTGATGTCAGCCGGAAATGTAATGCTCCTTACCATGTTTGAAAGATTCGCTCACAAAGCAATACTAACAGGAGTTAACTTACAGGTTGTGAGTCCAAGCGAGAAGAATTATGATGATGTCGGTCTTTACTACATCACCAATCCCAGGAAGTAAACTGTTGCCTACAATCCGTGTGTTTGTTGTAGTCCAAGAAAAGAGATTTACGTTGGAGACGATAACTCGCGCCATCGTTTACTTTGGGGTTTGTACCTTTTGCATATCGTTAACATGTACTAATACACACTTACACACCAAAGGAAATGTAAAAACGGACAATAGGGGGTCTTTAAAGGGAAAGTATTAACAAAGTTAAAAACCAAAAAAGATCGACATGATAAAATGAATTTATGAATTTCGGTTTCGATTACTTTTCAATTAATCGTCCAGCTCTAATATTACCCTATATTGTATTGTATTAAATGTAATTATGAGATCAAAATAAAGTTTTATAGGGCCATGCTCAACCCAAAAAAAAGTGAAACAAAAATTAATGCTGTGCAGATTTACAGATACATAACTTAAAGAAAAACATTTAACATGACAATATTTTCTTTAACATAAACTCATAAAGACTATTTGAGAAATCTAGAGTTGTTTTAAAGATAAAGCCGTTTTATGCTTTCCAAATTTGTCTGCCTGTCCTTATATGGCATTCACCAGCAAATTATAGTTGTTATTTTTTTCCCAGGTAAGATAGGTTCTTTCCCTCTTCATGTAATAATCTGGTCTGGTTTATTTTTAGGACTTGAAATAGTTCAGTCGGAACTATTTCCTGTTACCTCTGCAACTTTTGCAGCCAGCACCTTGAACACTCCTTGCACCATACCTGTCAGAACTCAAGACACCATTTCATCTTCATCTTCACAACTTGGCAAACCATGGCATGCAGACTTCCAGGTTAACTGGGATAGGATGCCAGCAGCAATTGGAAGAGCATTAGCAAATAAAACAAGACCATCCCCCAGCGATAGAAAAGATATGGTGAAGGCAGTGGTTGATCAGATGCTGGAACATGACTCTAACCCATCCAGAGCAATCTGTCACAATATTGTTCGAAGCATTGTAAGGAGCCATGCAAATTGTTTTGCAGATGTTGCAAAAAATGGAGACATTCTTGGAGATGGTTGTTACTCTCTTTTGCAACAAATTAAAACTCGGGTGGAATACAAAAACAGGAACAATACTCTTGTGAGACGACGCAGAGAGAGAAGGCCACAAAGTGAGGGAGCAGATAAAGGCATGATAAGAGGCCCTGTAGATCAGTATGGCTGTGTAAGGTGGAGTCCTGTAGAATTTCCTCCTGGTGAAACTGAGGCATCATTACATGCCATGAAAAGTTATCTCCTTGACATCTACTCGGAGGAAGGCATAGTTGGTGCAGAGAGAGCTGAACCTCTGATGGAGAAGACCTACGTCATCCAGCAAAGCTATCTTAATAGTATGCCGGCACCAGCCATTGCAGTGGTTATGGAGGAATGGCCTTTTCTCTTCTCACTAAAAGGTACTTTATTCCTTTTCTATCTGACTTGAATGACTTAAAATCTCCATAACATCAATAGTTTCATATATCAAAATACACATTTAAAATTTTTCCTGAGGTAACTATTACTTACTTTATGTAATTCTAAAGTGCACTTATTTCATTGCTAAACAACAATGTTTTTTGTGTATTTGGTATAATAACAAAAATGTGTAAAAAATGTGTTTGCGTGGTTTATGGTTAAAAACACATTATTTTCCACATACAATAAAATTTTGTAGCTCCAGATATCCCTGCCCCCTCTCGAACGCTCTGATTTTGTACAAAGCTCATCGATCTGAAAACCGCTGTGTCATCCGATTGGTCAGCTAACCGGTACGTTGTGATTGGTCTGAATACCTCTGACGTCAGCCGGAAATGTGATGCTCCTTACCATGTTTGAAAGATTCGCTCACAATGTAATGCTAACAAGAGTTAACTTACAGGCTGTGAGTAAAAGCAGGAGGAATTATGATGATGTCGGTCTTTACTACTTCACTACATCCCAGGAAGTAAACTGTTGCCTACAATCTTTGTTTGTTGTAGTTCAAGAAAAGAGATTTACGTTGGAGACAATAACTTGCGTGATCGTTCACTTTTGGGATGTACCTTTTGCATATCGTTAACATGTACTAATACACACTTACACACCAAAGGAAATGTAAAATTGTGAATCAGACCATAGTTGCTCTTTACATGGTTTAAATGAGGCTTTGATTTTTAGTAATCAAATGTGAAAGTTACTCAAGGAATCTTTTCATCTGTACTTCCTAGTTTCTTGATCAATAGGCTTGCGCATACCATCCTCTCACTGTAACGCAACATTAAGATACTGCAATATCACTGATGAAGTCCAACTATAGACTGCTTCAACGTGAACAACATGAGAAGTGAAGGTTTCTTCTTCAATGTTTACAGGTATATTTTCACACTTCACTCTTCTAACGGATGTCCCCATCCTTATGAAGTTGCGAGAGGCCCTGGATAAGAACTACAACACCATCCTGAAGTTGTTCCAAGGAGTCAACTACCATGGAGTGAAAGATGTTTTGGCTAATTTTGAACCAGAGGCATCAGATAAGACTGCAATCGTTCTACTTCTTCTGATGGCTTACTTCAAAGAGCCAAAAGGATTCCATTGTGCTTGATGTTGATGTAAGTATATTTTTTATTGTATTATTTTTGGATAAATGCACTGTGCTTGTATATTGCCTTTCTAGTCTTCTGAACACACTACACTTTACCCCATTTACACAATCATCAAAACTTTTTGGTTTTTGTTTCACTTTGAGGAACTGCTATTTTGTCCATCTTTATATACATGTTCCTGACCTGCATGTGCATGATTTACATTGCACTGCTGCCCCATAATTGGCTGATTTGATAATTGCATTAATAAAATGATGAACAGGTGTTCCTGATAGTTACAGCTGAAGTGCTTGGTGAGTGTACACTGTACACACTGAGTATCTTATATCATATGTAACCCAAAGTCATGATCGCAGTCTAAATTTTACCAATTGTTTACTGCCTTATCTAAGAGAAATCGATGGGGGCAATTGATGATTTTAATTGAGTACTGCCATAGGTTCAGATTATTAACACTTAGGTCTTATTTAACTATTATTCTATTGATTTATTTGCAGCCTTGTGCCACAGCCACTGATATTAAAAGGACTGCGACGCTACCAAGCACCCCTTGCTTGATTGTCCAAGGTGATTTTTATGTTTTCTTTGTGTTTACAGTCCATGTAAAGTCCAATATTAAATATGTTCAGTTTGTGACACCAGAAAAATGTTATTAAACACTAGACAAATTTAAGTGATTAAAAACAGCCAAATTAATAAAATTATTTATCAAATTCTTGGATAAATATGCAGGATTCTCTGCTCTCAAACCCTGGAGAGTCTCTCTCTCAACTATCAAATACCGCTACAACCTGAATAGATGATCGCAAATGTTACAGGCGGGGCCATGCTCGATGGCTCCAGTGCGTCAAAGAGCTACCGTTTTAGCCCTACCCAAAAAATCCTGAACACAGAAATGTGGAAAAACTGTTTAACGGTGTAACACCACAATTCAGTAATGCATAGTTCAGTCTTTGTAACGTGTTTCAGCAATTAATTTAAAATATGTTTAGAAACAATTCTCTAAATTGAAATGATTTTTTATCCTTTTCTCAAGAGAATGGCATTATGAGTATATATGGTTTTGTTTCAGGTGACACATTGAAGCCGAGGGCATGGATGCTGTCGCTGGAGGGTCAAGTGGTCATGGGACCTCACCCTGACTTTACAACTGGTCTGGCGGCCACTTTTGCCAGCTACTATAATTTTAATTTAAAGTATGCTGACAGCGGTTCTTGCACTCTGGAATTCATTCAAAGGTAATGTCTACATTAATCCTCTGGGGCCAGTTGCACCAGCTGTGCGTAAGTTACAACTAAACCTAGTTGCGATGTAAAGGGACACTTATTTAGAACTTAAGCACTACTAATTTTGGTGTTGCACCATTAAATTTCATTAGAGCGTAACATACAAACTAAATATTTACAAAAGAACGGTTGGAATTAAATGGCAGACTGACTTAACTAAAGCAATAAGCACTTGTTTTGCTCCACAGACTTAAATCCTTTATACATATAACATATATGTGACCGATCACGGAAAGTAGGGACACAAGTCCGATCTGGGGCAATTTGAGTTATTCACAGATTCTGCTGGGAGTGACAATAGAGCTCATTTATATCTCATTTAGATAAGCTATACCCCCTGTAAAGCTGTTTTAAGATACAGATGCTCTAGCATCTTAAATGTATTTTGTGACAGAAGTCTGGGTGACAACATGCAAAAAATAAACAGGACTTCTTACCTTTGTGTTGATATAACGATTGCAAGTCGAATCCAGTCTCAGTTTCAGATGTGTGAATAACCCATGAAAACCGTCTAATAGAATACATTCAATGACCATTTTTGTCCACAAATGCGTGTGTAATCCGTGAAATATATAGTCTAGTGTTTACATCAGATTTCGCATGAAAGTCTTGTAATAGAATATAATATAGTTAAATCACTCCTCATCTTTGTTTTCACCGTTACAAACGGAAATACCTATGACGCAGTTTTTTTAAATCACAGCGCTTGTGGTCCGCGTAGATTTGACGTGCTGTAAAAAATCTGGCAAGGACCTGACACACGACTATAAATCGAGCTTAAGGGTGTTTTGGGGCCCTGGAAAGGTTTTGACATGCTGCAATAAGCTGATCCATACACTTTATGTGCATCATGTTACTTTATAACTTTTTGTAAAAGCAGTAGTGGCAGCAGTGTCCAAATGATATGAACATGTCTTTTCACTTCATTGTTTTGTTTGTTTGTGCAATGTGGTACTGTAACAGCTGTAAGAAAGGTTATAAAAAAAACTGTTAGCATATAAGGATGTAAATGGAGGTGGTAGCTCAGTGGTTAAGGCATTGGGCTTCGGATCAGAAGATCACAGGTTCAAATCCCACCACCACCAAGCTGCCACTGCTGGGCCCTTGAGCAAAAGCCCTAAAACCCTCCCCTGCTCAGTTGTAAGTCGCTCTGGATAAGGGGGTCTGCCAAATGCCGCAAATGTAAACAGTCTTCCTTCCTGTAAATGGTCCAATAAATACCGTACCGAGGTCATCATACTGAAATACTATTGTACCGTGTATTTTTGATACTGTTACATCCCATATTACGATGCAACTTGACACGTTGCAAATTATGAAAGTCAGAATGTAAAAATGCTGAAACTTAAGCATACATTTGGAGGCACTCTGTGATCCATGTCATTGGCACATTATTCCTGTTGGGTGGAGCAAATTCAAGCAAATTGATAACATTTTATTAAAGAGAAAATCCATACCAAAATTATTTATTTAAATGTTTGGGGTTTAACTGGACCAAAGTAATGTTGCCTTGTTCGAACTGAGCTAACTTTAGTTTTGCTCTGTACTGCAAAAGCATTGACCAACTGAAGGCTACTTTTTCATCCCACTTGGAAGAAACTAACAGTTTTTCTCTCTGCCTTTTTGTTTATAGGTGCTTTTTGGGCATTAATCCGGAGACAGGCACAAAGTCAAAGAAGCAGAAAGGACTCATCAACCAGCAAGTCTGTACACTCATAAGAAAACTTATTGATTTTGAATGGATGTCAGTCTAATGTGATCCAAAATATTTGTTCTCTGTTTAGCTAGAGGCAGTTATGCACTTTATAAACTTACTATGTTCTATATTGTCTCTTTGTTTAATAAAGAAACACAAAGAATGAGTTAATGTCAGTCTACGCTGTAAAAAGCTTGCTGCAATTACATTTTAATGAAGTTGAATCAACTTGAAATTACAATTCATTTAAACTTTCTTGACAGGTGAGGAGTTGCTAATAATTATAAAAATAAACATAAAATAACTTACCGTAAGCTAATTAAAATTCATTTTTAAAATTTATAGCAACTCCTCATTGGTCAAGAAGGTGAAGTTTAATAGTAAATTTAAAAATGTAAGTGCAGGTTTTTACAGTGTAAAGTATAAGCAGTTCTGGAAAATCTATTTTGAGATATACATTAAATAATAAATAAATGTATGTATGTAATAAATGAATGAAATAAATGTATGAAATTTTTGATTGTGTTTATTTGAATTTAACATTGTTTTAATGTTAAGTTATTGATATAGCCAGTACTATTACAGTGTACACTGTAAATCTACAGCAGACTAATGCTAAATTGCATTACATTAACTGTAACTTAACAGCTAAATGCAATTATTATATGGAATAATGCTGCTATATCACAGTAATCTAAAAGACATTACTTGTAATTTCACAGTAAAATAACATATTACTACAGGAGCATACTGCTAAATCACAGTAATACGAAGGCCTAACTACTGTGAGGTTACAGTAAGCAGCTGTCATTTCACAAGTCTTTACTGTAAAAATGACACTGTAACATACTGTGAAAGTACAGTAACAACATGACAGTAATTTACTGTGAAGTTACATACAGTACCTTCCTGTGAAAGTAATGCACCTAGTTGCCAGTAATTTACTGTGAATTTACATTCAAATAATTTACAGTGTATTTATACATGTACATGTGCATGTGGTTAGTGACCTATGATTTGATGCAGTGTACAGTGTGCTAGTTGAAGTATAGATGAGCACTTCTTCTATTTCTCTATGTATGTAGAGCTTTATCTCTCTGTTCTGCTTCAGCTCTGAGTAAACAGTATCAGATTCTACATAGTTAAAAACAAGAAACCCTGAATTGTCCACAATCTGCAGCAACCCATACAAATAAACATAAACTAAACCAGATGGGTAATGAATAGAATTAACTGACATGTACAGTACCTTGTTCATTATTTGCTTGTTTCTGTGTCTTGTGTTCAAGCTCAATGTAATTCACATCACTGAGCCCAGCACCCTCATCTGTAATGACAGTAAACAACAAACAAGAAAATTGTTTTTAAAATATGATTGTGAGGAATTACAAATGTATGATGGGATGTAACTGAGCATCTGATACCTTTTAAATGTAGAGGTTATAGTAATTTTATTGTACTTATTGAACCCCTAAAAGAAAAAGAAAAAAAAAAAAACGCTTACTTTGTTCACTTACATATTTTGTTTACATTTTTTTTTTATATTTGCATTTCTCTTTTTATTGAATATTCTATCTTGTTAGTTCACTGCAATTCTATTCTATTTTTATTTGATTAAACAGTTTATTAAGTTCCTTTATTTAATTTTGTATTCTTTTATGTTTTCTATATTTTATTTCTGTATACTTTTTCTTGCAACAGAACAGTCGTATTGAGGATTTCACTGCATGTCAGACTGGGATGGTTCAAATCATTTAATTTTTAAACAGAAATGAAGAGCATTAACAATCATGCAATGTATACTTAGCTGTGAACTAGCGAGGTTTCATACACGTATATGTAAATAAAATGTACCAAGATATGAACTGATTTATATGTAAATCATTTTAGGAGCCATTACACACACACACACACACACACACACACACACACACACACACACACATACACACACATTTTTATTTATGATAATCAAATATTTACAAAAAGGTTGTATCCAGCAATTCTTCAATATGACCATTGTAAGCAATAATTGATTGGATTTTAAATCATATCAGTCATATTTTACTGTTATTATATTTGTTTGTGTATGTGTGTAAGAGTGTGTCCATTGTGTAATATTGTGTATAGCTAAACTGCATTTTTGGAGAAAAAAAAAAAGTGTGTTATTTCATTATTTATTTTATTTAAGTTGTTTATTTATTTAAGTTCTAATTGTATATTGTATTATAAGCAAAAAACTAATGATCATACCTTTAATGGATTTGTGCAGAGAGAACCACACCAGGATCAGTAAACAAATGAGGAAGGGGAACGCAGAATTTAGACCCACAACCACAGCTATTATATAAATATTTCAGGGGTGGCCAACCCGTGGCTCGCGGCTCTTTGCCTGGTTTCATGCGGCTCTTACGTTCATATCATAGTTTGTGTTTGTGTTTTTTTAATGTGCGTGTTCGCTTCGCTTGAGTTCAATACGGTATTTTTAAGACTTAAATGATCTTGCCCCTACTGGGAAACTTTGCGATATTTTCATCTCACGCACATGCGCATTTGAAGAAAATACCGTAATGAACTCAAGCGAAGTGAACACGCACAATAAAAAAAAAACGCAAACAAAGTCTGTGTTTTCTACCCTGAAACATGTAAAATCAAAGCATCGATCTGTTCTGACTGACACCCATGTAAAAGAATTGCTTCGAGTGGCAACAACGGAATACGAGCCAGATTTGAAGGGGATTGTTCAAGGCAAGGATGCCAATAGTCCCACTAAGTAACATGCATAGTAAAAGAAAAACGCTATTGTAAATTATTATATTTTTGTTTGTGGACTTTGGTAAACTAAGAGTTTGTGTGTGTGAGACAGTGCACACAATGTTCAATGTTGAAAATGACTGTCCTGTGGTCTTAGAACTGTAGGAGTGACATTTACAATAAATCTGGCTGAGCAGAGGTGTGTGTGTGTGTGTGTGTGTGTGTGTGTGTGTGTGTGTGTGTGTGTGTGTGTGTGTGTGTGTGTGTGTGTGTGTGTTAGAGGAAGGGATGGGTGATGTTCATGTGTGCCCATGTGTATGATGTGGCTCTTTGCGGTAACACAGTAAAAAATGTGGCTTTCGGTCTCTGACTGGTTGGCCACCCCTGAAATATTTGATTCAGATCCTGCGATAGAAAAAAAAAGACAAATGAAAAAGCTGCTGTCGGTACAGTTTCTATTATTATTATTATTATTATTATTATTATTATTATTATTATTATTCGTAGTAGTAGTAGAACAATTAATCAATACCTCATAGTGTGTGTATCCTCTCACTGTCCATCTAATAGAGTCTCTGTGATTGTCACAGCTCAGTGAGAGAGAGTCAGCAGTAAAGTGTTGACTTCTGCTGGGATTGTTGATCAGAGACACTGGAGGAGATTGACTTGAAAAACACATAATTGAGATTTCATTATGATTCAAAAGTTTCATCATTTTATTATATTGCTCTTTTTATGTACAGTTTATTAAAAAAAATGTTGTTTAACAAATTAATTTGTATAATAAAGAAAGAGATCAGATCAGTAATTTGCCTTTTAGATATTTCACAGCATTGTTCTGAACAGGATTCAAAAAATAGGAGCTGCTGCTTGTCAATTTTAGTTGTGAGATGGCAGTTTTTATTGTAAAGATCTACTGTAGATTTTGTTGTAAATGTTGTGCAGTTATGTAATAAATCAAAATTCAGGTTAGCAAAACCTTAGCTAGCAAAATTAGTTCTATGTTTCAAGTTTTAAATCACAAGCGGGAGAAAATGAATGAATGAATGACTGGTATTTTAAGATAAGGTGCAATGCAGGATGATGTGTCACAGAAAAAAAAATAATAATAAAAAATTAATACTATTCTATATATAAATCTAACACTTACCTTAAACCTAGTAATCGAAATTAAAGCATTTTTGTGACACAGCTGATATGGATAAACTGTAGACAATTTCCACAGTACATAACACTATGTATAACATTATATCAACAAAAATTAATTCTACCTTTCTATCTAATGAACACCCAAAGAAAACATTTACTCACAGATGATCAAACAGAGTAAACTGAACTTTACCACACTGATGAACGAGTGAGTGACCTATTTTACAGTAAGTCCCTACACTTCCTGTGTTCACAGAGGAAAGAGAGAAAGACCTACAGTATGTTTTGGTTGTAGTAGAGTAGATGAACCATTTTATGCAACCCCTAACTCTACTGTACATAAGGTCTTCAAAAATAAATAACAAACAAAGCTTTATTTAATTCCAGAGCTACATAAAAGAAATGTATTTAGTAATTTCTGTGCACATGTTTTAGGTTAAGTTGTGTATAAAAGTCCTTGAAGAAAAAAATGCTTACAGAAATGTTTTTTTTTTTTTTTTTTTGCAACAAACAAAATGTAAATTAAATGAATTCAAGGTATACTTGCACTTTTTTCCTCAGATCCTTCTCTTTTTATGCAATCCCATATAGAGTCAATGATGTGATCAGGGCTTTGCAGGGGTTTAATCTTTTCCAGGATTTTTATTTATTTATTTAATTGTTTTTTGCTGAAGACAGTTCTTAATGACATTGGCTGTATGTTTCGGGTTGTTTTCCTGCTGGAGAATACATTTAGGGACAATCAGACACTTCCCTGGTTATATTGCATTATGGAAAAGTATCCACCTGTATTACTCAGCATTGAGAATACCAATAATCCTGACCAAATCCTGTTCCTCCGCGAGACGGAACGCGACACTGTTATTCTCGGAGATTCCATCGTCCGGCATGTCCGCGCTACCCGAGCTAAAGGTAAGGTGCACACTCGCTGTTTTCCTGGTGCTCGTGTTCTGGATGTCGCTGCGCAGGTACCCGCGATCCTGAACGAGAACTTCGGAGTGGTTGTTCTCCATGCCGGATCAAACGACACCAGGCTGCGGCAAACGGAGATCTTAAAGAGGGACTTCAGGATCCTGGTGGAGACGGTACGCAGCACATCACCCACAACGAGGATCATTGTGTCAGGACCTCTTCCCACTTACCAGCGAGGGGCTGAGAAGTTTAGTAGACTTTTAGCTCTAAATGAATGGTTACAGTCATGGTGTCGAGAACATAAACTTCTCTTTGTTAATAACTGGAACTGTTTCTGGGAGCGTCCTAGGTTCTTCCGCCCTGATGGCCTGCACCCCAGCAGAGTTGGAGCAGCAGTGCTATCAGATAACATCTCTAGGATACTACACACCATCTGACTGGTAAGACATCAAGAAATCTTCAACTATAAGAACACGCATACTACAGACCAAATAGTTACAAGTTCACACACAGCTCAGTTTATAGAAACCGTATCTATTCCTCGTGTAGTAAAACCAAGAATTACATACACAAGATCCAGAAATAATCTTATTGCAGTTAAAACTGAAAAATGCCAGATAAACAAACACAACAAAGTTCTAAAGTTCGGTCTTTTAAACATTAGATCACTTGCACCCAAAGCACTGATTGTAAATGAGATGATCACAGAGAATAATCTCGATGCACTCTGTCTCACTGAGACCTGGATTAAACCAGGTGATTATATGGGTCTAAACGAGTCGACACCGTCAGGATATGTTTATAAGCATGAGCCCCGTCAGACTGGTCGTGGGGGGGGTGTAGGAACCATTTATAGTGCTTATCTTAATGTTAGTCAGAGATTAGGATTCAGCTTTAAATCATTTGAAGTGCTCGTTCTGAAAATTGCACTTTCAGAGATGCATAGAAAACTCGCTCTGGTCACCGTGTACAGACCCCCAGGACCCTACGCTGATTTTCTTCATGAGTTTGCTTGTTTTCTCTCAGACCTCCTGATCAGCTTTGATAAAGTGCTGCTTGTAGGAGATTTTAATATTCTTGTAGATGATGAAAACGATGCCCTAGGATTATCATTTGTCGATTTACTAAACTCTTTTGGAGTTAAACAAAACGTCACCAGACCAACCCACCGTTTTAACCACACACTAGACTTAATAATATCCCACGGAGCAGACGTCACTGATATAGATATTTTACCCCAGAGTGATGACATCACAGACCATTATCTCCTACTGTACACACTACCGGTAGAGCAGATTAACCGTGTTTCACCACGTTATCGACCTGGTAGGACTATTATTCCAACCACTAAGGACAGATTCATAAATAACCTGCCTGATTTATTTCAGTTTCACATTAAACCCATAAATGCTGATCATCTTGATGAGATGGCGAACAACATAGACCTTATCCTCACTAGCACTTTAGACACTGTTGCCCCCATCCGGTTAAAAAAGGTTCGAGAACAAGCACCTGCACCTTGGTATAATAGTCATACACATGCCCTAAAGAGAACAACACGTAATCTGGAGAGAAAATGGAGGAAAACTAAATTGGAGGTATTTAGAATTGCGTATAAAGACAGTATGCTTAGCTACAGACAGGCGCTAAAAGCTGCTAGAGCTAAACACCTGAGCAAACTCATAGAAAATAACAAAAACAATCCCAGGTTCCTTTTCAGTACAGTCGCTAAATTAACAACAAATCAGGGATCTGAAAAATGTGTTCCATCACAGTTTAGTAGTGAAGACTTTATGAATTTCTTCACTGAAAAAATAGATAACATTCGAAAAACAATTGTGGCAGTTCAACCTCTGACAGCATCTCCCGACACAATCGTACTTACAACCCCACAACTACACTGTTTTACATGTATAGGACAGGAAGAGCTGTATGATGCTATTATGAAAGCTAAATCAACAACATGTCAGTTAGATCCAATTCCCACTAAACTACTGAAGGAAGTGTTATATACAGCTGGTGAGCCTCTTTTAAATATTATTAACTCCTCACTATCGTTAGGTCATGTCCCTAAATCCCTCAAGTTAGCAGTTATTAAGCCCCTCATTAAAAAACCTAATCTGGATCCAAACACGCTATCGAATTACAGACCAATTTCAAATCTCCCATTTATGTCTAAGATTTTAGAAAAGATTGTCGCTGCCCAGCTATGTAACCACTTGCAGGAGAACAATATCTTTGAAGAGTTTCAGTCAGGTTTTAGGCCCCATCATAGCACAGAAACTGCTCTAGTTAAAATCACTAACGACCTGTTTTTAGCTTCAGACCAAGGCTACATCTCCCTATTAGTTTTACTAGATCTTAGTGCTGCGTTCGACACTATAGATCATGATCTTCTCCTCGATCGCTTACAGAATTACATCGGTATTCAGGGACAGGCATTAAGCTGGTTTAAATCCTACCTGTCCAATCGTTACCATTTCGTAGATTTAAATGGAGAGCTATCCAGGATAATGCTAGTAAATTATGGCGTGCCACAAGGGTCAGTTCTAGGACCCCTGCTTTTTACAATATACATGCTTCCATTAGGAAATATTATTAGAAGGCATGGAATTAGCTTCCATTGTTATGCTGATGATACCCAGCTATATATTTCATCCAAACCAGGCGATACAGCTCAATTAGCTCGCATAACTGAGTGTGTTGAAGAAATAAGAGATTGGATGACCCATAACTTTCTGCTATTAAATCCTGATAAAACTGAGATTTTGCTCATCGGCCCAAAAAATAGTACACAGAAGCTCCAGCATCTCAGCCTGCATTTAGACGGTTGTTCTGTAACTACTAGTTCAACGGTAAAAGACCTGGGAGTTATTTTAGACAGCAACTTATCTTTTAAAAATCACATCAATCAAGTTACAAAAACAGCCTTCTTTCACCTTAGAAATATTTCTAAGATAAGAAATATGTTATCTATATCTGATGCAGAGAAGCTCGTCCATGCGTTTATGACCTCTAGAATAGACTACTGTAATGCATTACTAGGTGGATGTCCTGCATCATTAATAAACAAGCTTCAGTTAGTTCAGAATGCCGCAGCAAGAGTTCTTACTAGGTCAAGAAAATACGATCATATAACCCCAATCTTATCGTCCCTACATTGGCTTCCTATTAAGTTTCGAATAGACTACAAACTACTGCTACTCACTTATAAAGCACTAAATGGTTTGGCTCCCATGTATCTATCCAGTCTCTTAACACGCTACAATCCGTCACGCTCCCTGAGATCTCAAAACTCTGGGCTTCTAGTAGTTCCTAGAATAGCAAAGTCCACTAAAGGCGGTAGAGCATTTTCACATTTAGCTCCTAAACTCTGGAATAGTCTTCCTGACAGTGTTCGGGGTTCAGATACACTCTCCCAGTTTAAGTGTAGATTAAAAACATATCTTTTTAGCAAAGCCTACACATAACACACATCACACACATCACATCATAACCTTGTGCTCCAGAACATCTGATCACATGCACATTATCAACTTGTGCTGTTAATATCATGAACAGCAGCTACGCTAATTCCTCTCCACTGCTTCTCTTTCTCTCCCCATCCCGAGGCTTCCTGAGGTTTGGCCAGCTCCAGTCACGTCCCACCTCGTGAAGATTATGGACCTATGGATGATCATGGAGAAGTAGATGCCGAGTGTTTAAAGGCCCTGGCATGGAGAAGCTGATGCTGGATCTATGATGATCACAAATTGTTCTGTATTGTTGAAAGATTTATGACCAAACTTTTGATGTCACCCATATGAGGATGGGTTCCCCTTTGAGTCTGGTTCCTCTCAAGGTTTCTTCCTCATATCATCTAAGGGAGTTTTTCCTTGCCACTGTCGCCACGGCTGCTCATCAGGGACAAACGCACACCATTCACCTTCACTGTTGTTTTCTGTAAAGCTGCTTTGAGACAATGTCTGTTGTGAAAAGCGCTATACAAATAAACTTGACTTGACTTGACTTGACCAAATCTCCGTTTGCGAAAATGCCACCGCGAACATGCAGGAAATATTTAGAGTATTTTAGCAGACACCATTATCCAGAGTGACTTACAACTGATCAGTTGAGGATTAAGGGCCTTGCTCAAGGGCCCTGCAGTAGCTGCTTGGTGGGGCTGGGATTTGAACATTTGACCTTCCAATCCAGAGGCCAATGCCTTAACCATTGAGCTACAACCTTTCCCTAACATATTTTACTGTTGCCTACAGGCACTCAGAATTGCCTGTTACTGCTACTATACATCTTAATGGAAATAAGAATTACTGGTTTAAAGATTTTTATTTTTTTTTTTACCTCAGATTTAACTGGACTTAAATGCTTGTTAAATAAATACCAATGTGTGACACTTTTTGGAAAATTCCTGTGTAACAGCTTTTAGGCACTTACAAATTAAGGCTTATGCTCTTGCATTAGTCCTAAATTAAGCAACTATGTGGTAATACGTACTTTTATTTATGGCCACATATTTAAGACCACACACAAACTACACACACACATGCACCGCATTAGCTAAGAAGTGGAAATGATGCATGATTCAGCAAGAAAATAAGCACTATGTACATATTTATAGACACACAATTGTGTCATATCATAGCAGTTGATACTAAGTGATGTCATATTCAACTAACATGGATAGTGATTTGTGCAGAAATGCAGAAACAGGCTTGGAAATGATGAAACATTTATATTTTATTTTAAAGTCCAAAAGGCATATACCAGGAAAACAGCAAAAATAGAAATGCAAAATGTCCAACAAGACAGCGGAGCAACAAAAAGTCCACAATGCAAAAGCTAAAAACAATAGGAGCTAACCAGGGACTTGGGAACACTCTGGTGACATCTGGTGGTTAGAACTAGAAAAAACATTCAAGAAAAAAATATTTATTGCAGACAAAGCTGCACCACCTGCATAAATCATCTCTAGCAGAAGCATTAATCTTAACAATATCATTTTTTTCCTGTGCATTTGGATTTTCCTGGGGATTTAAACTCAAGGCAAAATGTATGCTTTTTGTGCAAAATTGACAGGACAAAAAACACAAATGTATAAGTATTTAATGAAAATGTTTTGAACTGTTTAGCCGAACTTTGTTCACTGCTGTATGTCTAACTTTTCTTGAAAAGTCCATCTTGTAAATGTCCTTGTAAGTTTAAATGCAACCAAATCATTGTCTTGAACTCTGTCAGCCACTGTGGAATGAAATAAAGATTTTAAATACACATGAATATATTTGAGTTTGTGCACTTTTCTACAGCTTTAGCAATATATAACATAGAGCAACATAGAGTTAATGTAAAAAAATAAAGGGTGCAGGTGCTAATCCTGCAGGTCTAATGTGATGCTCCAACATATACAGACACATGGTGGTGCTGCTCCTTGAAGCAATGCACCCAAGAGAAATACATATTCATGAACAAAAATATATTAAAACATAATTCAGTGATTCAGAATGCCTCGCTTAAGATTATATATTATAGGGCTTATGTTATGTAATGCAAGCAAAGACATACAAGTCCTATTAAGAGTTAAAAAATGAATCACTGTTATAAAGGAACTAATATAATCATAAAGTAACAAACCATAACCTGAGCATGAGGAGAACCACCATTAAACTCTTATGCAAAATAATCACATGACATGGAAGGTGCAGTGACCACTACCACTAACATGGAAGGTGCATTAACCCCAACCCTAACCCTAACTCCTCACACATAGGAATGCAAAGTGCTATAGAACATTTTTTTGTGAGGTGATTCCCTTCCACAATGATTACTTAATGACCCATGTAGCTAACGAGGCTTGCAGTAACAGAAAGAGGGATTGTTGGATATGATTTTTAACATAAAACCTATTTCTATATTCATACATGCATATTACAAATGATCTCTCTGAATATCTCTAACCAATAAGTTTTCAAGAGGCTGATTCATTCAGCTGTGTTGCCATCTGCACTAAGCTCCCTGACCTGCAGTAAACCTACAGCAAGTGCTGCTGAACCAAGGACCTCAGCCATCCAAACATGCAAACTGCTGTGGTCTGGGTAGTGCTTTCACTCAAACCAACACAAAGAGAATGAGAAGATGTCTTTTCAGCAGGCAATACAGGCCTTCATCCAGAAGAACACCAAGAACTAGGACAAGAACCTGGACTCATGTGTACAACACCCATGACTGCAACCAGCTTTTTTTCCACACACACATATACTGTAAAAATCATTTCATCTTATACAGCTGCACTCTGTTAGATTAGGTATACTCATAACAAATATTTTATTTATATTTTATATATATATATATATATAAATAGCAAGACACACAAGCAATGTTTCTATACAATTCTAAGATTTCTTTATATTTCTTCAATTAATATTTTGTGATTTGTAAATAAACGTTATCTTACCTATGTGTTCTGCTTCAGCTCCGAGTAAACAGTATCAGATTCTACAATGGGCTTCACTAAGTGGAAACAAGAAACCGTGAATTAATGTCCACAATCAGCTGCAACCCATCCGAATAGACATGAATTAAATTCATTGGTCAATGAGTCAGAAGTCATTAAAAAAAACGAATGGATATGATTTTATTGCTGTACCTTGATTTTTACTTGCTTCATTCTGTGGCTTATGCTCAAGCTCAATATAGGTCACATCACCGGGTTCAGCATCTTCATCATCTGCAGTGACAGAGAACAGAACTTAATAACCACATGTAAAGCGCTGTACAAATCTTTGTAAAATATTTTTTTAAATACAATAAAAAATAAAATACCTTTATTTTTGTATGGCTTGTCTTTCTTCATGACCTGTGCGTAAACAGCCCCATTGGGCTCAGCTGCAGCATCGCCTAATCACACAGAACTGTGTTATTCACTACAGGAGATGTACTGCATTGACCACATAGCGTTAATCATGTTTCTTCTAGTGAAAGTGGAATACGTGATGTGAACTGAAAAGATTTTACTCACTTTTACTGATATTTTCCACAGTGGCATAAATGTGCACATTTTCTACAGGAAAAAATTCAAAATTATAAAGTAAGCAAGAAAAATTATTCATTTATTAGAACATATATTTATATTGAAATACCATTTATTTATTTAAGATTATTGTCTAAACAGATTTAAATTGCGTGTAACCTGACTAAGAGTTCTCACCTTCTGGGTTTTGATCTGGGGTCAGATTGCTGCTCTGCTGCATTTCTCTGTTCTTTTCTATATTACAAGACAAATGTTACTTTATTTCCTAAATTATAAAACATATTTACTTTATCTGAGATATTTTTTTTTGTACAGGAGTGTGTCTATAGCTGAAATGTATGAATAATTATTTGAATATACACAATTCATGTATTTATTGAACATTTAAATGTACTTAGCTTTACTAGACTAGCTTTTCAACTAGGACAAAGACAATGGTTCTTAATTAATGGAGGTTAGTATGCATTACTGAATATCACTTTATATGCTAACATTTACAGCTTATTTATCAACATACATTCATGAGTAAAAAGAAAATAATAAGACTTGGCAAGTTTAGACATGAATCCGCCATAATGCACACATCTGGCAATTGAAACCGTCCGTGTGGAAACTGTGATTTGTCCATGTGTCCTCATGATTTACATAACTCGATTACCCACAAGTCAACTCATGACAATCATCCGATTATTCACAATTAAATAGTTATTCGAATGACAGCCCTAGTGAAAATTAATGATGATTACCTTTGCTGGATTTGTGCCAACAGTACCACAGCAGGATCATTAAGAGGATGATGAACAGCAAAGCTGAACTCACTCCAACAGCAACAGCTACTTTATCAATACCAAACTCAGAACCTGAGACTATAGAAAGAAAAAGTCCAAAATGCTGCAGCCAGTACAATTAACAAAAACCTGAATTTGACATTAATGCACATAGTAATAGACGCAATTTTTTTTTATATTCTATTGACATCCACAGGATTGTTTACTATTAATCTATTACAGCATTCATATTTTCTTTCTTAACTGACAATGCTTTTCGAAGAGTCAGTAATAATCTGCTACATTCTGCTAATGCAGATGCCTATTTCTTTATTTTAACTCTGTATTTGGAAACTGTCAACAAGTGACATTTTTTTTAGCAGCTCTGCGTTCAACACTCTTTGCATTCAACACGTCTTACTTTGTCTAGAAGATGCTGTGATATGGTTTCATGATTTAATAATTTCCCTTTAATTTAACCCTTTAGTTTCCTAAACCTTTCTGGTAGAATTTTTTATAGACATCAGCATGTTTGAAAATAGATTTGCTGTATTTTTTAGTCACACCAAGCACACATTAAATGTGTACTTTATCATTAACACTGGTTACCATCTCATAGAGCATCACACGACTGAAACTACTTGCACACATAAAGCAATAAATGTCCTCACCCTTACACTTTATATAATATTAGAGTGTGATATATCACATTGTTAGTCGTTCTCAAGACCAGATTTACTGAAAAAAGATTGAGCAGATTTATAATTATTAATATTATTATTATTATTATTATTATTATTATTATTATTATTATTAGTAGTAGTAGTAGTAGTAGTAGTAGTAATAGTAGACAAAGTAGAACTAGTAGGACACAATTAAAATATTATTGTTATAAAAGGAATTAAATACTTTGATAGTTGACTGAAATCCAGCTTTTTGGTGACTCTCTTCTCTCGGGGTGTTTACAGTGGTAGAAACCTTCATCTGACTTTGAGACACTATGAATAAACATCTCCCCTGCAGTCTTGCTCTGGACCACCAAATCATTTTTAAAGAAATCTACACCAGAAGCTGGATTTGTTGTTTTGCGATATAAACAGTGTAAAGTCAGGGGACGCCCAACAGTCACGGGATGGACGGGACTGTCCAGGATCACATCACCATCTGTTGTAAACAGAAGGAGGAAACTGAATACAGATATTGTGTAAAACACAGAGCTGATTTTAAGACAGGGAACTCTAAAACGTATACAATTCAAAGGGAGTGGAGCACAATGGGCAGAATTGTGTCAAAGGTAGAATTTGCTCATATGCATTGTAAGTATGATGTTTTGGTTCCAGCAAAATTTGGAAAGACTTCAAGGCCATTATCTTTAGTCCAGTTCATTAACGATGAGAGCATTAAAGACTTACTGTGCACTGTGATGTTGACAGGATTACTGCGTTCTCCAGATTCAGACTGACACCAGTAAACTCCAGTGTGTGATATATCGAGAGGGCTGATGTTACATCCTGAAACTGATGAACAATTACCCCATGTCTCATTTTGTGTGTATCGTCTCACTCTCCATCCAGTAGAGTTTCTCTGGTCCTCACAGCTCAGTGAGAGAGAAGCAGAAGTAAAGTGTTGAGATCTGCTGGGATTGATGATCAGAGACACTGGCGAAGATTCACCTAAAACTCAGATATAATTTATGTTTCTTTAAGATTAAAAAGTATATAGATTTTATTATAATGCTCTTGTCTCTGTACAGTTCATTAATATACGTAGAATCAAAAACGTAACTTTTGATTGCCTTGATTAGACAGTGTATAAAAATATACTATTTTGTGCTAATTCGCCTGATTTACACATCCTCACTTAAGAGCTAAAATATTAACACATTAATATAGACTTTACATCATATTATATGGCAGCAAATTAGATTTTTCCATCGGATTGAGTTGTGTGGGTGCATGCTCTAGTTTCCCACACATATCTCACAGAATTCAATCTGACCAGGATTGTTACTCAGTACTTGTCGGTTTTATTGGTGAGATGCGAGTTGTGCAGTGACAGGTATTAAACCACAGAGCCGCTGTGAATTTTGGATATTGTGAAAATGTTGGCAAACATCCGGACATCATCATTACACCAGTTGTATGTCCACTCACTGTCTGCATGTCTTGTATCTGTGCAAAGTGTGAAAGACTTTCCACTGAATATATGTCCATCAGTCTGCAGAGTTAAAATGGCATTTTGGTCTCTCTGTACAGTTACAACAAATACATCTGTACATTTAACAAATGCTAAAAATGTTGGGTAGTAGTGTTGCATTGCACTCTTATTTTTGTATGTATATCCTGTTATTGAACACGTTATCTCCTTGACGTTATCCGTTGCACATCTTGCAAAGTTATATTGTATATTACTATATATACCATATCTTATTACCTACTGCACCTTTTTTACATTAATCACTCTCACCCCTGTACATATGCACCATACCCTCATTTAACATAGTGTTATATTTTGGCTCTGTACATGTACCTTGCACAAATACAATAAAGTTGTATCTAATCGATTTAAATCTAATATTTTTTTACTTGAGTCAGAAGAATAATTAAGGCCCCATACAGACTGACTGATTTTCCTCCTCTTGTGCTTTTTTAATATCTCACCTAATATATCATATATGGAAATTTCAGGGTCACGGCTTCATTATAAAAATATTTAGCCCTGACTACTACTAAATTAGTTTTATTCTTTTAACATTTAATATTTCAAAAAATATGTGTGAAATCTTGTAACTCACTTAATTGTACAGTGGAACCTCGGGTTAAGAACGCCCCGGCATACGTATAATTCAGGTTACGAATCGCCGCTCGTCAAAATTTTTGCCCCTGGTTACAAACAAAATTTCGGGATACGAACATACGAACATCGCACGCCTAAAAATCGCAGGCAAGTTGGTTCTTATCATATCGCCACCCAGCAGAGTGAATCTAAAAAGAGAAGTGATGACAATGATTCAGGTAACGAATCTAAAAAAAGAAAATTAAGTGATGACAATGATTCGGGTGACAGACTGCCCAATATCATAATGGAAGGAGATTCTCCTTCCAAACAATAACTCTCCCTCCTCCCCCTTCTACGAACATCGTCACCATCATGCCAGCAGCGAGTCTTCTCAAAGGTAAAGTACCCAGTAAAGATAATGTTTTTCTCTCTTATATGTTTTTACATGTTTTTAAATGGTATAATTTCAATATAACATGTTAAAAGTAAATAATATTAGTGAATATTGGCTTTATTTTCATTTTTAAAGTAATATTTTTGGTTGTCCAGAACGAATTACCGAAGTTTTTGTTAATTCAATGGGCAAATTCGTATCGGGATACAAACTTTTCTGGTTACGAGTAAAGTATCGGAACAAATTAAATTTGTAATCCGAGGTTCCACCTTATATTAAATAATGTAATAATTTCACTGTATATTTATTGATTCTTTCATTCATACATTCATCCATTGTTCAAATTAAACTCAATACTGCTGCTATTTTCTCACCAGTAATCCACAGTGGCTGTTGTTTGCTGTACTGGGAGTAAAAGTCTTGTTCTCCTCTCACTGCTCTGCACATATAAACTCCTGTGTGGTTCAGAGTAACAGGACTGAGTGTGTAGGAGCCTCCAGATCCTCTGCTGCTGTCTGAGAGAAGCTCTGGTCTGTACATGTAGGAACCCTGACTGTCTCTGTAGAGAACATCTGTGTACCAGCTGAATATCCAGCCTGTAGAGGAGGATTTAATCTCACAGTTTAGAGTCACTGAGTCTACTTCAGTCAGCCAACTCTGTGGAGACGCACTCACTATTGCCTCTGCTGCATCTGATGGACAACAAATGCGGAAAAAAATAAATTAATACAGGGAGATCTTGTTACATATAATTGATAACAAAATAAATAAATAAAAAACACACCTGATACAGTGAGAGTACCAGCATCACTGATCTCTGATATCTGAGTGTCACTGCTTCTCAATCCTCTACAGGTGTATTTACCGCTGTCTTCATGTCTAACTGTGTTGAGGCTGAACTCCTGTGTATTGTGGTATAATTGGTTATTATTCTTATACCAGCTGGACTGCCACTCAGTGTCTCCTCCTATCTCTATTTCACATCTGAAAGTCACAGTCTCTCCTCTGAACACATGATTATCAGGTTTTATGATAACCACAGGCTTAAGATTCTCTGCAGAAACATAATCTTGTTATTAACAGCCCACAAATACACACTGTGGTTAACACAGTTCTGATACTCCTGTAATTAGTAATAATACAGTTATACTCAAAGTCCATTAAGAAGTGAAAATATTTTGCAATATTTTTCAACATTGTTTTATTTATTTGGTTTTGTTATTGGTTAAAAAGGATGCATTATTAAGTCACTATAAGACTTTAGTATTTTCGAAAAACTTCAGTTATTTGAATGTGCTTAAAACTATTTCAAATATATATTTTTAAACATTGCAAACTTTGTGACTCACCAGTAACATTTACCCAGAGTGCATCACTGTAGTGTGTGTAGTAGACTGCGATTCCTCTTCCAGCTCTGCACCAGTACTGACCTCCATCAGAGACATTAACTGATCTGATGGTGTAGGAGTGTGTTTCAGTCTCAGTCTCAGGCCACTGTGTGTCTTTGCTCCAGTAAAACTTCCATCCAGCAGACTGCAGCTTCAGTGTACAGTACAGAGTCACTGAGTTTCCTGTCAGTGCAGCTCCTTTAAGGTCTGATGTGAGTTCAGGTTTAGGTTTTTCTGTTAGAAATTAATAAACCTCATAATTCATACTCTTTGCTCGAGATGCTTACCACAATAATCCCTACTACACTTTTACAGTGATACCCTGCAAAACATTTTCTCATACCTAAATATTGACACAACCAACCACCCGCAAACCCACACACACACACACACACACGCACACACACACACACACACACACACACACACACACACACACACACACACACACACGCACACTCACCTGACACAGTGAGTGTAACAGCGTTGCTGGTTTCTGAGATCTGAAAGTCACTTTTTCTCTGTCCTCTGCAGGTGTATTTTTCATTGTAAAAGTCTTTAGCATTAAACGAATATTCCCCAATTCCACTGAAGGAGAAAAGATGGACATCATTTTTATACCAGTTGTATGTCCACTCAGTGTCTTTATGTCCTTGTATTTCACATGTGAAAGTGACTTTCTCTCCACTGAATATCTGTCCATCAGGCTGCAGAGTCACAACAGCTTTTGGTCTCTCTGTACAGTTACAACAAATACATATATACAGTTACAAAAATGACTAATTTTGAGCAGTAGTATAGTATAGGCTATTTCACTTTTATTTTATTTAACATGGTCCAAAAAAAAAAGGATTAAGGCCTTATAAACAACAACAAAAAAACACAGACACACCACATCAGTCAAACACACCCTCTGACCATCTGATATTGAATCAATGTTATTTGTAATGATTATGTGTATTAGTGCTTGTTACAGGAGCATAAGATAAGACATGTACCTATTACTGTGAGAGTCACTTTATTACTCCATGGTGTCGTTAACCATTGACTATTAGACCCATAACATTTGTATTTGTAACTGTGATACATTTTTATTGTGAAGACATTTTCAACAGAGTAATGAACATGAATATCATCTCTGTACCAGTGGTACAGTCTCATTCCTCCTGGAATAGTACATGTGAGTGTAACTTCCTCTCCTCTGAATATTTGGGGTGAATTCGGCTGCACAGACAAAACTGGTTTAACTGCAGGAAAAGTTAAAAAGCAAACACATACACTGTTAATGTAAATATCTTAAATTCTGCAGAACCACCGACAAACACAACCTTCTTCACCATAATATATATATTTAACATGTACACCACACAGGTAACATATAATTAAAGCACCTTGAGCTTGTCCAACTCGGATCAGTGAAAAAAGCACTAAAAGGGAAAAGGAACAAATATTATGATGTAACACTGATTTATTTTATTAGTATAAGAAGACAAACATAAACAGTGCCATATAATCTATATCAGTTAAACCTTAGCTCAACTATTTAATGTCTCATATATAATTTGACCTGCTAATCCGAATCTTAAAATTATATCACTTGCTTCTCTTTCACAAGATAAAAGAACATGTTGGCACAAAATCTATGGTGCAATACAGGATGATGTGTCATATAAGGATTAAAAAACTTATACACACAAGTTAGGAATGTTTAATGTGCTGGAAAATATGTCACAATGACTACTGAGTGCTAGGGTAAATATACTAGAGTATATATACCACCTTATGATCAAAAGGTCATGAGTTGAAATACTACCAACTCCCTCAAGTGCTCGGTTGTATCAATAAGATAATTGTTATTTTGCCCTGTATAGGGACAACTTACTAGTGTTGAAATGTTTATTTCCTAAAATAAATATAGGTTTATATATATATATATATATATATATATATATATATATATATATATATATATATATATATATATATATATATATATATATTCAGAGCAACTTTCAATTATCTTATTGATACAGCCAAGCACTTGAGGGCCTTGTTAGTTTCATGACCTCATGACCTTTTGATCAGAAGGCCAACATTCTTAACCATTGAGCTACCCCATCCCTATCTGAATTGACTCTCAAACCTATCCCTACACTTTCCTTAACCGAAAAAAAAAAAAACATTTGTTTAAAATGTCTGTATCTACAGAAGGCAAAAAATGACAAAACTAATACTAATACTGAAAACAAACAAAAAAAATAAACATTTTATTAATAATTAGGCAGTCCATATCTATACACCAAGACAATCCTATATACCTGCACCAGCATCACAATGAATTAATACCATCACATGTTTCACATTTAATCTCTGCCACCAAAACCTATGATTAGTATTAAACTTAACTATAGGCAATAACTCATTACACTGATTAGATATTAAATAAAAAATAAATTCAGTCTAACAAACTCTATTCAGTACATGTGCATTCCTCACAAATGCACACACTAAAACATACATTTATCTTTATTCCACACAAAACTCTAACCCTTAGAGTAACCTAACATATTAACCAAAATGAAACAAATTATATAGAAATACACTGATAGTACTAAGACATCTACCTGAATTCTAGACAATGTCCTAATCTTAGATTATCCTAATCACTTTAGGCTCCATTCAAACAATTTCAAATATTTAAACAATTTACTTACAGATTATCACAAGTGAATGGAGTGCCATCCTGTCACACTGAGAAACGACTGACAGATCAGTTATCTGTGTTAAAACCATTCCTCTTCCTGTGTTCTTACACACACAAATACACTTCCTTCCTGTTGTAAGTGGTTATGCTTTTGTTGCGTGAAGCCCACCGCTATGCCACTAGAATTTGATTGATCAAAAATGAATATTTTATTCAACACCTGAATCAAGAGAAGTTTGTTTTCTATTAGATTTACTAATTGATTAAAGGTTGTCAGGATATGCTGCCAGAATGTCGTATAAAGCTGAAAGGCAATGCTATTTTATTATATCAGAAATGTGGGACAATTACGAAAATAATAAATAAATAATATCCAGTAAAAAAAATAAATAAATAAAAAAATAATAATAATAATAATAAAAAATAACAAAACATTATTTTTGGGCACCAAGATATGCTGCAACTTGACTTAAATGTATGTGCATGGTGACCTGCATTGGACAGACATTCTGTTATTGGTGTATTCCTGGATCATATCCAGTGTTCCTAGGATAGGCTCGTGATACAATGTTTTTTGAGGAATAATGAATGAACAAGTTATGTCAATTGGAAAGAGAGAGAGAGAGAGAGAGAGAGAGAGAGAGAGAGAGAGAGAGAGAGAGAGAGAGAGAGAGAGAGAGAGTGAGAGAGAGAGAGAGAGAGAGAGAGAGAGAGAGAGAGAGAGAGAGAGAGAGAAAGAAAGAGAGAAAGGGTGGGAGTGTGTGTGTGTTGGGGGGCATGGTAAGTGTGGGAAAAGAGTGACTGTGTATATAAAAGGCTGGCAGAATAGGAAATAAAAATTTTGATGCGCACAGTGTCCAAAATTAAACCTGGAATACTAGAAAAGAGAAGGATTAAAAAAAAGCAGACAGAATCAGGATTGCTGGCACTAGCAGTTAATATGTGGTCTAACATGCTGGTGATGTGTTGTGTAAATATATGTTTGCTGTGTATAAGTTAACTTAATTTCCCTACGTATAAGAAACTTGTTTCTAATCCAGTGATAAATGTTCTATCACTTTAAACACCTTTTCAAGTAACACAATACATGTGGAATGGAAAACATTTTGTAAATACAGTCAGACTTAATGGCTCCTTCATCAAAATATACGCAGAATAAGCCTTTAATATTATAAATACACAACAAGGAACTGATAAAGATAATACATATGCAAAAATGATAAAAAAAATAATAATTAAAGACCTGCTGCATTGGCATGTACATTTTGTTGTTGTTGCTTCTACCCTCTCTCTCTCCCTTCTCTCTTGACTTTCTCCAATTGTCAGTGCCGTTTCTATTCATTAGTCCGTTTCAGAGAATTGCTGCAACAATCTGGGATGTGGACATCACCAGAAATGTGGGACTTCAATGATTAAAGCGTCATCGTGGGCGCAGAAAAAAAGAGGTGAAGGGCATTGTGGGAGTGAAAAAAAAAAGGTGAATAGGTGGTGACGTGGATACGGGTTGTGGGAATGGGTGTGATTGAAAACCCTGTTTGTACTAAATGTACACTTCTATTTTATATATTACATCTCACAAATGCTTTCTGTAAATCAGTTTTGGCTACTGTAAATGCAAAATACGTGATTATTGATCATCCAGCTACGACACAAAACAGAGCACTACTTGGGGGAAAAAATGCTATCTACCTGAGTGAATATCATTACAGTATCAAGAAGGAAAGTCGTTACTATTGTAAGTTAGTATTGTTAAGGGAAAAACAGCATTTTACATGTAAGTAAGTTATAGGGTATTCTTAACCTTGTTAACCATGTGGCTATTTCTATTTCTGTATGTACAACATAATGTGCTTTACATAACATCCGGTCAAAAACACAGAAAATATTTAATCATGTTGAATTATCAGCAAATGTCTAGTATTTCAGGAGCTTAGCTTTTTTAGCATGGCTCTTCTTAGCAACATTTAACTAGTTAAATGTAATTTAGCATTATTATTTTGCTTTGAATTTAATTCAGCGAATATTCTCATTTTTTGTATGTAATATTTATGTTGTGTTTTCAACAATTAATGTCAATTAATTTGGAATGTTACTCTGCACATGTCAAACTGTTTTTGTTTTTATAGTTTTGGAATGCTGTGTAAGCTTTGCAGATTTGCCCACAGTAGCAGAGAGCTCCTCTTGAAACACTACAGGCTTCAGCACTATCAAAGTTGATCATGGCAGCATCCTTGCTTGTATGCTGACTGCCCTTTTAAAACTTTAGGTGCGTTAATAACACATTTGACAAGATCACACGAACACACTGCTGCAGTTACTGACAACTTTCATTTTTCATGCGAGTTATGCGATTTCATGACATAGTCAATTGTCCTTTTATAGATTGTGAGCTGACAACCAATGTACTTTTAACTTTTAGTAGCCACATATCTCAGAAGCATAAATCTGAACGTTTTAACTTTTTCTGTGTCTTTCAGGCTTCTGATGTGCTGCTCGAAGAAAAGCTACAGCTCTCAAATGTCAATCTTTGTTTATGAGGGAAAAGTCTGGAAACTTCCTGAAGTCTTGCCTGGTAAGTATGCTATCAATCTGTTATATAGGCATATTCTCTCATACCTAAGGTACTATCCAGATCCTGTAAAGAAAAAACAGTTAACTGTTAATCTGCTAACTGTTCTATAAGCCAAATGGCAGGCGAATGAGTAAAATTGAGGAGGCAAAGTGTTGGCAAAATTGTATTTATTGAATAATCCTAGTTGAATATTTATCAGTAATGAGTCTGACAGCACAAATTAAGTGTTACACTATATTGCCAAAAGTATTGGGACACTCCCTTTTAATGAACAGGTTTAATTACTTTAGTAATTTCCATGAGTACAAATCTTAATGTATAAGCATATAATGATATCCTATGGAATTGTGTGCTTCTAATTTTTTACCAACAGTTCAGACAGGCGTCTTTTCTATTCTGGAAGAACTTGTCTGGTCTACATGAAGCCAAGTCCTAAACCCAGCTGAACAACTTCAAATACAGACCTTGAGCCAAAAACTCAAACCAAACACCAATGACTTGTACATATGGGTAGTCAATTTAGACACTTCCAAAACTGTTGCAACAGAGATGGAAATACAATTTGTAAATACATGAATTATGTTTTCATCTTTGTTGCCACAGTTTTGGAAGTGCCTTTTTTTCTGTTCTAATGAAGAGTGTGTCACAATACTTTTGTCCATTTAGTGTAAGTAGAAGTCATTGGTGTTTGGTGATTAGTTTTTGGCTCAAGGTCTGCATATAAATCCCAGCAGAGATGTTCATCTGAGATTAAGCCTTTGCTTTCTGCAGACCAGTCAAGTTCTTCCACTCTGACTGAATCAGTAATTTATTTTTTCAACCTTTCTATACACAGCGGCATTGCTATTTTAGAATAGAAAAGGGTCCTGTCCAAACTGTTGCTATAAAATTAGAAACACAAAATTCCATCGAATCTCATTATTATGCTTAAACATTAAGATTTGTACTGATGGAAATTACTAAAGTAGTCAAACCTGTTCATTAGAAGGGGGTGTCCCAATACTTTTCACAACATAGTGTATATCTAAGCAAACACAATGGAAAATTGCAGCATGTGTGATTTTTTTCGGGGACCTATCTCAAACAATATAACAATCTCTTTGTGGTCCAGCAGAACTCTATCAATTAAAAATTGGTTTTGATTCTGTCTTTATGCTTCTTTTTACTGCAGGTCACAGAACCAGAAGACACTCACACAAAGGGATGAAGATGGGGGTCTTAACTGTTGTTGAAGATGATGTTGCCATCCATTCAAACCCAAATGTGAGGTGCCTGTCTGTAGTTTTAGAGGAGCAAGTTGTGCTGGATAATGTGCAAGACTTCCCTACAACTGTTGCTCTCCTATTTGGCTTTTATTTATGCCATCAAAATTAGCTATCCTAAAGAACTAAAATACACTTTTAAACTATTCAGAAAGTGTTTATTGGCCTTGACCCCCAGTGCTCTTCGAGAGTTAAAGTAGCTGCAGTTCATATGGCTAATTAAAAGTGCAAGTACTGATTTCTTCCTGTTTGTTCAGTAGCTGTATAACAGTACAACATATGCCAAAGTCAGTTTTGAGTTTTAATGTATGGTTTTATGACTTTCAAGTTTTGTTTTTAACAGTTGTAATACTTGATTGCTCTAGCGAATGTGTTGAAACTGCTTGTTTCTTGCTGCAGCATTTTAAGATTGTTATTCTGCCAATTTAAGAAAAAGTGTGCATTATTTTAAAAGCATTTGTGTTGTTTTACTCCAGCGCTTTAAAGGTATTACAAGCTTGCCTCTCTTTTGGCCTTTTAATTTGTCAATTTTATATATATTTTATTTTGAATTATTTATTTTATTTTGATGCCCAGAGTCGAACTATATCTGAGTAAAATTTTTGCAGTTTATGTTGACAGAAAATGTGTCGCTTGTCAGAATTGTCAAATAAATATTTTTCTGTAAAAATGACAGTCTTTTTTTTATTGTATTTACAGTATGCTTTGCAATCTCTGTGGTTGATTTTTAATGTGAAGGCCATACAGGAATTTGTGAAAGAAGTTTGAATGCAAGCTTTAAAGCTGTAAATTAAAAGAAGAAAATTAAGTTGAACCAACTTAAATAATTAAGGTCATTTGCTGCAAAGCTTTTTTGAGTTTACTGAACTTCAGGTCTGTAGTTCTCCCTACTTATTTCTTAAAGTTCACTCAACCCCCTTTTTAACTTTAAACAAACTCATGATGACTAGTTAGATGTACTTACTTAGGAAGGTTAGATGTACATACTGAGGAAGGTATACCTCACTTAAACTAGCATTTTCGATCAACTTTCTACAATGATTTGGCATAACTTTAACCACGGAAGTTGAGTAAACTCAAAATTGCTGCAAAGTATACATTGTGTATACACATGTAAAAATTAGATGTGAGAAGTGAATGGGATTCCATTTTAGGGATTTTATTTTTCTCAGTAGCAGAAATGAATGCAAGCACTGTTTACAGAACAAACAACATTTCTTGTTATAAACAGGCAAAAAATCCAAATCAGCAGGCAGAATCAGAATGTGAAATGTTAAAATTGGCAAAGAACACTACAAGTGCAAAACATAAATTAGTGAATCAAAGGCTCACTAAGCAATAATTATGATTTATTTTAGTCTGTTTATTAATCTAACAACTTGTTTTTAAAGATTGTTAAAATAAACAAGATCATGTGACACTTTCAGATTACAGATTCCTCTCTGCCTTTATCTGCAAAATGGGTTCAATGTTCTAAGAGAACTGGCTTCAGCATTCATTTCTAACCTTCAAAGTGACAACATAATACAAATGTGAAATTTTAGAAAGCTGCGGTGAGTTTGTAAAAGGAAACACATTACCTAACCACCAAATTATGCTTGTTAGCACAAAAATTGCCAATTTTATAGAAACTTAATTGCGGAACCAGAAACATATTGCTCTTTCTGATGAATAAATGAAAGACCAAGTAAATGAAGTGGTCATTTTAAAAATCTGAGATTTAAGTGATTCTTGTGTTACATTTTCATTAAACAGACATGCTGTAAGTGGAAAAAAGTCAGAATAAATTAGTTGTGAAAAAAAAGAGTTACAGAAATGGAACTGTAAAGATAACAGCAATATATTATAAAGAAAAAGCAAGAGAAAGTTGAATTACATCAACTCCAATATGTGGTTTTGCTTTTTCCTTTTTTTTATATTAGTTAAATTAAATAGTGTCTCTCAGCTTGCATTTACAGTATATAGAAATCTTTGAATCTTATAACTATACACAGTCTAATTTTTATTTTATTTTTTTACTTGGAGAGTGTTTGTTGTTTATTTGCTTCTACATAATCTAAATAAGGAAAAGAAGTGCTTTCTTAGTTGAACTCAACCAAAAAAACCATTTATCAAACATTGAAGCTGATGAGAAAAAAAAATCCTCTTTAAAGACATCATTTGCTGCTGGATAATCCTGCTTTTAGACATTTAAAAAATCACTCTGACCATGATTCCTGCACTGGTTCATAAGAAGTAGAAAACACTTATGAAAGATTAAAGCCAAGAACAAATCTTTAGATAAATCTGATTCTACACAAAATGGTGGTATGTTCTAAACATATAAATAAAAAAACTATCCTAAGAACCAAAACTTTAATCAATACACTTAACTGCATGGTAAGTGCATGTTGTTCCTGTATATTCACCTTTTTCCCTGCCATCTGTCCACCACCATCATTTTCATAATGTATCGTTTGATTTATTTTTTACACAAAACTTTGATGTAAATGTGATTTTGTCTCAGGACAAATATATATTTTACATATGCCATTTGCAACACTATAGATCATTTCTATATGAGCTCTTTATCCCAGATCATTTATGTTCACAAATTAATTTGAAACGTGCCTCGGGATGTGGTTTTAATTCTAACATTTAATTCTACAAGATGAAATCTTTTTTACATGATCACACTCACATACTGACAGATAAAGACTTCATCATTTTTACAAATGTCAGAAGATAACCCCCTCATTCAACTCAGTTAGTGCATTATTTTTCTTTGCACTTAAAAAAATTAATAACTCTAATCACATGCTCTTCCTCACATACTTCATAAGAAGTACAGCACATTCATCAATGACTAAAACTCATTAACCAATCATTAGCTAAAATCTGACATATGTTCAGAAGAGTACATCCAACTCATCATCGTGATTAGGGAGCCGTGACACTTTCATATCACAGTTCCTTTACTTTAGTTTATTTTAAACTCATTATATTTGACAAAATTCATTTATTGCAGTAACATGGGCATTATTTCAATATGCAAACACTACATAAGGCCAGAGTCACTTTTTAAAGTGATGCTTGTAAAAGCTTTACCATTGATCCAGAAAAAAAACATAAATCCCTTGGTAAAGAGGTTCAATGTATGTAGTTTGGGCTCTGTGGAAGAGTGTCATCTTGTCAGAGATGCTGTAGTAGGATAAGGATCCTGCCCTATAGTCCACATACACTCTTATTTTAGAGGCGTTTTCTTTTGGAGATTTTAGTTTGTTTCTCATTGTGCCAAAATGAACATCTTAAAGGAGAACAATATAAACTCCAAGACTGATCATTGTTCCCGAACGCACACTCTTTACCTGCTCTCTTTCTGATAATGCTTTTATATGACAACGTTATTTAACGCCACCAAATCAGCTCCACGCAATCTCCCAGTGTGTTGGGCTCCAGCATGAGCTGACAGGCATCTGATTGAGAAAAAATAATATTCTCTCTCTCTCTCTCTCTCTCTCTCTCTGTCTCTCTGAGAGAGAGAGAGAGAGAGAGAGAGAGAGAGAGAGAGAGAGAGAGAGAGAGAGAGAGAGAGAACCTTATACGTTGCAAATAAAATCATAAAAAATACTGGTTCAGATAAAACAAACAAGTATCCACAAAAATATCTGGAAATGTTCAGAATTCTTGTTCAAAACTCTGGATTTTTATAGTGATTGTATTTCTTTGGAACCAGGATTAGACTATAAGGATCATTTCTGTGAAAAAACCTAAACATCTAAACATCTTAGATCAGCAAAATCTGAAAGAAAGTGTCTGTGTATGATTCTCAATGTGTATGTCTTATAGTTTGCATCTTGAATCAACCAATGCCTTTGTTTTTTTTTTCACTGTACTTTAATAGTAAAATAAAATAAAATTCTTACATTGCAAGAAATCCTCTCTGGTTTTGGGGACATGATCTGGTCTTCTGATCAGTATAAATTTAAAATATAATATTACAGATTCATATTACAGCACAGGTTAAAGAAAGCATATTTATGAAAGTACATACATGACACATACACAGTTTATTAAGATAATGTCTTTAAGAGTGCACCCGCATTTTTTATGTCTACAAATCTAACTATCAAAAAAGATTATTAGAACAAAAGTGCTAAATAAAAACTATTGTAAACATCTACTGTTACTGTTAACCAACAGCAAAATGCATTATTTAAGGAAATCTGTCCACATCACAATGTTTTGAACTGTGACAGTCATAAAATCAGTTAATGTGAGATGTATTTAGGTACTGGAGCAGAGCTATATCACACACAACAGAAACTCCTGTACCACAGACTGAACTTCCTGTTCCTGGTCTAAACAATGGCCTTGTGAAATAAAGGGGTGTGTCTGAACTGAATGATTTACTGTGAACAATTTGACAGGAAGTTTACTCTGTGGTGCTGGAGTTTCTCATTTGGGAACCGCAGTGCTACACTCAGCTTCACATGAATATGGGTCAGCATTTCAATAATGAGAAACTCCTAAGGACAAAATACGAAAGAAACAGGAATGAAACACAATTTTCTTATAGATCACATCCGCTAGTTGAATTTTTATAATTACTGTAAATTAAAAGTTTAAATATGCCAGTTTATGCAATATGATAAGAAATACTTCTCTCCTAACTCTTCACTTGACTTGAAATACATAATGTAGTGTTAAGACAGGGCATGTTATGTGCCCAGATAAATGGATTCATGTGCTCCAAGTTTAAATGTGCTTTAATTGACCAAACATATAATGACATAATGCACACAGTGGTGTGTGTGTGTGTGTGTGTGTGTGTGGCCTTCTGCAAGGGTATATATAGTGCATTTGAAAAGTATTCAGAGCCTCTTTACATTTTTTTTTATTTTTTTATGCTGCAGCGTGATACTACAATCATTGGAAATTATTTTTTTCTCATTAATATACACTCAGTCCTTCATAATAACAAAGTGAAAACAGAAGTCTTAAAAATGTGTATTTTTTTTTTTTTTTTTTTCAGTCCCCATCCAACCTTTAAAACAGGTTACAGACACGGATTTAAAAATAAAATAAAAAAATTTAACGATTGGAGTAAACTGTATATGTGTCAGTTCCAGTAGGAGGTGCTCACGCCACACAATAAGTAGTGAACCGCTTTTATAGTAAAAGCAGTGATCACGTGGTCGGGGGGCGGGAATAAAACATGGTGGAACCCATGAACAGTTCAGGCATGAGAGATTTATGTTGTGCAGGCAAGAAACCGTGCTGCACTTCCAAACGACAGCTCAGTAAAACAAGAATTACCATCGGAAGCGCTTTCCCATGATGGAGGGAATTATTATTGAGGAAGAGGATGACATTGAACATTGAACTGACCCTGGTCATTTGTGGAAACATCTACCTGTATGACCATTACAAATTTCAATTCAATTCATTTTTAATTGTATAGCGCTTTTAACAATGAACATTGTCTCAAAGCAGCTTTACACAGATAGTGAGGTGATTAAAAGTGAATATGTTCCTTTATAAATAAGTTTTTCCCTGATGAGCAAGCCAGTGGCGACTGTGGTAAAGAAAAACTCCCCAGGATGGCATAAGGAAGAAACCTTGAGAGGAACCAGACTTAAGAGGGAACCCATCCTCATCTGGGTTGCACTGAATGTCCATTTATTGCAGATATACAATGTTGCGGGGTACAGTGATGATGATCAGAAGCGAACTGTAGTCCTGAGTCAATGTAGCAGTCTGGTGACATTAACTACAGCTCCCGTTCTTACTCCGGAATTTCATGGAACCACCCAAGGCGTTGATGAGAAACCATCTCAAGCTGCACAGAGTGGCCTCCAATTGAAGAGAGCACTATCCAGAGGCAGGCCTGAAACTACAGAGCAGGAAAAACTGCAAAAAGAAATTGACATGTTACAGTTAGCTCTGCAAAAGTTAATTGAGCAAAAACAAGGTGCAGCAAATCGCACATACCAAAACACTAGCACACTACAACACACAAACATACCACAAAGCCCTAACACATTACAAAGCTCAAACATACAGCAAGACACAAGCACATACCTGCATCCAGTGCCATCTCGACCAGTCATGCTTCCCTGGAACAAAGAGTTTAAAATATCAGGACAATTTGGTGAGCATGGACAAAAAGACAAACTCACCTTTTCAAGTTTGGCGCATCAAATTGAGCATGGACTGAGCAGGGGGTTTTCAGAGCTTGAAATTGTGAATGCAGTAATAAGAGCAATAGCACCAGGCATGCAGCTGCGTAGCTACCTAGAAGGAAAACCAAACCTAACCCTGCCCAATCTTAGATGCATTCTACGAGCACATTATCAAGAAAAAGGGGCAACTGAATTGTACAAGCAGCTTACCTCAGATGTACAGAATAGCAAGGACACAAAGCTTCCTCGTTCGTTGTCTTGATTTGAGGCAAAAGATCCTGTTTGCATCTCAGGAAGCAGAATCCAGTTTGAAATATGACCCGATCCTGGTTCAGAGCAAGTTTCTCCACACTGTCCTGACTGGTCTGCAAAATGAATGTATTAGACGTGACCTGCAACCTTAATTGACAAGAACTGATGTGAGTGATGAACTTCTCTCCGACAAGGTCAATGTTGCATGCGCAAGTAAATAAGTAGAGAGCAGAGAGGAATAAGAAGAATTATGATGGGAAGGTGAGAAGTTCCATTTTGTGCCCTGAAGATCGTGTCCTCGTGCAAAACTTGACACCAAGAGGTGGGACCGGGAAGCTCCGCAATCACTGGGAAGATGTTGTGCACACAGTAGTACGTCAAGTAGGAGAAGGGAGTCCGATTTATGAAGTGAGCCTGGAACAAGGAAAGGGAAGATCTCGTGTTCTTCACCATAACCTCTTACTGTCTTGCGATTACCTATAAGACAAAAAAGATGGTGAACAAACAAAGGTTAGCCGAAGAAGATGAGTCTAGTCCAAAAGAAGAGGAGGATGGAGACTATTACTATTACTTACCTGCTGTGCAGCATCAGCAACCTGTGGAAAAAAACAGCGAATCAGATAACACATACTTACCTGTTGTCCAGCCCAGTAAACCTGAAAAGGAAAGAAGAGAAGTTAACCCAGAGATAACGAATGCTGATGAAACAGCTCAAACAATGAATGAATGCTCACCTCAACAGGAATGCGATGCAATGGATGAGGAGCAACCTGTAGGACAACCTGATGATGTAGCAGATGCTCATGCAGCCTCAGACGAAAGTAACAGTGAAGGAGAAAAGGGGTACAGATGGCCTAGGAGAAAAAGGAGACCACCGAAAACATTCACCTATGATTACCTGGGAACCCCTGCATGCTATAGTGTACAGCATCCAAACATAATGTAATTTCACCTCACACCATATGAAATGCAGAACTTTACACCATGGACATACCAAGTGTCACAGTATCAGCCAGTATATTTATGTGCATACTAAAAAGAACTGAAGTAGACTGGAAAAAGAGGTCATAGTTAAAGAGGACAACAGACCGTAATGTCCAGTATAGTACTTAATTGAAGAATTGTACATACAGTTAACCTTCAGTGCTTACATGCATAAGATTTTGAATTTGCATGTAATACAGCTCCACCCTAAGAAGAAAAAGAAAAAAAAAAGAGTAATGTCGGGACGACATTTATTTTTCGAAGGGGAGAGTGTGGTAGCTAAAAGAAATAATAAAGAAATAAATTAATAGTGGATGAATAATGAATAATAATAAATAATTGTATTAATGTTGCCTGATTGATCATTCGATTGCTTTTGTCTTGGCTGAAGCGCTCACCTGAGTGGGGAGGGGGCACACTGCTAAAACAATACACTGACAGTGAAGCAGCAGCAGCATCTCCATGTCACTTGTTTTTATTAACATTTATCTCCCCTCATCAGGCGGTGAGGGTACTACACATGGACGAAGTGGGAAGATCCACGGAGGGAAGAGGGGCAAGAACACTGGTCACTGGAACCTCAGGAGCAATGGTAAACACTCTATATCCATGATCCCTCCAGATCTGCTCCTTTACCTAAGAAAAATCTACTGATAAAATGCTTGACTAAATAAATGTGTTTTTAAGTCAAGTCAAGTCAAGTCAAGTTTATTTGTATAGCGCTTTTCACAACAGACATTGTCTCAAAGCAGCTTTACAGAAAACAACAGTGAAGGTGAATGGTGTGCGTTTGTCCCTGATGAGCAAGCCGTGGCGACAGTGGCAAGGAAAAACTCCCTTAGATGATATGAGGAAGAAACCTTGAGAGGAACCAGACTCAAAGGGGAACCCATCCTCATATGGGTGACATCAAAAGTTTGATCATAAATCTTTCAACAATACAGAACAATTTGTGATCATCATAGATCCAGCATCAGCTTCTCCATGCCAGGGCCTTTAAACACTCGGCATCTACTTCTCCATGATCATCCATAGGTCCATAATCTTCACGAGGTGGGACGTGACTGGAGCGGGCCAAACCTCAGGATGCCTCGGGATGGGGAGAGAAAGAGAAGCAGTGGAGAGGAATTAGCGTAGCTGCTGTTCATGATATTAACAGCACAAGTTGATAATGTGCATGTGATCAGATGTTCTGGAGCACAAGGTTATGATGTGATGTGTGTGATGTGTGTTATGTGTAGGCTTTGCTAAAAAGATATGTTTTTAATCTACACTTAAACTGGGAGAGTGTATCTGAACCCCGAACACTGTCAGGAAGACTATTCCAGAGTTTAGGAGCTAAATGTGAAAATGCTCTACCGCCTTTAGTGGACTTTGCTATTCTAGGAACTACTAGAAGCCCAGAGTTTTGAGATCTCAGGGAGCGTGGCGGATTGTAGCGTGTTAAAAGACTGGATAGATACATGGGAGCCAAACCATTTAGTGCTTTATAAGTGAGTAGCAGTAGTTTGTAGTCTATTCGAAACTTAATAGGAAGCCAATGTAGGGACGATAAGATTGGGGTTATATGATCGTATTTTCTTGACCTAGTAAGAACTCTTGCTGCGGCATTCTGAACTAACTGAAGCTTGTTTATTAATGATGCAGGACATCCACCTAGTAATGCATTACAGTAGTCTATTCTAGAGGTCATAAACGCATGGATGAGCTTCTCTGCATCAGATATAGATAACATATTTCTTAGCTTAGAAATATTTCTAAGGTGAAAGAAGGCTGTTTTTGTAACTTGATTGATGTGATTTTTAAAAGATATGTTGCTGTCTAAAATAACTCCCAGGTCTTTTACCGTTGAACTAGTAGTTACAGAACAACCGTCTAAATGCAGGCTGAGATGCCGGAGCTTCTGTGTACTATTTTTTGGGCCGATGAGCAAAATCTCCGTTTTATCAGAATTTAATAGCAGAAAGTTATGGGTCATCCAATCTCTTATTTCTTCAACACACTCATTTATGCGAGCTAATTGAGCTGTATCGCCTGGTTTGGATGAAATATATAGCTGGGTATCATCAGCATAACAATGGAAGCTAATTCCATGCCTTCTAATAATATTTCCTAATGGAAGCATGTATATTGTAAAAAGCAGGGGTCCCAGAACTGACCCTTGTGGCACGCCATAATTTACTAGCATTATCCTGGATAGCTCTCCATTTAAATCTACGAAATGGTAACGATTGGACAGGTAGGATTTAAACCAGCTTAATGCCTGTCCCTGAATACCGATGTAATTCTGTAAGCGATCGAGGAGAAGATCATGATCTATAGTGTCGAACGCAGCACTAAGATCTAGTAAAACTAATAGGGAGATGTAGCCTTGGTCTGAAGCTAAAAACAGGTCGTTAGTGATTTTAACTAGAGCAGTTTCTGTGCTATGATGGGGCCTAAAACCTGACTGAAACTCTTCAAAAATATTGTTCTCCTGCAAGTGGTTACATAGCTGGGCAGCGACAATCTTTTCTAAAATCTTAGACATAAATGGGAGATTTGAAATTGGTCTGTAATTCGATAGCGTGCTTGGATCCAGATTAGGTTTTTTAATGATTTAATGACAAGGTTTTTAACCTTGACTTGAACACTGAAACTGAAGTCCCAAACACTGATTGGAAGGTTGTTCCATAAATGTGGGGCTTTATAAGAGAAAGATCTGCCCCCTGCTGTAGTCTGCATTATTTGAGGTACCAACAAATAGCCTGCACCTTTTGATCTAAGTAGGCATGGAGGATCATACTTTTACAGAAGTTCACTCTGAAACCAAACTCTGAAAATCAAAATCCAAAAAATATTTGTTGGGACCTGCAAACCAGGATCAATTCTTCTTGCACATAGTTTAAAATAAAACTCTGCAGGTAGGTTGTTCCAAACATCTTGGAGAACTAAACACTGGTCCTCTGTAGGTTGCCTCGAATCCTTCTGTCTCATGTAATCCCAGACAGACTCTCATTAAGATCAAGTCCAAAACCATGTCTTCCAGGACTCTTCGTTCTTCTCAATGTACAATATACAGCAACTGTCATTAAAATTCTATATTGGAGAGAAAAACAAAGAGTCCTGGAAGTTATGGTTTGGTCCCCACAGAGCTCTGATCACAACATCATTGAGTCAGTCTTGGATTACACTAAGAGACAAAAGGATTTCAGGCAGCGTATAGAAGATTTTTGGTTAGTTCTCCAAGATGTTGGGAACAACCTACCTGATGAGTTTTTGCAAATACTGTACCTTGAATTGCAAGTATACCTAAAATAATTTATGCTGTTTTGTAAGCCAAGGGTGGTTCCACCAAATATTGATTTGATTTGGGGTTTCTCTCTAGTACATTCACTTTCCATTTTGTTTATTGCTAATAATAAACTATTAATTCAATTTAATGATATACGAGGACAAGATCAGGAAATGACTAGTTTAAAACGTGTTTGAGCACTTTATCAGTTTATTTGCTAATTAATACAACTTTGTGTTTTTATCATCTCCATATACACTTTTTTTTTTTTACACACACACACACACACACACACACACACACACACACACACACACACACACACACACACACACACACACACATTAAATGGATCTCTGACATTTGCAAACAGCTCCAGTGAAAATCATTTCATGTTGCTTTATTGTCAAGTGTAACATCTATACGGACTCCAACAATAGCGGATCAGACTTTAACGGATGAAGCTCCAGGAAGGTACTCCTAAACCGCTGTCTTACATTTAGTTTTGGTGAAAAGAGTGATCTATGATAACAGCTTCAGTGGTGGGTTTCAGTGGAGATTTAACAGAAGCAGATTTGTTAACAGTATGAACTATGGTGACCTGTTTTTTTGCACATACAGGTCGCCATAGTTCATACTCTTAAAAAAAGATAGTGTGAATGTAACCTGAATGTCTGTATAAACAAATTCAGTACACACCTCAATAATAAAACTTAACTATTTGTATTAGTAATAGTAATATTGTTATTAACTATTAAGGAACTATTGTGTTATCCATTACCATGGTTAATGTTTAAAAATATTGCTACAATTCGAATTGAAAAGTGACCTTATTGAAAACAATTTCTGGTAAATATTGTAGATATTTCTACAAAATAATCTATGAAAATTAGCGCATATTTAATAAAATAAATCTATGTGTATTAGGTAGTGCAACAACCTCTATAGACTTTATAAGCTCCACTTAACTTCTGCTCTCAATCTGCTGGCCTGGCATGACTATCCTGACACTGCTGCTTCTGTAGTTCTGCAATTTGTTCTGCAATTTCATAGATTTTATCCCGGGTACGTTGCTTCTATGAGCAGTGCACCCGAGTGCAAGTTTCGTTATGAGTTTCTATCCCATTTTATTTTATTAGTAATATCACGTTTTTCCAGGTTCAAAATTCTCTGTCTGCCTTGAGCCATCACTGTGAACACTGCAGATGTTCCATCGCTTACAATCCATGTTGCCTGAAGCTGTTGCTTTAAACAGTCAGTTTTACGATTTGGCTATTTCAATGCCCTCTAGAAGGCGTGCAAGAAGACTTGTTGAATTATGTGGATTAAGTTTCTTGTTTTAGTAAAGGCGTTCATTCTCGCTGTCTAAGATACCTGTCTGGGATGCAGTGCTCTGTTATACTGTGTTTCTGTATAATGTTGATGGTTTCTATAGCCATGGTGTCATAATGATGGTATTAAGAGTTTGGTAGGTCTAGGTGTGAAATGCATGCCCTGCCACTGGTAAAATTACATCATATCTATTTTATTAATAAAAAACATGAAAACATTTGTTATTTAGGATCATATTTTGTCATCCTCAAACTGACATGCCCAATAAGCAACTAGCACTCGATGTTGAGTAACAACCTACTTATCGTTGCGAGATAATGTTAAAAATTGTAGGATTGTGTGTTGCTTTTTGTTATGATTTTATATTTTCAGATGCTTTGGTTTTGCAGTCAGATTATTGCAGTTGTGGTGTGCCACCATGGTTTTGGTTTGCACCCCTCCCCCCTGTTGTTTTTTTTTTTTTCTGCCATGGTTTGGTTTTTGCTGTGTGGTTTTTAGTTGCCTACTGGGTTGTTTTGTACAAATTACAGTATTGGGTACTTGCATGCCACTGTTCAACTGTTCATGATGCACTGATACCGTTGGTTAGCATATAAACTAAATATAGTAATATTTGGGCAAATCATTTGTGTGAAAAAGAAGACAAATTTAGAGACATTTGTAGCCAGTGAGTAATTGCATCAATTAATGAATGGAAAAGCAGCAAAAAATATTTCCCTTTATACAGGGTGGCACTGGGAAACGGTGACCCTGTGGTGTTTACAATTGTTTGGAACCAGTTTGACCTTGTTTTGAGCCCCTTGCCATTAGTTATAATGGAGCAGTGGCATCAGTGTGAGTGCTGTGCAAAGGGAATTTAGGCATCATTACAAGTTAGGTAATTACCAGTGTGTAATTTCGAAGAAATGGTTTCAGCCTTTTAAAAGAAGTCCCAAGGGTGGTGTTTGAGTGGTTCGCACACCACAGAATATGGAGGCTGTTCGAGCTTCCATCGTGAGGCACCCCTCGCCGCTCCATTCGACAACACGTGTAGTACCCCCTTTAAGTTAGTCAACACCTCGTGGCTTATTTAAATTCCCAAGTGAATTGGACAGAGGGTAACATGGACCAGTATACTAGATTCCGAGGGAGCAGCAGTGAGAGGCTTAATAAACAGACATACAAGGAAGATGTGGTTGAATTCCAATAGAGATTTTATATTGTAACAGGAAAATTAATAAAAAAAAAAACACCAATGGTTTTCTTTTAGCAGAAACACAAAATAAAGAAAATGAATTCTATGAACTCAAATTGCTTATTCTCTAAAGCAGGGGTGGCCAACCAGTCAGAGACCAAGAGCCACATTTTTTACTGTGTTAACGCAAAGAGCCACATCATACACATGGGCACATATGAACATCACCCAACATGATAATGACAGAAATTGACTCCTACAGTACTAAGACCACAGGCCAGTTATTTTCAACAATGAACATTGTGTGCACTGTCTCACTCACACAAACTCTCACAAACTTGCAGTTATTTTCGGTATGGCCAGATTTGCTTCTTCTTTGATCACACAATCTTTTGACACAATATTGCCAACAGAGGCTTGTCTTGTATGATACAACTCTCATCCAATGCGACACTAAAATACTCACATGTTTTAAAGTCAGAGTGCAACTGTGATTCAATAACACTTTCTTTCGGCTTCTCCCATTAGGGGTTGCCATGGCGGATCATCCGTATTCGTTATCCACATGTTTGATTTGGCACACGTTTAACGCTGGATGCCCTTCCTAACGCAACCCTCCCCATTTAATATTTATAGAGGAAATATTTCTAAGCTAAGAAATATGTTATCTATATCTGATGCAGAGAAGCTCGTCCATGCGTTTATGACCTCTAGAATAGACTACTGTAATGCATTACTAGGTGGATGTCCTGCATCATTAATAAACAAGCTTCAGTTAGTTCAGAATGCCGCAGCAAGAGTTCTTACTAGGTCAAGAAAATACGATCATATAACCCCAATCTTATCGTCCCTACATTGGCTTCCTATTAAGTTTCGAATAGACTACAAACTACTGCTACTCACTTATAAAGCACTAAATGGTTTGGCTCCCATTTATCTATCCAGTCTCTTAACACGCTACAATCCGTCACGCTCCCTGAGATCTCAAAACTCTGGGCTTCTAGTAGTTCCTAGAATAGCAAAGTCCACTAAAGGCGGTAGAGCATTTTCACATTTAGCTCCTAAACTCTGGAATAGTCTTCCTGACAGTGTTCGGGGTTCAGATACACTCTCCCAGTTTAAGTGCAGATTAAAAACATATCTTTTTAGCAAAGCCTACACATAACACACATCACACACATCACATCACAACCTTGTGCTCCAGAACATCTGATCACATGCACATTATCAACTTGTGCTGTTAATATCATGAACAGCAGCTACGCTAATTCCTCTCCACTGCTTCTCTTTCTCTCCCCATCCCGAGGCTTCCTGAGGTTTGGCCAGCTCCAGTCACGTCCCACCTCGTGAAGATTATGGACCTATGGATGATCATGGAGAAGTAAATGCCGAGTGTTTAAAGGCCCTGGCATGGAGAAGCTGATGCTGGATCTATGATGATCACAAATTGTTCTGTATTGTTGAAAGATTTATGACCAAACTTTTGATGTCATCCATATGAGGATGGGTTCCCCTTTGAGTCTGGTTCCTCTCAAGGTTTCTTCCTCATATCATCTAAGGGAGTTTTTCCTTGCCACTGTCGCCACGGCTGCTCATCAGGGACAAACGCACACCATTCACCTTCACTGTTGTTTTCTGTAAAGCTGCTTTGAGACAATGTCTGTTGTGAAAAGCGCTATACAAATAAACTTGACTTGACTTGACTTGACTTATCTGGGCTTGGGACCGGCACTAAGAGTGCACTGGCTTGTGCAACCCTAATGGCTGGGTTTGGTTCCCTGACTGGGGATCGAACCAGGGCCGCAATAAGTTTCAATGTAGGCACCTGCGGCTTATAGACAGGTGCGGCGTATGTTCAAAATAAACATCTTTGTCAAATTCAGCGGCTTATATTTGGGTGCGTTTAATAGTCCAGAAATTATGGTAAACTCTTTGTGTTCATCTTTATATTTCGTTTTGCTGTGCATTTTTTTCCTGCCATTTTGAGAGCGAACTTGACACAAAATTGGTTACTTAAATGATCTCGCCCCTACTGGGAAACTTTTTGGTATTTTCATCTCACGCACATGCGCATTTGACGAAAATACCGTAATAAACTCAAGCGAAGCGAACACGCACATAAAAAAAAACCACAAACACAAACTTCGATATGAACGTAAGAGCGGTATGAAACCAGTCAAAGAGCCGCATGCGGCTCGAGAGCCGCAGGTTGGCCACCCCTGCTCTAAAGAATGCAAATAGGATCAAATTAGTTTCTATATTTATTTATTTTTTATATATTTATGTTAAGATTTATTCTTTCTTTTTAATCTATTTAAGTTAATCTAATTTAGGATACTTTTCACTTTTTTGGTTTTAATTGAGCTTAAGCTGGACTTTAAACCTATATAATTTCAACTGTTTTAACTTGAACTAAGTTTAGAGTTTGAGAAATCCTTCCTAGTTTAAATCACACCTTTTATAATCCCAATAACTCTAAACTTGGATTGAACAAAACAATTCTCGTAAGGTATAGGACTCAATTTACCAATTAATGCAAAAAAAAAAAAAAGAAAACATTGAACAACAAATGAAAAACCATCAATAATCACAATGACCCTTAACCTTGACCTTCACAGAGCAATCAAGTGGAATGAACAATAATGCCACACAATTAAAAAATCAATAAATTAAACAATTGTAATGCGTAAATTCGATAGATTTTAAATACCAGTCTCTCGATTCAAAGCGAACAGTTCGTCCTTACCGGAATGATGTTAGATGCAACAGTTCAGGCCTACCGTTATGCTGACCAGAAAAAATAGTCCACAAACGATTGAGGAAAAACAACCAAAGAGTTCGATGAAGGGTCAATCTGTCGTCCTTTTTTCCAATCCAGAAAAAAAAGCAGTGAATCCACTAAAGTCCTCAGATATCCTCGTTTCAATCAAGGTCTGTTGGGTGGCTCACCATCTTGTTCATGTGGTAGCAACTTAGTCCGTGTTGTTGCCAAATCCATAATCAAAAACTCTCAAAACTGGCTTAAAAATCAAAACTCCTTCCTGTTTATTAAGTATCCCCCTTGATTAACTATTTATTTATTTATTTATTTATTTATAAATCACTCTGGGTTGCACATGCATAATCACTGTGTTGTGCTGTTTCTTTGAAATTACCCACCCATGTTGTAATTGCATGAGCAGACTGAACACAATCATAACATTCAAACTGGTAATGGAACCAAAATTCCCTTTGCGCAGTTATCACACTGTCACCATATGATCACATGCACATTATCAACTTGTGCTGTTAATATCATGAACAGCAGCTACGCTAATTTCTCTCCACTGCTTCTCTTTCTCTCCCCATCCCAAGGCTTCCTGAGGTTTGGCTAGCTCCAGTCACGTCCCACCTCAAGAAGATTATGGACCATTGAAGAAGTAGATGCCGAACTTGCAAACATCTCGTACTATCTAGGGACGTACCAGTGCCAATTGGATCCCACTACATGTGTGGAGTTTTTACATTGGACCTCCTGGAGTGTTTAAAGGCTCTGGCATGGAGAAGCTGGTGCTGGATCTGTGATGATCACAGTTAGAGCTCCTAGTTTTTTAACCATAAAGACTGTATAAGACTGTAGAAAGAACATTACTTATAATCTTATACTCCAGTACTCATGTTAGTTCTCACTTTTCAGTGTGCTGTATTGTTGAAAGAATTATGATCAAACTCTTGATGTCACCCAAATGAGGATGGGTTCCCCTTTTGGGTCTGGTTCCTCTCAAGGTTTCTTCCTCATAACATCTAAGGGAGTTTTTACTTGCCACAGTCCACAGTTTTTCCTTGCCACAGCCACGGCTTGCTCATCAGGGATAAATGCACACCATTCACCTTAACTGTTGATTTCTGTAAAGCTGCTTTGAGACAATGTCTGTTGTGAAAAGCGCTATAGAAATAAACTTGACTTGACCATTCTTATAAAAGGTTTTGCAGCGAACGATCATTGTACACCACTCCACTCTCCATCATAACTAATAGCAAGGGGTTCTGAACAAGGTCGCACTGGTTTCATACAATTGCTGAAGCCCCAGAGTTGACAATTCCTAGTTCAAAATATACAAGCATAGTATTACATCAATTTGTCATTTGCTTCCTAAACTTCACTCATTTTGAAAATGTTTATCTCTCTCCTTTTACAGTGCTTGGGACGACACAGTTACCACAAGATGATGGAACCTTGGCCCCAGTCGAAATAGAGTTGGTACATGCTGTTATATGTGACAGGGTAGACAAATTGTAGATAAATATTGTAATATGTTGTGTTACTGGATTTGTCTGTCATGTGAACCAGGTTGTTCAGCACATCTTTATTATATTAGCAGTTTTCTTTTTTATCTAAGCAGAACAGGTAAGCACTGTGGTGAAACAAATTACTAAATGAACATGACAGAGAGATCAGGCTGGGAAAAATTGACAAAATTTAATACAATGTTCACTGCTTAGAGAAAAAATTAAGCACACACTTTACTTTCAGAGTCAGTGATTGCTACGCGCTTGTGTTACTGACAGGTTTTTGTTCCGTTTGGTTCGCGCCGGCATGACATTCGGTATTGTTTTATTATTATTATTATTATTATTATTATTATTATTATTATTATTATTATTATTATTATTGTATTATTGGTTGTAGCCCATCTTTTTCCACCAATCCTCATCCACCAATCCTTAGAAATGTATTGTTTTGAAGGCAGTTTCTCCTTCTACAGTGGTGATTTCAGTCCTGATTTCTTTTTTTTTTTTTGCATGTGTCACATTTTAATGTTTCAGATCATCAAACTATTAAATATTAGTAAAAGATGACACAAGCGAACACAACATGCAATTTTTTAAATGAAGGTTTTTATTATTTAGGGAAAACAAAATCCAAAACTACATGGCCCTGTGTGAAAGTATTTACCCCTAAATCTAATAACTGATTGGGCCACTCTTATCATAAACAACTGCAATCAAGCGTTTGTAATAACTTGCAATGAGTCTGTTGCAGCGCTGTGGAGGAATTTTGGTCACTCATCTTTGCAGAATTGTTGTAATTCAGCCACATTGGAGGTTTTTCAAGCATTAACTAACTTTTTAAGGTCATGCCACAGCATCTCAATAGGATTTAGGCCAGGATTTTGACCAGGCCACTCCAAAGTCTTCATTTTGTTTGTGGACTTGCTGGTGTGTTTTGGATCATTGTCCTGCTGCAGAACCAAAGTTCGCTTCAGCTTCAGGTAATTAACAGATGGCCGGACATTCTCCTTCAGGATTTATTGGTAAACATTAGAATTCATAGTTCCATTTACCACAGTTTTTAAGGTCCTGAAGCAGCAAAACAGCCCCAGACCATCACACTACCACCACCATATTTTACTGTTGGTGTGATGTTCTTTTTCTAATATGTGGTGTTACTTTTACACCAGATGTAATGGGACACACACCTTCCAAAAAGTTCAGCTTTAGTCTCGTCAGTCCACAGAGTATTTTCCCAAAAGTCTTGGGGATCATGAAGATGTTTTCTGAAAAAACTCAGACGAGCCTTAATGTTATTTTTGCTCAGCAGCGTTTTTTGTCTTGGAACACTTCCATGCAGACCATTTTTGCCCAGTCTCTTTTTTATGGTGGAGTCATGAACACTGATCTTAACTGAGGCAAGTGAGGCCTGTAGTTCTTTGGATGTTGTTGTGGGGTCTTTTGTGACCACTTGGATGAATCGTCGCTGTGCTCTTGGGGTAATTTTGGTCCGCTGGCCACTCCTGGGAAGGTTCTTCACTGTTCCATGTTTGACATTTGTGAATAATGGCTCTCACTGTGGTTCGCTGGAGTCCCAAAGCTTTAGAAATGGCTTTATAACCTTTTCCAGACTGATAGATCTCAGTTACTTTCTTTCTCATTTGTTTCTGAATTTCTTTGGACCTCAGCATGATGTCTATCTTTTGAGGATCTTTTGGTCTACTTTACTTTGTCAGGCAGGTCCTATTTAAGAGATTTCTTGATTGGAAACAGGTGTGGCAGTAATCAGGCCTGGGTGTGGCTAGAGAAATTGAACTCAGGTGTGATAAACACCATTTTAACGGGGGGGGGGGGGGGGGGGGGGGGCAAACACATTGTCACACAGGCCCATGTAGTTTTAGATTTTGTGGTCCCTCAGTAATGAAAATCTTCCTTTAAAAACTGCTGTTTTTGTGTTGATGTGTTCACTTGTGTTATTTTTTACTAAGTGTGACAAACATATATATATATATATATATATATATATATATATATATATATATATATATATATATATATATATATATATATATATAAAAATTATAATAAAATCAGGAAGGGGCAAACACTTTTCACACCACTGTATGTGGAGATGTAGCTCTGAACTGCCTCAAAGACTAGCTGTGTTAAAGTTAACTATTATACATTTTTTTTTTTTTCAAAATAATGCAGGGGCACAATGTGGATATAAATTGTTTATTAGAAATGTCTTACTTTCTACAATGAGTGATTGATGGTCTTTTCCCTTTGAGTGCAGTTTCTAATAATTTTGATACTCCAATTTCCACTATTCAGCTGTTAACAAAAAACAGTATAAATCAATGGCAGGTTCACAGCAAGTTAGCAGTCAGAACCAAAAAGTTAAGGTGTTTGTATTTGTAGTTTTATATTTTTTCTTCGGGAAAGTTGTTTCTTCAGAATGTCTATTAGGCTGAGGATAAAAATTCTCAACATAACGCTTTGCTGTGACCTACACCCTTTATAGGTAGCTGTCATATGATGGAGGAGAGCTGCCAAGTGGGTGGGAATTAGCAAGTTCAAATGGGGCAGAAAATGCTTGAAATAAACTTGTGTGACAAAATCTTGTAAGGTAACGCATTGTAAGGTAACTCTGTTCTTTTTCATGTATGCAAAAGAGGCCATTCACTGCAGGTCCAAAAATACATTGGATTATGAACTTTTGGTTTACACAATCTATAAAATAGTGTTTTGGGGTTTATGGGGTTAAGGGCCTTGCTCAAGGTCCTAGGAGTGGTAGCTTGGTGTGGTTGGGATTTGAACTCACAAGCTTTATAAGTTCAATGCCTTCACCACTCGGTCACCACCTCCTGTATGTACATTTTCACTAGTCAATACATGGTGTATATCTTATTCACTTATTTGATTTGAATATTAATCGATCTCATCCCAACTGAACACCTTTGGGATGAATTTGAACGCTGACTGCACCCCAGGTCTTCTCACCTACATCAGAACCTGCCTTTCATAATGCACTTGTGGCTGATGAACTCAAATATCCATAAGTACACTCCAAAATCTAGTGGAACATCTTTCCAGAAGAGTGGAGGGAATTAGAAGAGCAAATTGGCATTAAATGTTGAATGCAATGTTAAAAATCACATACCAAACTTATGACCAGGTGACCCAATATTTTTGGCAATATAGTGTATTTCAGGACAGCATGTTAATGCTCAGAAAAAGACACTTTAAATTTTTCTTGTAATTGTTCTGGTAAATGAGTAGAGAGCAAATACTTTTTTGTTTAATCAGGAAATAGATTAATGTATTGAAGTAAATCCTTTTTTTGTTTTTTGTTTAAATTCTGCTAAGGTGATTGTCTACCATTTGTCAATGCTTGTGGGTTCTCATTCGCAATAAACATAAAGAGCCACCGAGTTAAGAAGAAATGCACATGCGACAAATTTAACAGAAAATGTACCGCCCTTCACAGATATGAAAGACACTTGCACATACAATCAGGGGCGAAACCTTATAAGTGTGAGGGGTATGATCATTCATTTAGCTAGGACAGACACTTTCTTCACACAGGGGACAAACCCTTCCTGTTTGAGCTTTGTGAAGAGTCTTTTAATCACATCAGCCTGATGAACCACCACCAGAGACAACATGGCAGATTGGTAGACATATAAGGCCTGTAGTTCTTTGGATGTTGTTGTGGGGTCTTTTGTGACCTCTTGGATGAATCGTCGCTGTGCTCTTGGGGTAATTTTGGTCCGCTGGCCACTCCTGGGAAAGTTCTTCACTGTTCCATGTTTGACATTTGTGAATAATGGCTCTCACTGTGGTTCGCTGGAGTCCCAAAGCTTTAGAAATGGCTTTATAACCTTTTCCAGACTGATAGATCTCAATTACTTTCTTTCTCATTTGTTTCTGAATTTCTTTAGACCTCAGCATGATGTCTATCTTTTGAGGATCTTTTGGTCTACTTTACTTTGTCAGGCAGGTCCTATTTAAGAGATTTCTTGATTGAAAACAGGTGTGGCAGTAATCAGGCCTGGGTGTGGCTAGAGAAGTTGAACTCAGGTGTGATAAACACCATTTTAACGGGGGGGCAAACACATTGTCACACAGGCCCATGTAGTTTTAGATTTTGTTTTTCCTCAATAATAAAAATCTTCCTTTAAAAACTGCTGTTTTTGTGTTGATGTTGTGTTCACTTGTGTTATTTTTTACTAAGTGTGACAAACATACATATATATATAACATTGAATGCAATGTTAAAAATCACATACCAAACTTATGACTAGGTGACCCAATATTTTTGGCAATATAGTGTATTTCAGGACAGCATGTTAATGCTCAGAAAAACACACTTCAAATTTTTCTTGTAATTGTTCTGGTAAAAGAGTAGAGAGCAAATACTTGTTTGTGTAATTAGGAAATAGATTGATGTATTGAAGTAAAACCTTTTTTTGTTTTTTGTTTTTTGTTTAAATTCTTCTCAGGTGATTGTCTACCATTTGTCAATGCTTGTGGGTTCTCATTCGCAATAAACATAAAGAGCCACCGAGTGAAGAAGAAATGCACATGCGACAAATTTACCAGGAAATTTACCGCCCTTCACAGATATGAAAGACACTTGCACATACAGTCAGGGGCGAAACCTTATAAGTGTGAGGGGTATGATCATTTAGCTAGGACAGACACTTTCTTCACACAGGGGACAAACCCTTCCTGTTCGAGCTTTGTGAAGAGTCTTTTAATCACATCAGCCTGATGAACCACCACCAGAGACAACATGGCAGATTGGTAGACATATAAGGAACAAAGATTAGACTGAAAGGCAAAACAATATACATTTTGCTGAGATAGAAATTTGTGAATCTGACTCTGATGATGAGCAGCTGAAAACTGGTCAGAAGAAGAAAGCCAGGAAAAGATTGAGGGAAAATTATGTGCAACCAGAAAGACAAACTGTAGCTGAGCTCTTTATAACCACAAAGAGAAACGTCATTTTTACACAGGATCGATCTGTTCATTTAATTGTATCAGAGATCACATTATTTTGTCAGTTGTACTTTTAAATAAAAACCAACAGAATTACCCAAAATAAAAACAGTTATTAGCAGTGTTGGGGGTAACACGTTACAAGTAACGTGTGTTACGTAATAATATTACTTTTCTGGAGTAACGAGTAAAGTAGCGCGTTACTTTTTAAATGTACCTATTAATATCTGAGTTACTTTTTAAAAAAAGTAATGCGAGTTACTTTTCAGTTCAATTATTTTGCATTAAAATGAACGTAATCTCGTAGAATCGCGCACCCCTACGTGCGAGCCGTGGGAACAGAAGCTGGTCAGAAGCGGAGATGGCAGGACAGAGCATTACATTACTGCGATGGAAATATTCACATTATTTTGAAATAGTGGAGGAAATGGGGAAGGGAATAATCATTAAGTGTAAATTATGTGTTGGTGAAAAGCTCTTGCCAACGGCGAAAAATACCACTTCAAATTTAAAAAAACATCTGCAAGCAAAGCCCAGCACTACGGATGTGGAAGAGAGAGAGCCAAATGAAACCTGCACCCCGCCTCAAGATAAACAAGAAAGGCTTGATTTCAGTAAATTAATATTTAGTAAATAGATTTTCAGTAGATTTTCAGATACTAACCCTAACCCGAGCCACATCATACACATGGGCACACATGAACATCACCCATCCCTCTCTCTCTCTCTCTCTCACACACACACACACACACACACACACACACACACACACACACACACACACACACACACACACACACACACACACACACACAACTCTGCTCAGCCAGATTTATTGTAAATGTCACACACCAACATAATGACAGAAAACACAGACTTTGTTTGTGTTGTTTTTTTTATGTGCGTGTTCGCTTGAGTTTAATATGGTATTTTCGTCAAATGCGCATGTGCGTGAGATGAATATACCGCAAAGTTTCCCAGTAGGGGCGAGATCATTTAAGTCTTAAAAAATACCGTATTGAACTCAAGCGAAGCGAACACGCACATAAAAACAAACAAACACAAACTTCGATATGAACATAAGAATTATGGCCGCATGAAACCAGCCATAAAACACTGCATGCGGCTCGCGAGCCGCAGGTTGGCCACCCGTGCATTACTGCATTAAACACTAGTACAAGAACTTCTCACCTGTTACACCTGTAAGGCCTGAAAGAGATCAAGCCTTAGCAAGGTAAGAAAAAGTAACGCAAAAGTAACGCAAAAGTAATATAACGCATTACTTTCCATAAAAAGTAACTAAGTAACGCAATTAGTTACTTTTTTGGGGAGTAACTCAATATTGTAATGCGTTACTTTTAAAAGTAACGTTCCCCAACACTGGTTATTAGATAAATATTTGCTTACACAGTGTTTTCCATACAGGTCAGTGTTCATTTAATATAAATGATTTTTAGCAACCACTCTCTGGTACACTGTTAACAAAGCTATTGGCATGCTGTTTAATCATGTATAAACCTGACACACCCAGTCTCCATCATTACCGTCTTTCCAAAAGGCAATGTACCTTCTGTAAATGTAAATAGAAATGTTAATTTTAAAAGTTAAATAAATAAACAAACAAGTCAATATTAGTAATATTGGAGTCAATTTTAAATAAAAGAGCCTTGAAGAACCAAATAAAAAAAAAAGAAGATGAAAATTAGCTTTAAAAATGGCAGCTTCAACTTTAAATAAAAACTGCCCCCCAAAAATGTAATAAAAATAACTGTATTTTTTTGGTGTATGTTGCAGGCTAAATGCAAAATTTATTTTAGGGATGAGGAGGATAAATAGCAAATATCAGCAACAAACCTGTCTGCCATAAGCAATTGACCTAGCATGGGCTCGACAGTGAAATATATATATATATATATATATATATATATATATATATATATATATATATATATATATATATATATATATATATATATATATATATATATATATATATATATAATTTTCACTAAATGTGCTGAATATGATGCATAGTAATGCAGTGGTGTGTCCTACATGCATCAATCCACCTTTAGTGCCATCATCATGATGCCACGGGTATAGAATACATATTATACAGAAACGCCGTATAACAGAGCACTGCGTCACAGACAGGTATCTCATAGAGCAACAATAAATGCCATTACTTAAGCAATACTTGACTTATCCCTGTACTCTTTCCTTAACAATTACATACACACTGACTTCATATCACACACCATGAAGGTTTTAGTGCTGCTTCATTTCAAACCGTCAAACTGCTTACTAAAAAAACAATTTTTTTTGCAGTCATATATCAACTGCAAAATACTACTTCCCATATGTACTCCAACACTAGCACTCTGTGCAGCATGGGGCCATTAGAGTTAAATACTTCAATCAGTTTTAAATACTTAAAATGATATACATATGATATGATATATATGATATATGATATACATATGAATATATACCCTGATTTAGTCACATTATTTGAAACAGATTTGGGCTATTGAAACACAGGTGTAAGTTCTAACAGTGTGTGTGTGTGTGTGTGTGTGTGTGTGTGTGTGTGTGTGTGTGTGTGTGTGTGTGTGTGTGTGTGTGTGTGTGTGTGTCTATGATATGCAAGGCCAAAAGCTACTGACAATTTCACTGTACTTACATTGTCTGTACTCTATCCGATTGGTTCTTTAGATGCCCAAACTACAGGAACAACAACATTTACATTTAAGTTCTGTATGGCTGATACAGTAGCAACAGCTTTATTAGTCACATCTGAACCTATGCAAAAATTTCAAAATGCATTTCTCTCTCTAACTATATTCACTCTCTCCAATAACACATCAAATACATTGTACACTGTCACTGGTTTGACTGCTGGAGTGAACTACACATTCATTGTTTCTGCATTTGCTGCAGATGGACAAATTACAGAAACACCAACTCATAGCTCAGCATTCAGAGATGTCGTATACTGCAGGTACATTTTTTTTTCATATCGAAGTAAATCTCATTTTATGAGTAGCACCTGTCTATTACCAGTACCACCTATTATTGAAAACTGAATAAAATTTATTCCAGACAACAACTTCTTTTATATTTTTTTATAAAAATGAAGCTGCTCATTGTTTAATTATTAGAAATGATTAGAATCCTAGCATGTGTTGTTAAATTAAGTGTGTGTGTGTGTGTGTGTGTGTGTTTGTGTGTGTATGTGTGTGTGTGTGTGTGTGTGTGTGCGCACGTGCGTGCCTGTGTGTCTGTATTTGTGTTTTTATAATTTGCAGAGACACATGCTGTGAGCAATCCTATAACCTGGAACGAGCCAAATGAGAACAGGTCCCCAATTTCCTGCGAGCCAGTCCTTTATAAGGTTATGTGAATCTCTTGCTCTGCTGTCCCACTGACAAAGAAAACAACAGTACTTAGTGTATACAAGTGTTATTGTACATTTCCTTCATATTTCCTTCTGTTCACATCCGTTTTGAAACAGGAAGACTTTCTTCATGTAACTCTGGTCTCATTGCACAGGCAGGGTTTGGATAACCAATAAACTTCTTGTTCTTTTTTAGGAAAATTCTGAAAGGGCGAAATATCAGAAATGATATGTAATTAAATTCACAGCCTTTGAACTTAATGAGGATAGAATAACTGCAGCTTATAATAAAATGTCATGATTTGTGTACCACTACTGTGACCTTAAGCAGCAACAGCAATCTGTGAAACTGTCACAAATTCTACAGTGTGTCTTACAGTCCCCTCCCACCATGTTTTTCAAGTTATGAATGTGATCAGAATAAAAAATGGATGAGGTGCTTCAGTATTGCTTTGGATAAACACACAATTATTTCTCTCACCTGGAAAAGTAAATGTAAAATAACTATTATCATAAAAGGTCAACAAAAACATTTTCATCCTTGGTGTACAACCCAGTGGTGGGCTGTCAGGTCCCATGGCTGACAGAGGAAGAGAAATTGATTTGGTCTCAGACTTACTTACAAAAAAAATTTACAAGGCAGAATTTTTTTCCAGAAAAGCTAGACATCGTGAGGAGAGGTCGGCCAGCCCCGAACCTAGCTAACTTGAAAGGGTTTGTTTGCCACTTTCAGACCAGTGCCTAAGAGTGGTACCACTGGCTTTAATCCTCTGAGGAGTGGTGCAAATTATATGTGTATACATTATGAGTATGCATCTATGGTGAGTAGTTTGTATTTTATTAACATTTTTTATGTTTTTGTAATGGTATTAGACAAATATTGATTCTGAACTGCTCCAGATGATGTAGGTGGCACAGTTGCAGTTGTAGTGTAGAGGTTTGGAGCTTGCTTTATTAAAAAATTTATTCACCCTCCATATTTGAAATGCCTCTCTTTCTGTAATGCTACGCATTGTTATATTGCATTTTTGTATAGTATTGATGGTTCCCATAATTGCGACGTGGTAGTGGTGGTATTAAGAGGTGGATTAAGTCGGGTCAGTCTTCATTGAAGGCCCAGGTACCAAATGCACGGCCTGCTACTGGTACAACCCACCTTCTGAAACTGTGTTGTGGACAAACAGACACAAGTCTGGTAGAATTGGGAACAAGTAATCTACAGGGCTGCATGCTGAGTCCTATTATCTACACACTCTAATTACTTACAAATGTGTAGTCTCCTTGAACAATTCCTGTATCATCAAATTCACTGATGAAGTAACACTTACTGAACCAATAGTCAGCATACAGGATCGAAGTGACAGACCAAGTGAGAAGTCAGAGACTTCATCACTGCAACACTACTAGACACACTGGATCCTCTACAGTTCACCTCCTGCCAGGACCGCTCTACTGAGGACGCCATCGCAAATCTTCTACACACAGCGATGAGCCACCTGGACTACAGAAAAGGAAATTATGCAAAGATGCTGTTTGTGGACTACAGTTCAGCTTTCAACACCATAATTCCCTCCATGCTCACCTCAGCCTGCCGCTGTGTCAATGGATCTCAAACTTGATGACAGACAGACCACAAGCAGTATGGGTGTGCACACACCGTCACCCTCAGCACTGGAGCTCCCCACGGTTGTGTTCTGAGCCCCCTGCTGTACTCACTGTACACATATGACTGTGTGGCCACTTCCAACTCCACCACCATCAAGTTTGCTGATGACACTGTTGTGGTGGGCCTAATCTTCAACAACGACGAGACTGCCTACCTACAGGAGGTTAAAAACCTGGAGCGATGGTACCAGGAGAATAACCTTCTCCTGAACATCAGCATAACTACGATGTTGATAGTGGACTTCAGCACGAAGCAGGAGCGGTCATACCACCTGCTTAACCGGATTATTTGTTTTCGTGGGGGGGGTTGTCAGTGTGTACCATTAAAACGGGAGAGTAAGCGTTGTTTTGGGGCTGGTTAAACCGGCCACGGAAATTATACCGAAGTGGAGCTAACGCCATAGCCATGTACGAACTGCTACCCTATAGCCATGTGCAAAATGCTACTACATAGTTAGAAAATTCAGGACGGGTTTCTTCATTGCGTATTTTACCACGGGACAGAATGGTTTGGATAGACGGTCACTATAATCTTTCTGTTACCAAGGTATGATTGTATGAAGGTAACATGAGTACAGACAAAATTATCTGGAAAGATTTCAACTGAGCTCCAACAAGCGCGCCAATGTTGTGGTACCATAAAACTGAAACTTATAAGTAGACAAAAACCCCGGGGTATGGTTCAGTCATTTCATGTAAATTACGATGACATGTTGAAAAGGTAACTCATCTAGTTCTGAAAATTAATACAAATACATTTTGAGTTTAACATTAAATATTTGTGGTCTGATATTTAAGTGTGTGATTTTTTCTTATTTCATTTGTTTCCAAATAAGGGTTATAGTGTCTAAGTACATGTGCATAGGAGTTTTATGCTCACAAGAAAAAAATAATTAAAATAAATGCAGTATAGCTATATTCAAGCTAACCAAGCCTCTCCACACTCTAGCCAGAGTTGCATGTCTGAAGTTTAGTTTTGTGTATGCATCCTGATTTTAAATTTTAGTAACCTCTCACCAATGAATTTCCAAGTCATCAAATTGCACATGTTGATCTTTAAGCATATTTAATCTTTCTAGTTTGAGTTAATAGTTTGTTATTTGTATGATTTACAAAGATTGATTTGAGACTGGTGTAGCACAGTGGCAGGCTGTGCATTTGGTACCTGTGCCTTCAGTGGGGATTTACCAGACTTAATCCACCTCTTATTACCACCACTATCATGTCACAATTATAGAAACCATCAATACTATACAAAAACGCAATATAACAAAATTAATACAATTTCATGGAACAATAATTAGAATTTAGGTTGTAAATGTAGGTAAGTGCTTGTAATAGTGTTTAGGCCAGCAGAAAAAGCTTTGCTGGCTCTGACCGCCCACCACTTGTGTAGTATATAGTTCGAAGTATATCCATACTTTGTATGACTAAATAATGAAGACAAGGAATCAGAGAATGCTACAAGCATGCTTTGCAAGTGTAAATAATCCTTTCCAAATTAGTCCCCACTCTAAACATCCCTCCACAAACAACAGTTGTCCTCCACTTGACTTATTAAGATCATGCCAATCCAAAATGTGAAGTGAAACCAAGGTAAAAAAAAAAAAAAAAAAGAAAAAAAAAGTCAAATCAAGTCCAGGGACTGTGAAAGTGGTAACTTGTGTGTCAGTTGGTGGCATCCACGTTTAGGCTACAGTGTTCTGGCAAAGGAGTGTTATGCCAAATATGAAGCTAACATAAAAGAGAGCTTTTTTTGCTCACATTTCAACAACCCAAACACAAATATACATACAGTGCAAACACACACTGTACTTCTCTTGTTGGCCTTTATGCATCTCTGCACGTCAGCGACCACTCTCTAAAACACTGTTAATAAGGCTAGTGGCATGCTGTATAGTCATGTATAAACCTGAAACACCCAGTCCCCATCATGACCACATCTTTAACAGGCAATATACCTTTTGTAAATGTAAATGGCAATGTAAATTTTTAAAGTTAAAATAAATAAACAAGTGAATATTAGTAATATTGGAGTCGATTTTAAATAAGAAAAAAGAGCTTTAAAGAACTTAAATGGCAAAATCAACTTTAAATAAATACAGCCCCAAAAACTAAAAGTTATATTAATAATAACTGTAATTTTCTGGTGTATGGTGCAAGCTAAATGCAAAATGTATTGTAGGACTGAGAATGAAAAATGGCAAATACCCGCAGCAAACCTGATTGCCATAAGCCATTGGATTGAATACAGATATAATTTTTACTAAATGTGCTGAATGATACTGTCATGGATAGACCAGGCGTCAGGAACATGGAAGCCTGGAAGCATAGAAGCACAGGGAACCAGAGAGGTAGGAAGTCTAGGTGATCTATGGTCTTAACTGTCAGTATCTTCCGGGCACACAGCGCACACTTCCGGTTTCGCTGGGCGCACTTCTGGTTCTGTGGGGCGCACTTCCGGGTCGGCGGCCATCTTGCCGTTTTTTGCCGTGCCTCCTGGTATTTAAGGAGGTCAAAGACTTTAGCTCGCCATAGATTATCTTACCGGCTCCCTAGCCCCCAAGAAAGGTCTGAGGCGGAGCAGCACTCCAGGCGGGACTCTGGAGCGCGGCGGGGCCTTCGGCGGGATTCTGAAACGTGGCGGCGCCCTCAGCGGGACGCCGGACCGTGGCAGTGCCCTCGGCGGGACTCTGGAGCAGACTCCGAGGCTGAGCGGCACCCTCGACGGAGGTCTAAGGCGGAGCGTTGCACAAACTGTGCCCCCTCAGGGGCCACAGCCATAGCCTCTATAACTGTAGGCGAGGGTGAACCAGGGTTCCCCCTGCCTGGGAGGAATTCCCAAGGAGGTACCTCGAGGGGAGACACTAGGCCCATGAACCATAATCTGCCCAGCCAACGAGGTGCCACCAGGAGGAGAAGGGCTCCTTCCTGGCGAACTCTCTCCAAAACTCCCAGGAGCATCGTGATAGGGGGAATGGTGTACAGGCATAGCCTCGGTCAGTTCTGCACCATGGCGTCCAGCCCCAGTGGGGCTGGGTGAGAGATAGAGAATCAAAGGGGAAAATGCCAAGTCTCCTGTGAGTGGGAAGGATAGCTATGTGGAAGTATGCGTCCTTGAGATCTATCGTGACAAACCAGTGCTGGCTGTAAGACTCTCTGACTAAGGAGGGGACCACCTCGATGGCCCTTTTCTTTAGGAGAGTGCGCACTTCCTGTTCCAGGACCAGAGCCTGAACAGGTCCCACCATAGTGTGACATACTCTGTTAAAATAGGGAGGGGGCGGGGACTAAAACTGAATCAGGAAGCAATTCCCTACCGTGCGCAGGACCCACTGAGACATGTCCAGCAGCCAGGCTGCCAGGAAGTCTCTTAAGGGAACCAGCCTCTCGAGGCTTGTCTCTGACCATTCCAGAATGGCTTGAGCAATGCCGTGCAGCCATTGAGGCCTCCTGAGAGGCAGCGAATCTCCTCCATCTGGTACGATCTTTCAGGCGGAGGTGGAAGGAGACACACGCTGGAGGGGGGCTGTGCCCTGAAGCACATCTTTTTGCAGGGCTACCAGTCTGGACTCCTGGTGGTGACGAGGAGGAATGAGCACCATGCTATGAGGTGCCGACCTACTAGGTTGAGGTGTCTGATTGTCAGGGCCTATGCACCACGGCCCATTTGTTGGAGGAGAGGATGACCCTCAGAGTATCTCCTAGGGCCCTTGGGCCCTCTTGGTGGGGTCCGGGTGGCAACTCTCTGTTTTTATGCTTTGCAATGCCTGGCAATGCCAGGCTGGGGCTGCGCGCGCTGAGCACCCCCATGAGAGAGGTGCGGAAGGTACCTCTGACACAGATTGCTTTTTGGTCTCCTAATATAGCCATCCTTCCCACTCACAGGAGACTCACAGGAGACTTTGCATTTTCCCCTCTGATAACTTGTTGACGACTGCCCTTACCTACAGCATCCCCGAACAGGCCAGGAGGAGCCACTGGGGCGTTTAGAAGGAAAGCCCTTTCCCTGTCAGGAATCTCCGACAGGGTGAGCCCATGTGCGTAAATTTCATTTAACAGTAGGGGGGGGACAATAAATATAACATTTCTCATGTGCAATTTTTGTAGGGGACACAAATAATACAGTCAAATTGTACTTATAAAGATATGTCCCCACAGTGAAAAACTTTTATAATTTTATCACTTTTAAACTGTTTTTTATCATTATTATTGTAGCATGGAGACTACCTCATTATGGTTATTTTTAAAGTTTTTCTCAGGTTCAATGACAAAGCAAAACAAGGAATTAAAAAAGGTTAAACATTTTATTTAAAATTAATTAAAACACTTAAGAACAGAAATTGATTATACAAAAAAATACAGTGGGGTCAGTTCGGACGTAGCACAGTGCTCATTTAGTAAATGCACAGCTAAACAATATGCTAATTGTGGCCGTTAAGTTAACATTATGCCAAGTCATCCCAAATAAAACAATTCATGGGAAACGGCTTTGGAGTGTTAGTTGCAGTGCACTATGCAACAAGCTATTTTAAACAAGCTAACATTAACTAGATAAGTAATATTTTAATCGCTAATATAGCAGATTCATGGAAAATTTTATCAGTAATCTGCATTTTTGCCGCAACTAATTTATGAATGAGTCTGCATCAACTACATTAAAGAGAATCGCTTCATTTAAAGTGAATAAAATACCCTACTTAATGGAGTGCAACTTCAATTGAGGGGCAGCCACACACCTGACTTGTGTGTGCAGAGTTCCTTGGTGGCCCTAAGGGTTAGGTCAGCAGCGCGACGTAACTCCTTAAATTGTCAGCCCCTGAGCTTATTCCCTTGTCCATCTCTCGCAGCAGGTCAATCTGGTATGCCTGCAACACACACCCCATAGCCTTACCCATTTTGTAGCTTCCTGGTAGCGACGTCATGCCGTTGTGATGCAGCTCGAGTTCCCGAAAGGGGAACCGATTTCCTGCGAGCCAGTCCTTTATCAGGTAACATGAATCACTAGCTCTGCCGTCGCACTCACAAAAAAACAACAGTACTTGGTGTTTCCAAGTGTTCTCATACATTTTCCTTATATGAACTGTATGTTCAACAGCTATAGAAGGGTAGATATTACCATTGTGGAGCAAAATGGCCTTCAAACTTTACAATGATGTCAATAAACAGTCGCAATGCTGATGGATCTTGTACTTGGAGGAAACTCCAGGGACATTCGTCATGCAGAAGTAAGAATTGGTCATATGGTCCTTCTGCTCAATTTATATCAAGGGATGGCAAACAGCATGGATGGATGCATACCTTCCAACCAAGCTCGCAAACTTGTAGCTCAAGATACACAACATATACATTATAAGGAGCCCATACTTTGTCTTGGTCACCAATTTTGCACCCAAAATATAACTCTTATATGCCTTCTTTATGAGTGCTATCATAAAGCAATCATTTTCTTCTTTTAAAAAGAACTCGTCACAAATGTAACAAAACATGTCATGGCAATTTTGCCATAAGTTTTAAATTTCAGAAATTATATGCAATTATATTTAAAGCTTTTGAACTCAATAAAAGTTTAGAATGACTGCAGCTTACAATGAAAAGTCCTGAAATTTGTACCACTACTGTGACCTTCAGCAGCAACAGCAATCTGTGAAACTGTCACAAATTCTACAGTGTGTCTTACAGTCCCCTCCCCCCATGTTTTTCATGTTATGAGTGTGATCTTAAAAAAATGTATGAGGTGCTTCAGTATTGCTTTGGATGAACTGCTTTGCAATACAAATGCCTTCGCTCAGCTGGAAAAGTAAAGGTAAATTAGCTATTACCATAAAGGCTCAACAAAGACCATTTCATCCTTGGTGTACAACCCACCTTCTGAAACTGTGTTGTGGACAGACAGACCCCAGTCTGGTAGAATTAGGAACAAGTAGTCCACAGGGCTGCATGCTGAGCCCTATTATGTACACACTCTATTCACTTACAAATGTGTAGTCTCCTTGAACAATTCCTGTATCAATTAATTAACTGATGACAAAACACTTTTTGAACCAATAGTCAGCATACATGATGAAAGTGGCTGACCTAGTGATATGGTACAGAAATAAAGGAGAGGAGAAAGAAGTGAGACTAAGGTTAAGAGAGTGAGCAGCTTCAGTTTTCGGGTATCAGCATCTGTACTTTTTGCAGGGGCTGAGGAAATTTAACATGCCAAGCCAAATCCTCAGAGGCTTCTATAGGTGTGAAATCAAGAGCGGGTGGTGAGTGCTGCTCAAACCTTTGCTGGAATAGCCTTACCAACACTGGAGATCCTTAATTAAGCCAGTGTCAACAGGAAAGCCGTTAACATCATTAAGGACAAGTGTCAGCCCGCACAGCCTCCTATCATAAAAAAGATGCTACAGGAGTGTTTAAGCCAGAACATCAAGGCTGATATACAGATTTTATCCATAGGCCATCAGTCTTTTTTCTCACTGCAGACAAGATGTTTTCTGACACTAATCCTTCCTACACAAAACACATTAACAATGCAAATAACATTATACCTCTCGATGCTCTGCACAGACACATACATAAATATATCCCTTTACACTGTAAATAATAACATAAATTACCACTGAAACTATCTCTGCAGAACTATGTACATGCATGTCTTCCATGTTTACATTGTACACTTTATATATGTTTACAATGTACATTGCACATTTTATATTGTATTTGCACATACCTTTTTATCCTCTCTTCTTTATGCATTTACACAACTGTAATTTTGTACAATTGTAATTGACTTCTTTCCTTATATCTTTTATCATTTAAGTTATAGGTTGCTGGAGGATATTCAGCATAAGAATTTGCATTGCGTAAAAAATATTTGTTTTATACATATGACAATTTGCTCTTGAAACTTGAGAAGTTTACTATTCAACCAAAAACCAAGAAGTTTTTATATGACAATTTACTGTATAACTAGTACAGAAAACCACCACATATCTCTCTCTCTCTCTCTCTCTCTCTCTCTCTGTCTCTCTCTCTCTCTCTCTCTCTCTCTCTCTCTCTCTCTCTCTCTCTCTCTCTATATATATATATATATATATATATATATATATATATATATATATATATATATATATATATATATACTTCCTGTTAAAACATTGTTAAACAGTTAAACATTCAGCAACTTAGAAGATTTGGGAATTTCTCAACGTTTAATTTGAATGCTGAAAACTTTGTATACTGCTTTTATTACTAATAGTGTTAAATATAAATCTTCAAATTCAACATTTTCTCTCTCTCTCTCTCTCTCTCTCTCTCTCTCTCTCTCTCTCTCTCTCTCTCTCTCTCTTTCTCACAATCTAAAGTGTGATCTTTCTTTAGAAACACAGGTCACAGAGGAAGTGTTGAGGCTTCAACAAAGACTTGGCTCATAAAGTCAATCATCAGTAGGACATGATGGCTCTCATGCCACTCCGTGTGATTCTCTGTGAGTAAATTTTCTTTGTCTTTCTAATGATTAAATTATTACCAATTAATAGTATAGAAGACCTGATATCAGGTTCTGTGGGACTATTTTCTTGCTGAAATATTATACATTCAGCATATTGAATCAGTAGGTGCATGTTGGTTCATCGCATAATTAAATAATTAAAGCAGACTTCACGATTTTAAACTGCAGCTATCCATTGGTCGACAGTATCTATTTATACTTAATTTAATATTTGTATGGTGATATCTTCTGTATTTCATAATATTACAAGTCTTGAAATTTTGTAATATATAAAAGTGGAGAGCATTACTATTATTATACTATTATATACTATAATTTTTGAAAGTCCTGAGGGTCAGTGCTTGTAATGATTGGTATTTGTTTGATCGTTTGTCTTTATTCCACTACATTTGTTAAGAGTGTAAAGAAAGGCAGACTGTCCTTTGCAGTTTCTCTCCTGTATGTTTTTTGACCCATCAAGTGTGAAAAAGCAGATGCTGATAAAGGCGAAACACTACGTTTAACTATTATAATGTTTGTGACAAGAAAAATATCTTGTGGTTTGTATCTTGTGGCAGTCATATCACATTGCACATGACAATAATTCAAAAAGTTAAAAAAGTATGACATGCTCAATAATCAACCAAAACATTGTAATTGTTAGCTCTCTGCTGTGGTATTAGGATAATAAAACACTCTGAGACACTCTGAGCTACTATTGTAAAATAATTAATTCTGTAATAATAACAATAACACCAATTCACACCAGACCACCCTGCTGTAGATTTATTGTATCACAACAGAAAACCACTGAAGCTTTTACTGTGTTCTTCATCTTCCTTTTTTCTGATTCTCTACTCTTTTTAGTGCTGATGGGACTCCACTGCATACCAATGGGTGATTCTTTGCCTTCAATATATACTTTAACCAATTACTAGAAAAAGACAAGTTGATCAAATGATAAAAAAATACCATGTAATTTGATATACAGTGGAACCTCGGATTACGAACGCCCCGGCATACGTATAATTCAGGTTACGAATCGCAATTCATCCAAATTTTTGCCCCTGGTTACGAAAAAAATTTCGAAATACGAACGTCACGCACCAAAAAATCGCAGGCAAGTTGGTTCTTTTCGTATCGCCACTCACGCTCTCCCACGCAGCTCGTCGCATCAGTTAGCTTCCTGTGTACCTAGCGAGAGCATTGTCTCAGCGTTCGTGTTAACACTGTGTCTTTATTTCGTTAATATTCATTAATATTCTATTTTATTAATATATATTATATATTCTATTATATAATATATAATAATATATAAATAATATAATATTATAAGATTCTCCTTCCAAACAATATCTCTCCCTTCTCCCCCTTCTACGAACGTTGTCTCCATCATGCCAGTGCCAGGGATCACCCTGCTTCTTCTCTCGTGCGCGCCCCGCCCATCCGGAGCTCCTCGCCATCATACTAATTCCACACACCTGTCCCTCATTACACCCACACCACATATAAACACTGCACACGCTCCACTCCAGCGTCCGTTATTGTTTGTGTTTGGACTCTGTGTGTTTGCCTTGCTTCGGCTTCTTTATTTTCATTAAAACCTGTTCGCTGTGATTCGGCTTCCACCTCATTCACTTGTGCCTGACAGCCAGCAGCGAGTCTTCTCAGAGATAAAGTACCCAGTAAAGATAATGTTTTCCTCTTTTATTTGTTTTTATATGGTATGATTTCAATATAACATGTTAAAAGTAAATAATATTAGTGAATATTGCCTTTATTTTTATTTTTAAAGTAATATTTTTGGTTGTCCAGAACGAATTACCGAAGTTTATGTTCATTCTTATGGGGAAATTCGTATCGGGATACGAACTTTTCATGTTACGAATAAAGTACCGGAACGAATTAAATTTGTAACCCGAGGTTCCACTGTAATTGATTAATCTTTCTACTTTAAGAACATTACATTTTACCCAATGGTTAATCATCTTATGTTATGAGCTTATAGTGTAAATGCATATTCACACAAGCAGCCATCTATCTGTAACCCATTTTATATCTCTTGTGCTGCTTCATCTCAAGCATTTTGCACAGTTACATATGGTTAAAAACAGCTACTGTAATTGAGTTGGGTCTTTTTTATATTTTATGGCAGAGAATACAGATTTCTGTTTAATTTGTGCATACTTGTATGTATTTTTTGTGTGTACTTCTTTTTGTTATCTGATGGGGACCAGAAACTGACTGCATATCAACCTGGACCAGCTCTTTGGTCCCCACAAGCCCTTACCTTGCACCAATTGCAACCACAAATGTTTAAAGAAGCAATTGAAGTTTCCTTGTGTGTGTGCGTGTGTGTGTGTGTGTGTGTGCGTCTGAATATGAGAGAGAGAGAGAGAGAGAGAGAGAGAGAGAGAGAGAGAGAGTTTAGGATTTGCGTGCAATGCATTTTTTGTGTGCCGCCTGCAGTCAAACGTGGAAAAGACAAAAAGTGAAACTCGTTATTTAGATTGATTACACACAGACTGATATATTTCAAGTATTTATTTTTTTGCATTTTGATGATGGCTTACAACTAATCAAAAACTGAAAATGTACATTTTTGTCACATACACATTCAAACAACATGTAGTGAACTGTCCAACATATAAATATGATAATAAAGTAGTACACATAGTAGAGTTACCTGCATATGTAAAAGCAAATAAGGGCACAAATAAGCATAAATTCTAAGAGTAGTGACAGGCGACTTACTCAAATAGTGTTGCAAATGTCTTGGAGAGATACCCCCGAGGACAAGGCCTTAGAGGCCTGTACCTTAGTCAGAGGATATAAAGGTAAACTAATGTTCTTTAAGTAGGCTGCTGTCAGGAATCCCCCTGCCACGCCCCCTTCGGAGGCTGTCATACCCCGGGATTCCCCGACGCACCTCGCTCCTGCTCTCGTGCGTGCCCCGCCCGCACGAGGCTCATTGCAATCGGGCTCATCCCGATCACCTGGGACAAATCATCACACCACCTATATAAACCCCACACTCACATACTCATGCTGTCCGTTTTTGCATGTACGTGTGTGTATGCTCGTGTGTGTCTGTGCAGGTTCACGGTGGTGCATTTCTCCGCTTTTGCTTCTCCTGCTACGCTCCGTCTCTTCCCAGACTCCGCGCTCTCTACACGGTAGCGTGCATCTTCCCCAGTGCACCTCGGACTACCGTGCTTCCTCTCTCATGCACCGTGGATATTGTTATTAAGGACTGCTGTTTACCGGATTATCCCGCGCTGCGGGTGTTTTGTGTTGGCTCTGCCTTTTTGTTTCAATAAACTCGCTGGCTTCTATTTCTGCCTCCGCCTCCATATTTCCCACGTGACAGCTGCTCAGTGCTTGCTTATGCATAAAGAATAGTGTATTTAGCCACTTAGTTATAACTTGCTAAGTCAGTGATAGTCAGAAATAAGAAGGTCCCAGACGTTGTGCTCTATGCTCCATCCTTTCAGGAGCCTTCAGTTTGTACTATACTGGTCATAGACTTGTGGTAACACCAGACTACATAATCAGTTAAATATAAATGATTTCAGGAAATTAAGAATTTACATTTATTTGCCTGGCAAAAATGAATAAACAAATGTCACATCTAAAACAAATAATAAAATAAAGTTACATAACATGATCAGCATAAAACCAAATGTATTAACAATGCAGTTTACTAAAGAATTGTTAAAGAATCACTATACCTGGCAATAGAGACACACAGAGACTGTGTGGGAAGTTCTGACTACCGAATGCTTCCCTGAGTGTTTCGCTAAATTTCCTTAAATACCCAAACCATCTTAAACACTTGTAAATTCAAAGTGATAAAGCTTTGCAAACCCTTTTTTTGGACAGGATGCGACCTAAAACCCAAATGTCACCTAGACCTCCTGGTAAGGACCTTCTCTGGGGCAACCCTTATGACAGTAGGACAGAATTTCACCTGTCTGTTCTACTGATATGGGACTAAGATCATATTTCTCAGTCCCATATCAGTATCGTATTTTATATCGCACTGAGACCTTTAAAATGATACCAAACACGTGAAGGTAAAATTTATACATTCCATTAAATGTAATTATTACATTATGCAAGTAAAGTAGCTTGAATTCCGTGACCTTCTAAGTCACCTTTCCATGACCCGCCCATCTCCCCAGGAGGGAAAGAGGGGGCTCAAGAATGGGTGACTGGGCAGCTGAACAGATGGCTTTCTCTCCTCTTCTCAAAGAGACCCTCTTCTCAGATTAGAAGGTTTATGTTTTTTTTGCATGGTAGTTCTCAGGCTCTGGAATCATGAAGTTGCATGGCAGTTCTCGGGGTCTGGGATCATGAAAAGATCTGACCATCCTTACAAACATATGTGACCAGTGCTCGCACCGGGCACACCAAGTTAAGATTCTCTTGGTCAGGAGCCTGAAAAGGAGGAGGATAGAATGCCTGGAACACAACCTGTCATTAGACAGCTGAGGGCTCCTTGGGGACATCCCCCGGTCTGGGATACAGAAAGACACTGGCCATGCCTGGGGTATACTTCAGACAGAAGAGGCTTGTTCTCGTGGAGGTATGAAGGTCCCCAACCCTCTTTAGTGAGGAGATTGTCAGTAAAAATAACAGTCTTGACTGTCAAAATTCTCTTAGACACTTCAGACAGGGGAAACAAGGGAGGCTTAGATAAAGCTTCCAGAAGAACAGCCAGGTCCCATACAGCCACTCTGGGTCGCACCTCAGGGTACTGCAGAGGAAAAGTGTCACTAACAGGTTTTTCCCTGGTGACTGCTCAACAAGCGGAGCATGATAAGCCACAAGAGCAGACACGGAAACCTTTAGGGTGGAAGGAGACTAAACTTTGGCGAACTGTTATTGAAGAAATTCCAGCACTGGACCAACCAGGCAGTTAACTGCATCTAAGTGATTAATTCAATCCTTGATTCAACTGCCCTGGGATGTATAGTGCTCTCACCTGGTGATTAATGTAGGAGACCACTGATGTGTTGTCTGTATGGACAAGCACATAATGGTCCCTTCAATCTGAGAGGAAATGCTTCAATGCTAGAAGCATGGCCAGAATCTCCAGCCAGTTGATGTGCCACGAGAGATGTGGCCCTTTTCATAGACCTTGGACGGAGGTCAACCTGTGAGGAAAGCGTCTGTCGTTAACAGTGTTGGGGGTAACGCGTTACAAGTAACGTGCGTTACGTAATAATATGACTTTTCTGGAGTAACGAGTAAAGTAGCGCGTTACTTTATAAATTTACACACTAATATCTGAGTTACTTTTTTTTTAAAGTAATGCGAGTTACTTTTCAGTTAAATTATTTTGCATAAAAAAAAATAATTAATACTGAATTAAAATGAACGCAGTCACGTAGAATCGCGCACTATTACGTGCGAGCAGTGGGAACAGAAGCTGGTCAGAAGCGGAGATGGCAACCAGAGCATTACATTACTGTGATGGAAGTATTCCTATTATTTTGAAATAGTCGAGGAAAAGGAGAAGGGAATAATGGTTAAGTGTAGATTATGTGTTGGTGAAAAGCTCTTGTCAACTGCCAAAAATACCACTTCAAAAAAAGACAAACAAAAAAAAAACATCTACATGCAAAGCACAAAAACTTTTGCCGACATGGAATATGTTTCCACCTCTACAGATCTATGGACTGCTCAGAATAAAAGTTTTTCATGGGAGACACATGTATGATTCCATCGCAGCGGAGAGAGAGAGAGAGAGAGAGAGAGAGAGAGAGAGAGAGAGAGAGCAAATTCACAGCTCGTTTGCTCTTTGTGGGAAGATAAACTGCCACAGTCACTGATAATAGCGCAAACTTTGTAAAATCGTTCAGAATGTTTCAAGCTGATGATGAAGCAGAGAGTGATGTAGACGAGTTGCACGTTACATTCCTGACGGCAAAGGCAGATTAAAAAGCAGTGCACAGAAGTGCGACTGGAAAGTGTTCAGCCTTGTGGTCAAAATTTAGTAGATCATCTTATTGTTCTCTAAGAAGTTATTAAACATTTTAAATGTTTGACATACTTTTGCCCTAATATAACTTATTTCTTAATGGCAATTATCTATATTACACCTGTTACACCTGTAAGGCGTGAAAGAGATACAGGTAACGCAAAAGTAACGCAAAAGTAATATAACGCATTACTTTCCCTAAAAAGTAACTAAGTAACGTAATTAGTTACTTTTTTGGGGAGTAACTCAATATTGTAATGCGTTACTTTTAAAAGTAACGTTGCCCAACACTGGTCTTTAACATTATGCGATGACAAGTAGCCCCCAACATGGGGTCCTGTAACAGAAACCCTGGATCTCTCCACGTGTCTAAGGCCCGTAAGGCTCGCTGCACGATCTTGATAGTGCAGAGTCGGTTGACCTTTTGGGAAAACCTTCTGTTCCTGAGCCACCACTGTAGGGGTCACATGTATATGACGCCAAGTGGCATTTACTTTCAGACCCAGGAGTCTTTAACCTCTTAGTCGTCAGCGCCGCACCCGCACTTCCGATAGCTTATTGTTTTCAGGTGCTAATGTAAGATTAAATAGATTAAATAAAAAGGGAGATAATGTGTAACAAATGTATTTGCTGAATGTGTGTAAGCAGTACACAACAAGATGCATTAAAAAAAGCACTACTTACATTATTATTGTAATAACAAGTCACACATCCACTGCTGCTAATCCTGGTTTATTAGGAAAGATGAGGGTCCAGTGAACAACATGCCGTAAAGCATTTCTGCTTCAACCAAACAATAGTGTTGTCATTTAGATGGTTATTCTTTTGTTTATTTCACAGAACTTTGGCTGGTGTTTGTGTGTATATTTTTTGGAATAACTTATGCATTGAAAACGACATCTTGCTGGTAAAAAACCCAAATATGGCTGGTAGACTATAGTGTTACAAAAAGCTTGAGACCACAAAATAAAAAATAAAAAAAAAATTAAAAAGGTAAAAGAGGCGGAATCTTTGGTTGAGTTTCTACTATAGACAAGTGCCATGATGTTTTAATTATGCACCACCGATCATTTCAAACCTTTATTTCCAGCCTGTAGCATTATGGAAACAAAATGATTGATGGAAAATGTAGCCAATAAGTGCAGGATTCTAACGATATATTGGAGGATTTTATTCCCCACGTGTGTGAGTCTTAGTTTTATTACTCTTTACAAACTCTTACTGGTCGAAGCAGCACGTGGTGTGATGAACCAGGAAGTGGATGCACCTCTCAGGTCGACACAAAGAGCTTGTTTATAGCTCATGCTAACTGGACTTTGTTTTAAAAAAAAAGAAAACAAGGGAAAAAAATGGACAATCAAAAAAGTTGTTTTATTGGAGATTTGCAAAAAAAAAAAAAACAGCGATGTGGAAAATATTTTGGGGGGCGTAGTAACAACAGAGACTTGGAGATGCTATTTCACATCTGTGTGTTACAATATATCTTCCTTTACAGTTTTATACGATTTTATTGTTTTTATTGCCCATTTGTTTTTAAAAAATAAAATGCTTGAAAAGTAAGTGTGTGTGTGTGTGTGTGTGTGTGTGTATTGTTGAGATTGAAATGAAAGCACATCAATATGAATGGCCATGACTGTAAAACAATAGCTTGTCTGGCTACCTGGCCATCAATATGAATGCCAAATCAATATCAATAGCCAAACATGTATTACAGTAGCCTTAAATGGTCAGCCATTCATTTCTATGCAGACTGTATGAATAGAGTATGAATGGCCACCTGAGTTTAGCAGTTGGCTCTCAAACAGGGGGAGGGAGAAAAGGATCCAGGTGCTCTGAATTAGCAGTTGTCGATATAGTCTAGTATGCGGGTGCAGGAGTCTCAGAGGAGACAGAGCCAAATCCACACACTTTGTGAAGGTGCAGGGTAAGAGTAAAAGGATAAAACTAAAGTACCCGATATTGGTAAGCTTTGACCCGAAAGCAAACCTTAGGAACTTTCTGTGTGAAGGAAGAATGGATACATGAAAATAAGCATCCTTCAGATCTATCCTGGCAAACCAGTCCTCAGAACTGATTAGGGACACAACCTGTTTCAGGGTGAGCATCTTAAGCCTGAGTCTCAATAGAGAGCAGTTTAGCTGATGTAGATCTAAAATGAGATGCAGCCCCCATCCGTTTTGGAAACTATAAAGTACCGGCTGTAGAACCCGGACTCTCTGTCTAGTGGAGGGACCACGTTGATGGCCTTCTTCCCTAAAAGAGTGTTTACTTCCTGTTCTATGACCAGAGCCTGCTCGGGTCCCACCAGAGTGGGACACACCCTGTTGAACCGGGGCAGACGAGACCCAAACTGAATCATTTAGCATCTCTCTACAGTGTACAGAACCCACTGAGACACGTCCGGCAAGTGTTTCCAGGCAGAGGGACTTGGAGGCGAGACGTTGCCTTCTGAGGAGCTTGGAGGCGAGACGTCGCCTTCTGAGGAGCTTGGAGGAGAGGCGTCACCTACTGGAGAACTTGAACCTTGGCAGAACACTGGAACGGAACGGCGCACTCGGCGGGATGCTGGAACAGAGCGGCATGCTCGGCGGGATGCTGGAATGGAGCGGCATGCTCGGCGGTACTAAAGGGGCAGAAGTGGAGCTCTGCCGTTGGCATCCTAAACATCCCCAGGATTTGCCTGATAAAATCGGCGTATGAACAATAATCGCCTCCCTTCGTGCTCCACAGCCTACAGGCTCTAGAGAGAGCGTCTCCAGACAGGAGGGAAATACAAATGGCGATCTTGGCCCGCTTGGTGGGGAACTGGAATAACTGCACTTCCACGTACCCGCTGACGCTCCGTAGGAATCCGCTTCACTCGGCCGTTCACCGGCTGCTTGCATGATCCGGCGCCGGCGCGTATGATCTGCGAGGATCGGCAGCGAGCTTCCGGGTAAATTTGAAGCGGAGTTTGGGGTGTTGGGGGTGGCAGGTGGATCCCTGACAACATTAACTACTGTGACCGTATATTAGTGATTGTATTAAGCATAAATTTCTTAGTAATTCAGTTTTGTTGTTTTGGCTACTTATTGAGACCAGTGCTTCTTGTTCGGAGTCATATTGTTCCAGTTGGTTAATATTCGTGCTAACATGTCATGTTAGGGTGTTATTGTGTAATAGCAGTTTTTATGTTCATTCCTAGAAACTACCTCACGCACATGACCCTGTGTGTAGTGTTATTCTTGTGCAATAAACAGCTAAATCCTTTGTAATGACTCCAACTCCCTGGCCAGAGTTCTGCGGCAGGCAATAACATAATCACCAGTAACAAAGGGCAATATACAACAGTGGTCCTTCAAGCCGGATTCATTGACTACCACAGTGATGTCGTCAAAGGAGCAAACAGCCTCTGTCTCTCATGCTAAAGCATCAGATAGGCCCTCCAGGCAGCAACGCACACCCAAGCATCGTGAAAATTATCTTATTGACTGTAGCCACCGACCAGGCCCTTCCACCCTGCCTGCAGTGGAGGCGTCTGAGGATCAGCGAGGAGCTGCAGCAACAGTGAGCATGACTAGTCAAATGCAAACATCTTACACACAGGGTGGGCATCCTACTACAAGCCCCCCTGAGGGAATTACTGAAGTCTATGTCGGACAGGGACGAGGCTGCTGACATGGCTGAAACTGCAGAAAAAGCTTAAGCAGTACGAACAACAGAATGAGCTAATGAAGCATATCACATAATTTCTGTGGGATGAAGGTGAGGAGGATCAAGGTGTAAATCTTGCCATATCACCTACCCGATCACCTCCAAAAAGTTACCATTCTCGCCTTCATCATCAAGTCATTCTTATCTCTCATAGTCACCAGGCATTGAGCTGCATGCCAAGGGAAATGCATGTGCCAACCCAGTAAGTGCCAGAACGCCTTTGGTGGAGGACTCAAATCCTGATTTTGTACCGATACAGATACAGCCAGTACCTACCTAGACATTACCTAGATATACACTGGTTTCATCAGGTAGTCTGCATTCTTTATGGCTTAAACAGCAGCATGATACAGGAGGAGGGACTGTATCACTAATGTGTACCAAGCAACATGATAATCCTGGAGGGGTTTTGCAGCACGAAGTTCAGCAACTGCTTAAGGCTTCAATACCAGCCTATCAGCACCTCAACGTGCCTTACGTCCATTCGCCAGTTGCACTCTCTTTGAGTTGCAAGGGCATGTCACAGCTCCAGCCCTAGCCACCCTTTGCCTACAGCCATTCTTCCAGACTCTGAAGGACCCAGAATATTTGTTGCCTCTCAGCCCTTTGCATGCTGCACCCCAGCCAAAGATTCCAGACTTTGTTAACAACAGTGAGATGAGTTTTCTAACTTTAAACTAGCACTTGAGAACCTACTTGAACGTTATTCAGAGCTGGACAAGAATTATAAGTACCACATTTTGCACAACTCAAACTACCTGAAGCCCAGATGATTGGCCAATCCTGTTGTCATCATCCATATCCCTACTCAGCAGTTATGCAGGCTTTCCAACTGCAATATGGCCAGCCTCATCAGTTGGCCCAGAGTGAGATCGCAGCGATTCTTTACACACAGCTGAGGCTTGCAATCTAAAGAAGCCCTGCAGTGACTGTGGTGGGATTCACCTCCAAGTACTTCATGGTGTGGCTGAATGTCACACAACCCATACATAATCAGTTACTTCTGAGAGCCGCGTCAACATTTTACCCTTTATTTTGTCAGGGAGAGTGTTTTGAAAGTGGTACCAGTGCTGCTGCACCACAAATGTCACAAAAAAGACAGTGGAGACTATATTATATAGACTATATGCTATGTTGGATGACGGAGCACAGCACACCATGATCCTACCTGTGCAGCAGCTTCAGTTGCATGACGAACACGAGACTCTTGCCCTCCGCACTGTGCAACCCAACACAGTTTTAAGGCATTTGTGATATAGTTACAAAATGTAATCCTTTACTTTTTCATAATTATAATAAACAATATAACATTTATTTTTTTAAAATGTAATTATGCAAAGGATTTTTGGAAAGAAATGAATTTGATTGTTTTTTCTGTTTACAACAAATTTGAAAGATAGATAGAAATATAATTTGTGAGATAGATAGACAGTGGTTGCGAAAATGATAAAGATAGAGAGAAAGAGAGAGAGAGAGAGAGAGAGAGAGAGAGAGAGAGAGAGAGAGAGAGAGAGAGAGAGAGAGAGAGATTGTGGCTCTTAAAAGTGCTTTGGGTTCTATAAATCAGGAGTAGTTGGATTTGGACAGGTCACTCATTTGACAGGATCTGCGGGTATTGTTAGCCAACAGGGTACCAGTGGAAATTGGGCTACTGTTGGCTGAAGGAGGTGAAGGAGAGGAGAAAGCCGTCTACAGAGACAGCAGGAAAAGGAGAAGTGTAGGAGAGTGTAGGTTTGGGTGGGTTCTTTAAATGTTTGTACTATGACTGATAAAGGGAAAGGGGTAGCTGATATGATGGAGAGGGGAATGGTAGATATGTTGTGTGTTCAGAAGACCAAGTGGAAAAGGAGTAAGGCCAGGAACATTGGAGGTGGGTTTAAACTGTTCTTTTTATGGTGTGGATGGAAAGAGAAATGGTGTAGGGATGATACTGATGGAATAGTACAGTAAAAGTGTAATGAAGGTGAAGAGTGTTCCTTATAGTGTGATGAACATGAAACTGGAATTTAAAGGGGTGATGATAAATGTCATCAGTGCTTATGCTCCTCAAGTGGGTTGTGAGAATGGAGGAGAAGAAAAAATTCTGAAATGAGTAAGATGAAGTGGTAGAAGGTGAACCTAGGAATGAAAGATTGGTGATTGGGGCAGACTTTAATGGGCATGTAGGTGAAGGAAACAGAGGTGATGAGGTAGGTATGGGCTTTAGGAGAGGAATGTGGAAGGGCAGATTGTGGTAGATTTTGCTAAAAGGTAAAATATGTTCTATGTAGGAGATGCAACCTGAAGGAGATTGGAGGCTGTAAGGTGTTAGCAGGGGAAAGTGTAGCTAGACAGTATCAGATGGTGGTCTGTAGGATGGTTTTGGAGGTGACGATTAAGAGGAGGAGAGTAAGGAATGAAAGATGAATATGATGGTGGAAACTAAAGGAGGAAGACTGTAGGATGCGATTCAGGGAAGAGGTCAGGCAGGGGCTCAGTGGTGAAGTGGTGCTGGATGACTGGGCAACTAAAGCAGAAGTGATAAGGGTAAGAACTATAAATATACTTTGTGTAACATCTGGAAAGAGAAACAAAGAAAAGAGACACAAAGGAAAGAAATGTGGTGGTGGAATGAGGAAGTGCAAAAAATCAAAAAGAGAAAGAAGTTGGAGAAACAGGATTTGGATCGACAGAGAGATGAGAAAAGTAGGCAGGGGTACCAGAAGATAAAGCAGCAGGTGGAGAGAGATGTGGCAAAAGCCAAGGAAAAGGCATATGAGGAGCTTTATAAGAGGTTGGACACTAAGGAAGGAGAAAAGGATTTATACTGATTGGCCAGGCAGAGGGACCGAGCTGGGAAGGATGTACTGCAAGTTAGAGCAATAAAGGATGGAGATGGAAATGTGCTGACTAGTGAGGAGAGTGTGTTGAGAAGATGGAGGGAGTATTTTGAACAGCTGATGAACAAGGAAAATGAGAGAGAGAGAAGGTTGGATGGTGTGGAGTTGGTGAATCAGGATGTGGATAGGATTAGTAAGGAGGAAGTGAGAGCAGCGATTATGAGGATAAAGAGTGGAAAGTGGTTTGGACCGGATGACATAACAGTAGAAGCATGGAAATGTTTAGGAGAGATGGCAGTGGACTTTTTAACCAGATTGTTTAATAAGATTTTGGAAGTTGAGAGGATGCATGAGGAATGAAGAAGGAGTGTGCTGGTACTGATCTTTAAGAATAAGGGAGATGTGCAGACCTGTAGTAACTACAGGGAATAAAATTAATCAGTCACACCATGAAGTTATGGGAAAGCATTGTGAAAGTCAAGCTGAGAGAAGAGATGACCATCTGTGAACAACAGAATAGTTTTATGACAAGAAAGAGCACCACAGATGCAATATTTGCTTTGAGAATGTTGATGGAGAAGTATAGAGAAGGTCAGAAGCAGTTTCATTGTGTGTTTGTGGATTGTAGAGGACAGAGTAGTATGGAGACGGATGATCCCCTAATGGGAGCAGTTGAAAGAAGAAGAAGAAGAAGAAGAAGAAGAAGAAGAAGAAGAAGAAGAAGAAGAAGAAGTGGTTATGTGTAGTAATTTTAGGCCAAGTTGTATTGTTATTACTGATACATTCAGGGGTGTAGCCATCATTTCAAAAGTGAAAGGAACAGAAGTCTCAAATGTAATAATAATGAAATAAAATTGTTATAATTGACAGGGTTTATTTTCTCTTACTCCTTTTAGACTGGGCCTTGAAAATGTGAACACAGGCATTTACAATGTAGTATATACACAACCAGAATACAAAACACAGTCATAGCCTACTAAAATAGTTTGGCATTAACAAATGATTAAAAAGAAATCTGAAAACTGAGCCAAAAATATATGCAGGCACAATGGGTGTTCACTGTGTAACAAAACGTTAAGAACTCAGCTGGCAGCTGGCAGAATCCGCAACACTGAGCTTTCAGGCAAGACGAAGGGTGGAGGAAATGGTTTCTACGTAAACAGTTTTTGGTGCATCGCTCTTGAGTCTTTTTTTTTATAACCTATAGCTCTTCTACTCGCCATGCGAATTCATTCATTCATTCTGGACGGTGATTACATTCCACCACAAGCCAACATGCAAGAGGCACAGCATGTGTTAGCGCGACCAGATCCAGTGTGTGGAGTGCACACAACCAGACTCATGTATTATTGTCCTTGGCAAATTGATAGATTTACCAGCGTGGGACTGGGGAGCAACTCTCACCTTAAGAAAATGCCAAAAAAATTTATATACCCGTAAATAATGGCAAGAAATCTCGTCTTTCTATTAAAGCGTAGTCCAAACAAAAAGTCTTATGTACTGCTTTGTTTTGGTGAATCAAACATGCTCAATGCAACCACCCTGATCAGCAATCACAAACAAATAATTTAATCCTGATCTTTGACCATGTCATGGTCCATCTAACTCCTGCATACAGGCAGAAATCAAAGCTCTCCAAACATTAGCAGAGCTTTTAAGAGACAGAACCCCCACAAAGCAGCCAGACCAGATTCTGTTTTCCCATCCAACCCGAAGTACTGTTCTAAACAGATATCTCCAGTGTTATCTTTAACACCACACTGAGAATATGCCACATGCCAGCCTCAAAAACTACAATTCAAAACTGTAAATACAGGAATGTCTACAGACCCATTGCTCTGACATCTATAATAATGACATTTTTAAATACCGTCTGTAACTGTAAAATTCAAGTCTTTATAGTTCTTTGTTAATTTATTTACTTAAGTCTGTTTTAAAGTTTTTATGTTTTTCAGAACATTTTTTGTTCATTCACCACTTAAAAGGAAAAGAAAATTAAATTAGTTCACTCGATGAATCAGTATATGAAATTTCCTTCTGTATTATTAACATTTTGAAACTGTTTTGATTAGAAAAATACCAGTTAATATAATTTTTTTTTTATGTAGCCTAGTTTATAATAATAATAATAATAATAATACAACTTTTTCTTTCTTCTTTCAAGTCTTGTACTTGCCATCAAGTCTCAGTCATTACACCACAATCATCTTTTATTATAAGATTCTGTCTAAATATTGGCTATATTAAACCAAAGGAAAATAAAAATTGGTTTAAACAAATTGAATAATTTTTTTTTAAGATATTTAAAATGTTTGCTGCATGGAGGCCTACAAAGGCCTATGCTACTTTTAAGAGGAAAAAAGATAGTCTAAGTCAAAAGGGGCAGTTTTACAATGTGTTTAAGTCAATCTCTTTCACATTTCATTCATGACTAGGTGTGAACCGTTTTTGCTGGTGGCAAATTAGGAGGTATAAGAGCTATCATTACAGCACACACTTTTGTAAAAGTAGCAATTAAGTAATTTAGTCAGACCTGTTCAGATGTGTTATGCTGTATTTTCCAAAACCACTAGCTTAATTCACATTTTTCTATATAGTACAGTATGTTATTTTTCCCAGCAAAACATAAAATAAATAAATATAAAAAAGGTTTTAGTTTAATTCACTGAATACACAAATACAATAAAATTGTCTTGTCAAATCTTAATTTTTTTTAAAGTGGTCAGACATGTACACCTCAGATTTGTTTCTTTTGTGGCATTAGGCTACAGCTTTTAGCTACTATATTCCATTGTGTCCATTTTTGTCAATTGTTTTAGAAGTGGTTACAACAGTTAGTGTAATATGGCACATTGGTTGCCTGTGGGAAATAGACGCTGCGTCGAAACGCTTTTCACACTCTGAAATAATGTATGTAATCAGTCAAAAATTTGACACTAGCCATCACCGGCGGGGTGATGTCATGGAGGACTAAGCCTTGGATGGGTACTACAGAGCAACAAGGCTTTGAGGCAGCCACACTCTGGGTGGAGTGGGCTCTGACCCCGAATGGAGTGGGGAGACCAGAGAACTCATATGATGATGCGATGGCATCAATGATCCATGTGCTAAGGGTCTGCTTTTTGGCAGGGAGGCCTATCCTTGGAGGGCCATAGCAAACAAGCAGTTGGTCGAACTTTTTCCAGGAACACGTCCAATGGACTTAGGTGTCCAGTGCGTATACCAGGCACAGACGGTTCAATTTCTCCTGGACTGGGCCCTAAAATGGAGGAGGATAGAATACCTGTAACCTTACATGTTATGGGCAGATAAGGCCACCTTGGGGATGTTAACCGTCCTGGGCACTGACCATACCTGGAGTAAACTCCAGGAAGGATCTCCTACTCTGTTAAGAGACATATGGCCAACAAGAATGCAGTCTTGATAGGGAGATGCCTCCAAGATGCCTCAGCCAGAGGTGCAAAGGGGGGCTCAGAGAGAGCCCCCTAAATAAAGGCCAGGCCCTCAGGGACCACAGTCACCTTGGTGCCACAAGGAGGAGACGAACTCCATCCTGGTGAACTTTCTCCAGAACTCCTGGAAGCAGCTCAAAGGGGGGGAAGGCCTACAGATGCAGCCTTAACAATGCCTGAGCCATGGTGTCCAGTCCCATTGAGGCTGGAGGAGTAAGAAAAACACAAAGGGGACAGTGCGACGTCTCTTGAGACGTAAACAAATCCCCCTTGGCTTTGCCAAATCTCTCTCAAATCTGCTCCACCACGAGAGGGTGGAGCTGCCATTCCCTGGGTCTCAACCCCTGCCTCGACAGGGTGTCTGCTGCTTCATTCAACCAACCTGGGACGTAAGCTTACTCTCACTGAGAGGAGCTTCTCCTGGACCCACAGGAGGATCTAGTGCACCATCCAGTACAGGGGGCATGAGCGCAGACCTCCTTGATGGTTGATGTAAGAAACCGTACAGATCAGCACATAGTGATCGCTGATGTCCGGAAGAAAATGCCTCATCACTAGAAGTACAGCCAGCATCGCTAGGTAATTGATGTGCCAAAGTATATAGGGCCCTTTCCATAGACCTTGGGCAGAGTGACCACTCATTACCACTCCCCACCCCGTGAGGGACGCATCTGTCGTTAGCGTTCGCGATGACCGAGAACGCCCAACACCGGGCCCTGAGACAGGAACCTGGGATCTCAACAAACATCTAAGGCGTAGGCATCGTTGCGTGACCTTGATTGTATGGAGGGCATTGTCCTTCTGTAAGGATTGCCACAGTGTGGGCAGGGGAAATCTATGCGTGCATAGTCGCCAAATCCCAAATGACGCTGAGATAGTTGGTTCTCTGTGACAGAGAAAGCACACTCTTCCTGGTATTCAGCCGAAACCCCGGGTCCTTCATGTGAGCAAGAACGTTGCATCTACACTCTAAGTGACGGTGTGGGTGACAGGGCAAGGCCGAATGGAAGGACCCGATATTGGAATGCTTTGACCACGAAAACAAACATCAGGAATTTCCTGTGAAAAGGGAGGATGGGTACATGGAACTATGCATCCTTTAGATCTACTGTGACAAACCAATCATCGGATCTGATCTGAGACATGGCCGGCTTGATGGTCAGCATACCAAACTCATACCAAACTGGAGCCTCTTCAAAGAGCGGTTCAGCTGATGTAGATCTAAAATAGGACGCTACCTACCATCCTTTTTGGGAACTATGAAGCACCAGATGTAGAGCCCAGACTCTCTTTCTGACGGAGGGACCACCTCACTGGAGAGGACCAGAGCCTGCTTGCTTCTAACCAGAGTGTAAGAGCGCTTGTTGAACCGGGGTGAGACCCAAACTGAATCGGGTAGCCTCGCTCTACAGTATGCAGGACGCACAGGGACATGTCTGGCAAAGCCCTCCAGCTGCTAGGTTCTCCCTTAAGGGTATTAGTCTCTCGAGACTGACCTCTGGTGTGTCCAGAGCCGGGGCAGTGCCCAAACGCAGCTCTGGAAACGAGACCTCCTGGTCCGCAACAATGTCGGGCGGAACCGAAAAAGGGAGCTTGGTGGAGATGGCCGTGCCCTAAAGCACATTTTGCGGCAGGGTTAATGAACCCGGTCCCTGAAGGGGTCATCCCTCAACAGGTCAGTTTAGGACCTTTTTGGCCGAAGCACTCTTCCTGGAGATGACAGTCCTCAGATCTGTCACCTCACGTGGCTTTGACCCAGGGCCCCGCATGGGAACCCGCACAGGGGGACAGCGCGTTGCGATGCTCTGCCTCTGCACTTGGCGGTATGAATTATATAATAATAATAATAATACCGTTATAGCTGCGCCATAATGTCAGGAGTTTTAGGGAAAATGCCACACCCAGGGAGAGATAGCGTGCTAGCATCTCTTTAACCCGTGGTATGACAACATAGCCATAATCCCTAAGCCCCAAGACGTTGGAATAAACCGCGGTCTTAGGGCTAAAGGGGCGGGGCAAGCACTGAACGGCACGTGGCAGAACCTCCAGGAGCTCCTTACTTCCGGGGTTGCAAGAAGACTAGTTCCTTGGGAACCAATCTAGCATTCTCCACTCCCAAGCAAGTGACACACGGGCTGTGCTTTGTTAGACTCATTATTTAGAGCATGGACAATGCAGTCGCGTTCCTAAAGTGTTTCGACGCAGCTCGAGTTCCTGAAACGGAACAGCAATTTGTGCAAAGAGGTTTATTTTTTGTTGTTGGTGCACACTCAGTTTTACCTGTTCTCAAAACAAGTAAACTAGTACAGTGGTCCCCCGCTTATCGACCAGCTCGGACATTGACCTTTTCGCTTAGTGAACAGTTTTACGACCGAAATTTGCGCCCGCTGAACGACTAAATGCCCGCTTATCGACCTTTTTTTACCCCGACCCACATGGAGCGAGGGAAAGGATCTTCCCAGTCTCACCTTAGCCTTCGTGGAGAGAGCATCTATCGTAAATTAAACTTCGGTTTGTGAACAATAAAGTGTTATTTAGCGGTCAATTTAATGCTTGTATATTGTATTTTGCGTGTACATTCGCTCTTCGACCTTTTCGCATTTCGACTGGTTTTAAGGAACGGATTAAGGTTGATAAGCGGGGTACCACTGTATATGACAAAAAGGGCAGCAAGAATAAAAATGTCTGACACAATGGCTGCTTTTAATGGTGCTTTTAAACTCTAAGGCCAATCTTTTCTACACGCTTTCTTGCTCTTGACTGGTCCATTTCCGAGCCTCTGTGTCAAACGTTTTTCAGCCTTGCAGTTGTTAGCCTTGCAGATGTTAGCCTTACTATCTTTTTTGTCAATTTATAAAATAGATTTTATTTATTTTTTTTTAATAAACTACATTTTTTTAAATTAGTTACTTATAGGGACCGTGCATGCAGAACAAGGTGATGAAGGATAGATAGAGATGGTTTGGGCATGTGCAGAGAAGGGACATATATCGGTAGAAGAATGCTGAGGATGGAGCCACCATGAGGTAGGTTTGTGGATGTGGTGTGGGAAGACATGCAGAGAGTTGGTCTAAAAGAGGCAGATCTAGAGGACAGGGGGTATGGAGATGGATGATCCACTGTAGTGACAAATAATGGAGCAGCCAAAAGAAAAAGAAAAAAAAAAATAATAATTTCTTAGTCGTCGGGGTTGCGCCAGCGTAACCAATATCCTATTGTTCTCAGGTGTTAATGTTTAGCAATGGATTAAACAACAAGGGAGAAGAGTAACCATGACTAACTATACATCCGTAACCTAAAGACGTTCCCTTTCAGGAACTCGAGCTGCGTCGAAACGCTTCGGTAACAAGTATGCCATCACACCATACTGACCAGTCCCTGCCTAGAGTGTCTGGGCAACACCAGCATGCGGGACAGAGGAGCCAAGACTGGGTCTGATGTTGAGGATGTAGAACCTGACAAAGGTCAAAGGTGTGGACCAACCCGTGGCGTTGCATATGTTCTTCTGGGGCATCCCTGCGGACCACGCCATAGAGGCTGTTTGTGTAAGAACTCCAGAAGTGACCCAACCAGGCAGTTGACTGGGTCTTACTCGTGGTGCTCACACCACGTAGAGAACAGCTGCCATCTAGTGGCGTACGACCTCCTCGTGGTGGAAGCTCTGGAATGGAGGATGGTCTCAACTACCTCAGTAGAGAGACCAGCTGCTAGAAACTGCGCCCAATCAGGGGCCACAGCCAAAGCTTCCATAACTCTGGGTGGGTGTGAACCAGGGTCCCCCCTTGGCCTGCAAGAGGAGATCCCTCCTGGGAGGAATTTCCCAAGGAGGTCCCTCGAGGAGAACCAGCAGTTCCGCAAACCATGGTCTGCCTGGCCACGGGGTGCTACTAGGAGGAGACGTACTCCATCCTGGCGGATTCTCTCCAGAACTCCCGGGAGCAGCGCAACGGGAGGGAAGGCATACAGACAAAGCCCCAGGCAGTTTATTTAACAAATTAAGACAAATTAGAGAGTTTGAATTTGAGAAAATGTGTATTTAAATTTACAGCATCTTCTGCATATTTGACTGCATATATTCTTTATATATCTGCATATATTCTTTATATATAAAGTAGACTCTTCTTATTCAAAGTTGTCTTTATCTTTCTTTATTTTAATTTTAAATAGAGCCCGCCACAACTATTCCTGGTAAGATATTTCTAATTACAAGGAAAGATGATTTGCATCCTTTAATAAAGTTTAATGAAATTTGGTTTCCATACTCTTGATTATTAATACTGTATCCTTTTTCTTCTTCTTCTTCTTCTTCTTCTTCTTCTTCTTCTTCTTCTTCTTCTTCTTCTTTTTCTTCTTCTTCTTTTTCTTCTTTTGGCTACTCCCATTAGGGGTTGCTACAGCAGATCATCTGTCTCCATACTACTCTGTCTACATCTGCCTCTTTCAAACCAACTACCTGCATGTCTTCCTTCACCACATCCATTAACCTCCTTTTTGGCCTTCCTCTTTTCCTACTTTCTTGTGGTTCCATCCTCAGCATTCTTCTACCGATATGCCCTGTGTCTCTTCTCTGCACATGTCCAAACCATCTCAGTCGAGCTTCTCTCATTTTGTCCCCAAAATGTCCGAAATGCTCTGTCCCTTTAATAATCTTGTTTCTTATCCTCGTCACTCCCAATGAAAATCCCAACATTTTTAGCTCTGCTACCTCCAGCTCCACCTCCTGTCTTTAGTCAATGCCACTGTCTCTAAACCATACAACATAGCAGGTCTCACCATAGCCCTATAAACTTTCCCTTACACTATTGCAGATATCCTTCTATCACAAATCACTCCTGCCACTCTACTTTACCCACTCTAACCTTCCTGCACTCTTTTTTTTATTTACTTCTCTATCTCACTCTCCATTACTTTGCACTGTTGACCCCAGGTACCTAAACTCCTCCACCTTCACCACCTCTTCTCAATTCAATTCAATTCAATTCAATTCAATTCAATTCAATTCAATTCATTTTTATTTGTATAGCGCTTTTAACAATTAACATTGTCTCAAAGCAGCTTTTCACAGATAATGTGGTGATTAAAAGTGAATATGTTCTTCATGAGTAAGTTGGTCCCTGATGAGCAAGCCGGTGGTGTCTGTGGCAAGGAAAAACTTACCGAGATGGCATAAGGAAGAAACCTTGAGAGGAACCAGACACAAGAGGGAACCCATCCTCATCTGGGTTGCCCCAAATGTCCATTTGAAGCAGATATACAATGTTGCGGGGTACAGTGTTGATGATCAGAAGCAAACTGTATTCCTGAGTCAGTGTAGGAGACTGTTGACATTAACTACAGTCCAATCAATCCTCAAAGCGCCCGTTCTTACGGGCGAATTTCATGGAACCAGCCAAGGCGTTGATGAGAAACAGTCCCAAGCTGCACAGAGTGGCCTCCAGTCGAAGAGAACACTATCCAGAGGCAGGCCTGGACGAAGTGGGAAGATCCACGGAGGGGAGAGGGGCAGGAACAGTGGTCACTGGAGCCTCATGAGCAAGTTTAACTCGACCGAGAGAGAGAGAGAGAGAGAGAGAGAGAGAGAGAGAGAGAGAGAGAGAGAGAGAGAGAGAGAAGAGAGAGAGAGAGAGAAGAAGGTGACCGGAAGAGAAGGATATGGATTATTAAGTGTCCTTATTGTTGTATGAAAGGTAATATCACTGTGCAGTTTGGACTCCGGCAAGACTCGCTATGGCAGCATAACTAAAAGGGAGAACCAGAAGGTAATACAGACATGAGGGATCTCTGGGATAAGAGACGACCCACCACACCACCGTCAACCTGAGTGAATGTGTGAATGTGAGGGGATGACAGCATACAAATATCCCAGTTTACCAAATACTCTATATCCATGTTTCCTCCAGATCTGAGCCTTTACCTAAGAAAAAATCTACTGATCAAAGGCTTGACTGAATAAATATGTTTTCAACCACGACTTGAAGACTGAGACTGTGTCTGAGTCCCGAACACTTATTGGAAGGTTGTTCCATAACTGTGGGGCTTTATAAGAGAAAGATCTGCCCCTGCTGTCGTCTTCATTATTTGAGGAACCAACAGATAGCCAGCACCTTTTGATCTAAGTAGGTGTGGAGGATCATACTGGCACAGAAGTTTACTCAGATACTGCGGTGCGAGACCGTTAAGTGCTTTATACGTCAGTAGAAGTATTTTATAATCAATGTGAGATTTGTTTGGGAGCCAGTGTAGACTGATTAAAACAGGGGTGATGTGGTCATATTTCCTAGATCATGTGAGGACTCTTGCTGCTGCATTCTGAACTAACTGAAACTTATTTATGCACTTATTTGCACACCCAGACAGTAAAGCGTTACAGTAGTCTAATCTAGAAGTAACAAAAGCATGAACTAGTTTTTCTGCATCCTGTAACGACATCATATTTCTAATTTTAGCAATTAAAAATCTCCCTGCAACCACACCACTCCACTGGCCTCCCTCTCATTCACAAACATGTACTTTGTCTTACTTCTACTGACTTTTATTCCCCTTCTCTCCAGCATGTACCTCCACCTCTCCAGGCTAATTTTTAACCTGCTCCCTACTCGCACCACAAATCACAATATCATCCGCAAACAATATAGTCCACGAAAACTTCTGTCTGACCTCGTCCAGCAACCTGTCCATCACCACTGCAAACAGGAAAGGGCCGTATGCTTTCTTTAAATTCAGAAACACACAATGCAACTCCTTCTGACCTTCTCTATACTTCTCTATCAACATTCTCAAAGGTAATAATGCGTCTGTGGTGCTCTTCCTCGGCATGAAACCATACTGATGCTCACAGATCTCCTCTCTCAGCCTGACTTCCACTACACTTTCCTATAACTTCTGATCAACTTTATAGTGACTGATCAACTTTATTCCCCTGTAATTACTGCAGGTCTGCGCATCTCTCTTATTCTTAAAAACCGTTACCAGAGGTGGTCACGTGACCCTGATCAAGATGGCAGCTTTAAAGTTTTGCTCTGCTTTAGAACTCCCTATTTTTTTAAATTCCGCCCTATTTTCTACATAATTTGTACTATCTCAAAAGCGTGGAAGGAAATAGAAAGTGGTGGGGATAAGGATTTTCCTATTTTTTCATCTACAAGGTCACAGAAAAGTAAAGAGAAAAAGAAAAACACCGCCACATGTGATGGAGAAGGGGAAGAGGCTAGCGCTAGCCCGCAATCGGACACTTCACTTATTTTGAGTAAAATTAGGGCTGTGGGCACGCGGCTAGACGGTATTGAGGGACAGTTAGGAAAAATTGCCTCCTCTGTTGCGGTCCTCGAGAATGCGTTCACTGCTCTCATGGTACGAGTCACTGACACCGAGTCGCGTATAACTACAGCCGAGCAACGGATTTCTGCAGTGGAAGACACGGGGAGTGCCCATAGCAATCAGATGGCTAACTTGCATGCTACCGTGGAGCAACTGCAAGCTAAAGTGGATGATCTGGAAAACCGGGGTCACCGTAAAAACATGAGGATTGTTGGGCTCCCTGAGAAAGCAGAAGGCATTGAATCTCTGACTACTTTTTTGCAGTCTATGTTTCCGGTTTGGCTTCAGCTTCCCACAGGTTTCCCTGCTATCAAGATCGAGAGAGCGCACAGAGCCCCCCTTCCGTCTCAATTAACACCGAACGCGCCGCCGAGGAGTGTTATTGTCCGGTTCCTCCGCTTCCCAGTAAGAGAGGCGGTTTTGAGAGCTGCCAGGAAGACACCGGTAAACCATAGTGGTGCCACGATACGCTTTTTCCCAGATTTATCGGCGGAGATTGTGCGAAAACGGCAGGCGTTTGGAGGCGTGTGTAAGAGAATAGTGGATCGAGGGTTATACCGTGGCTTTGCTTATCCAGCCAGACTCCGCTCTTTACACAATGGAAAGATCATTTTGTTTGACACTGTGGAGGCAGCTGCTAACTTTCTGGACACAGCCGGGTGATCTTTTGATTTTCTGTAGACAATAGGGTTATTCCCGTTTTTTCCCATTCTTCAGTCACTTTGAGGGCATTTCATGTTTCTCCTTACTGAACTTGAACACATTTATATGGCTTTTTCAGTTTGTTGCAGGGCCACTCGGTGGAATTTTGTTTTTTGGGCAAACTTCGGTTCTATATTTAGGACTGTTATGCTGGTCTGCACTAAAGTTTTTTACTTATTTATTTTATTATCTTTTTCCTTTTTAAAAAAGCCAGTTAATTACATGTCCACAACTATTTTATTTTATTTTATTTATTTATTTTTTTTTCTTTATAGGTGGTATTTAATTGATATTTTTTCCTGTTAAGGTAATTTAGGGTGGACTTTATTTGTTTATTTCTAGGAGTTTTTTTTAGGGGGTTCCTTCTGTCTGTCGTGTTTCTGGGTGGTCAATGGAGGTGTTGGTGGATGGTGGGTGTGACGAGTTGATATGTGAGCCCTATCGTTTGGGGATAGGGCAGAGGGGGGAGGGTTGGTGGGGGTTTTTGTTTATGTTTAGGAGAGCCGGTTATATTAGAGTTATGTTGTCTTAATCTTACTTCTCTTAATCAATCCACAGCATTTAAATACTTTAAACAGCACTGATGTATGTCTGATCTGACTAGGGTGGTCACATGGAACATGAAGGGCATGGGTAACATAGTCAAAAGAAAGAAAGTTCTGACATTCTTGAAGCAGGAAAGGATAACTATTGCACTCCTACAGGAGACGCATTTGTCGGACGCAGAACATTTAAAGCTTAAAAGGGACTGGGTTGGGGAAGTATATTTTAGTTCTTTCTCGTCAAATAAACAGGGCGTGGCCATTTTGATACATAAAAATTTTCCTTTCATCTTAGAACAGGTTGAAAAAGATCCTGAAGGCAGATTTGTTCTGATTACTGGTCACATCTTAGGAAAACTTTTTACTGTTTTAAATGTGTATGCCCCAAATGAGGACAGCCCTGACTTTATATCAAAGATGGTCCTATTGTTTAATCACAAGTTTAATGGCCTGGGGATTATGGCTGGGGACTTTAATTGTGTCATGGACGGTGGGTTGGACAGATCATCCTTCACAAGATCTTCTGCCCGTTCTTCAAGAACTCTGCAAAATACGTGTCAAGCTTCAGGCTTAGTGGACATATGGAGAGAGCTACACCCAGGGGTCAAGGATTTTACATTTTATTCCTCTCCCCATAATTCTTATTCCAGGTTAGACTATTTATTCTTGCCTTCCAGATTTGTTAATTGTGTGAGATCCTGTGAAATCGGTCCAGTGGTTCTTTCCGACCATAACCCAGTGTATTTAGATTTAACAGAATTTTCAACCCCAAAATCTTCTTACTGGAAATTTAATAGTTCTCTCCTTAATGACAACGCGTTCTGCCAGTTTCTTGAAGATAAAATATCCCAGTACTGGCAGGATAACGAATTCTGTCCAGTGGACAGCACCACTAAATGGGATGCGGCTAAGGCCACCTTAAGGGGCCACAAACTTTCACCCACGCAAAACAACTGGAATCTTCTAATCGGTGCCAGGTCTAAACTAAACTTTAACTATTCCGAACATGTGAGGAAGTTAGTGATGTTCAGCAGGCAAAGGTTTTATCAGTTTGGAAATAAACCCAGTCATCTCTTGGCATATCAACTTAAATGTCAACAGGCTGAAAGGTCAATTAGGGCCATTGAAACCGCTGAGAGAGTAATTTCATATGATCCTGCTGTAATAAACTCCGGTTTTAAATATTTCTATGAGAATCTGTACACCTCCTCTTGCGCACCCCAAGACCCTGCCACTTTTTTGGATATGATACCCCTACCCTTAATCTGAGACGAGGACCGGGCCTTTCTCAATACCCCTCTGACAAAAGGTGAAATCTTCGCCGCTATTCAGTCTATGCCTAGTGGGAGGGCGCCAGAGTTGGATGGCTTTCCTCCGGAATTTTACAAAAGATTTTGGCATGTGCTGTCCCCTATTTTCATGCTGGTAGTTGATAACCTTTTGGAGGACAGTCTTACTCCAGATTCCTGGAGGACTGCTTCTACTAGCTTGATCCTCAAAAAAGGGAAGGACCCGTTAGACTGTGCCTCGTATCGCCCAATCAGTTTACTTAATGTAGACTTCAAAATTGTGGCAAAAGCTTTAGCTCGTCACCTGGAGAGGATTCTACCTAAAGTTATTAAACCAGACCAGACTGGTTTCATTAAAGCACGTTATGGTTCAGACAATGTTCATCGTCTGTTGAACATAATACAGCATCTGACTTTAGACGGTGACCCGGCTGCTATAATATCTCTGGATGCAGAGAAAGCATTCGACAGGGTTGAGTGGAGGTTTTTATTTCAGGTGTTGGACAAGTTCAGTTTGGGCTCTAACTTTATCAAATTAGTGAGGCTTCTTTACTCTAGCCCGTCAGCCGTGGTTAATACTAACGGTTTACTATCAAGTAAACTTTCGATCCAAAGAGGTTGCCGTCAGGGCTGTCCCCTGTCGCCACTCTTGTTTGCCTTATATATCGAGCCTTTGGCGGAAAGTATTCGCATGCATAGGGGCATCCGGGGGGTGATGGCAGGTGGGATGGTTCACCGTCTTTCATTATATGCAGATGATGTTCTTCTTTACTTAAAACAGCCACAGTTATCCATTCCCAGCCTGTTGGAGACAATTAACCATTTTGGTCAGTTTACTGGATTTAAAATAAATTTTGGGAAATCCCAGGCCATATTTTTAAATACCCCACAACCGGTTAAGTCACATTGTCCCTTTCACGTCACTGACTCTGGGTTTCTTTATTTGGGCATACACATAACCTCCGACTTAAAGGATTTATTCTCTAAGAACTACTCACCCCTAATAGTGAGACTTAAGCAAGACATGAATAGATGGGCCCCTTTAACAATTTCTTTCTTTGGAAGAATTAATACGATCAAAATGAATGTGCTCCCCCGTTTACTCTACTTATTTCAGTGTTTACCCTGTTATTTGGACCAGAATTTTTTTAAGGATCTGAATGCAGCTATTGGTAGGTTTGTATGGAACAATAAAAAACCTAGGATTAAACTTGCTTCTCTTTTGAAGCCGAGGGAGTGTGGGGGTGGCTCTTTGCCCAATGTGCGGCTATTTTATTGGGCTGCTCAGATTAAACAAATGCTTAGGTGGTTTTTGGATGATACAGACTCCTTGTGGGTCAGTATGGAATCTTTTGCATGTGCGCCAAGACTGCTAACGTCCCTTCCGTTTATTAATAACTTTAAGGAGGTCTGCCCAGTAGCTGGGAATTTTTTGCTTTTGAACACACTTTTGGCTTGGGATGATGTCAGGAGATATCTCAATGTCCCCAAGAATTTGTCCATGCAATCCCCGATTGCTTTAAACCCTGACTTCCCTGACTCGTTAGCCGGTATTGGCCTTCTGGCCTGGGCAGAAAAGGGTATATCTACTTTGGCTGATTTATTTACAGGAAAGGTGTTTAAATCTTTTGAGACGCTTAGGATAGATTACCAAATTCCCAAAACAGATTTTTTCAAATTTCTCCAATTGCGGCATTTTATTCAGTCTGGAGTGAGACAGGGGAAAATTCGCTGGGAACTTTCTGATGTTGAAGATAACCTTCTTCTTCCGGGGGCGCTAAAGGGACAGATTTCTTATCTGTATTCTCTGTTATCGTAAACCTCTTCTCCTTTGAACCCTTTGAGGAAGGTTTGGGAAAGGGATATGGGCCAGTCATTTACTGATGATGAATGGCTCTCTATACGAGAGGAGGTTTTTCATAAATCAATCTCAAGCTCTGTGCATGAACAAAACTTCAAATTTATATACAGGATATATCTTACCCCAGTACGCCTCCACAAAATTTACCCAAACGTGTCTCGGATGTGTTTTAAATGCAAATCTGAAATAGGAACGTTGATGCATTTATTTTGGGACTGTAAGAACATTAAACCTTTTTGGCAGGAGGTACATGATTTGGTTCAGAAGACGCTGGGTAGACAATTTATTTTGTCTCCAACTATTTATTTACTGAACTGCAAAACATCACTGGATTTCTCTACTGACTCGCAGTCTTTGTTAAATATAATTATTTATCTGGCGAAGAAATGCATACTTATTCTATGGTCATCACCAAAGGTACCGACTTTAAAGATGTGTTTAGCACAAATGGCTAATCTTCTCCCTTTGGAAAAAATTACGTACGACTTACAGAATAAGTCCGATGTATTCTGGCGGATATGGGCCCCTTTGTGGGATTTACTTACTCTGCAGGCGAGACCTTAGCCCTGATTTATGTTTTTCTTTTTTGTGTTTTGTTTTGTTTACCCATCTGTAGTTGTTTCCATCCTGTTTTGATTTGCCCTTTGCCTTTCCATGGTCACTTTCCCGTATTAGCGTTATGTTGTTGTTATTAATATGCTTGAGTGTATGCTGTGTGTGTTGACTGATCGGCTCTGTTGTTGTTTTGTTTTAACGAAAAAAAAAAAAAAAAAAAAACGCTACCAGCACACTTCTCCATTCCTCATGCATCTTCTTACCTTCCAAAATCTTGTAAAACTTCTTCTTCTTCTTCTTCTTTTGGCTGCTCCCTTTAGGGGTCGCCACAGTGGATCATCCGTCTCCATACCACCCTGTCCTCTACATCTGCCTCTTTCACACCAACTACCTGCATGTCTTACCTCACCACATCCATGAACCTCCTCCTTGGCCTTCCTCTTTTCCTCCTACCTGGTGGCTCCATCCTCAGCATTCTTCTACCAATATAATTCATGTCCCTCCTCTGCACATGTCCAAACCGTCTCAATCTCACCTCCCTTACCCTGTCACCAAAACATCCAACATGGGCTGTCCCTCTAATAAACTCATTTCTAATCTTGTCCATCCTCGTCACTCCCAAAGAAAACCTTAACAACTTCAGTTCTGCTACCTCCAGCTCCACCTCCTGTCTTTTACTCAATGCCACTGTCTCTAATTCATACAACATCGCAGGTCTCACCATAGTCTTATAAACTTTACCTTTTTTTCTTGCAGATACTCTTCTATCACAAATCACTCCTGTCACTCTTCTCCACCCACTCCACCCTGCCTCCTCTTTTTTCTTCACTTCTCTAACACATTTTCTATTACTTTGCACTGTTGACCCCAGGTACCTGAACTCCTCCACCTTCTCCACCTCTTCTCCCTGCAACCGCATCACTCCACTGCCCTCCCTCTCATTAACACACATGTACTCTGTCTTACTCCTACTGACTTTCATTCCCCTTCTCTCCAGCGCGTACCTCCACCTCTCCAGGCTCTTCGCAACCTGCTCACTACTCTCACCACAAATCACAATATCATACGCAAACATCATAGTCCAGGGAGACTCCAGTCTGACCTCGTCCATCAACCTGTCCATCACCACTGCAAACAGGAAAGGGCTTAGGGCCGATCCTTGATGCAGTCCAACCTTCACCCTGAACCAGTCTGTCGTTCCTACTGCACACTTCACTAGTGTCACACTGTCCTCATACATGTCCTGCACCACCCTCACATACTTCTCTGACACACTTGACTTCCTCATACAATACCACAACTCCTCTCTTGGCACCCTGTCGTACGCTTGCTCTAAATCCACAAATACACAATGCAATTCCTTCTGTCCTTCTCTATACTTCTCCATCAACATCCTCAAAGCAAATAAGGCATCTTTGGTGCTCTTACTCAGCATGAAACTATACTTTTGCTCACAGATGGTCACATCTTCTCTCAGCCTGGCTTCCACAACTCTTTCCCATAATTTCATGGTGTGACTGATTAACTTAATTCCCCTGTAGTTACTGTAGCGACTGGGGGAGAAGAGGGAAAATCCATTAATACAGATAAATTGAGTATATAGTTGGAAGCACAGTCTGCTCGCATTCTCCACCATTATATGTAGCGAATTTAGCTCGCAAAAAATGGTAAATATTCATAATTAATTATAAATATTTAAGTTAAGTTGAAATTGACGGTAATGGAATAAACGTTACACTTATTTGGTCTGTTCATCTGGCGAACAGACAGTATAATCTTTATTAATTCTATAAAAGAGATATTTCCCCGGCCAAGAGAGACGTAACCCTCATTTATTTTAGACTGTAAAAATTAAAAGAGCATGTAGTTCAGACCGAATGTTGCAGGAACTTATGAGCGATACTCAGAGGCAATCACTTGTGAGAAATATGGCGTTTAATAAATGAGACAAACACAACATAAAGCTAACTGCACAAACAAACGAACGAAGTAAAGAAAACAAAAATTGAAAATAAAATAAACTAAAAGTTGTTGTTCTTGAAAATAAAGCTTGCTGGAAGATCTCAAATCTCATCCCGAAGAGTCGCTGCTGGGCTGTTCGAAGCGTCTGACTCTCCGGGCCTTGGGGCCCCCGGGCCTTGGGGCCCCTGGGTTCCGAGCCTTTCCGGTCAAGCCGAGTGAGCGAGCTTGCTTTCCTTGACTGACCATTGATTAGTTGGGTTCAAGATGTTTTAAAGGTCCTGAACCCCACCCATCTTTGGGGGGAATGGCTAATGCTATGGCCTGAAATTTCGGAGGAAAAAAACTCCCTTTGTTTCATGTGTCTGTGGTTTGCGTGGTTTGGGCTACAAAACTTTAAAGTTTTATCCAAAGTGTATTAAGACGGTATGGTACCTTTCGTGATCAAATAAAATGCACCGTTGTTCGAAAAATAAGTAACAGATAATTTTGTGGTCATTTGGATACTAAACATGAACAGAAATGACGACATAAAGGCAGCGGTACATTACATACATAGATCAGTAATCAAAGTGTAACTGATGTTAATACGACATTGTGTTCTGATGTAAAAAAAAATAAAACTTGTTTTATTTACTTGTTTAATTAGTAAAAGGAATGCCCCATTGTGTTGTGTGTGTGTGTTTTATGGTTGAGGGTCCCTATGAGGTTAACCCGAGAATCTGCATGGGGTTATCTGGTCTTGTTGTAGGATCCAGACATTCTGGAGCCAGCTTGTCTGTGTGTGTGTGTGTGTGTGTGTGTGTGTGTGTGTGTGTGTGTGTGTGTGTGTGTGTGTGTGTGTGTGTGTTTGTGTGTGTCACAAGCAGCCATGCTGGATCGAGTTTCGAGTTTGGATTGTTTTCTGATTAGAGGGTCCTTGTGAACTCAACAAGAGTTCAGGGTTTGGTCCTGTTTCCTATCTTCAGAGGGGGAGTGTGACACTGTGGGATACACCACCCCCAATAAAAGTTTCACCTTTTGATTGAGGTGTAGAAGTCATAGGTTAAAAGGAATGCCTGGGACATGAAATCTAAATGACCTGTGCCAGACGCTACATTACTGCAGGTCTACACATCTCCCTTATGCTTAAAGATCGGTACAGCACACTCCACCTCCATTCCTCAGGCATCCTCTCACCTTCCAAAATCTTGTTAAACAATCTGGTTAAAAACTCCACTGCCATCTCTCCTAAACATCTCCACGCTTCTACCAGTATGTCATCAGGTCCAACCGACTTTCCACTCTTCATCCTCTTAATCGCTGCTCTCACTTCCTCTCTACTAATCCTATCCACATCCTGATTCACCAACTCCACATCATCCAACCTTCTCTCTCTCTGATTTTCCTCATTGATCAGCTGCTCAGAATACTCCCTGCTGCTCAGAATACTCCCTTCACCTTCTCAACACACTTTCCTCACTAGTCAACACATTTCCATCTCCATCCTTTATTGCTCTAACTTGCAATACATCCTTCCCAGCTCAGTCCCTCTGCCTGGCCACTCGGTACAAATCCTTTTCTCCTTCCTTAGTGTCCAACCTCTCATACAGCTCCTCATATGCCTTTTCCTTGGCTTTCGCCACATCCCTTTTTACCTGCTGCCGCATATCCTTGTACTTCTGCCTACTTTTCTCATCACTCTGTCGATCCCACTTCTGTTTTGCCAACCTCTTTCTCCCTATGCTCTCCTGCACTTCCTCATTCCAACACCATCTCTCTTTGCCTTCCTTTCTATTTCCAGATGTCACACCAAGTACTTTTGTACCTGCCACCCTCATCACTTCTGCAGTAGTTTCCCAATCATCCAACACCTCTTCACCACCACCGAGCCCCTGTCTGACCTCTTCCCTGAACCTCACACTACACTCTTCCTCCTTCAGTTTCCACCATCTTCTTCTTCTTTCAGTCCTCACTCTCCTCCTCTTCTTCTTCGCCTCCAAAACCATCCTACAGACCACCATCCGATGCTGTCTAGCTACACTGTCCCCTGCCAACACCGTACAGTCTCCAATCTCCTTCAGGTTACATTTCCTGCATAGAACATAGTCCACCTGTGTGCACCTTCCTACAATCTTATACGTCACCCTATGATCCTCCTTCCTCTTAAAATAAGTGTTCACCACTGCCATTTCCATCCTTTTAGCAAAACGTGTGGAGCATAGGCACTGATGACATTTATCATCATCCCTTCAACTTCCAGCTTCCCGTTCATCATCCTATCAGAAACTCTCTTCACCCCCACTACACTGTTACTGTACTCTTACTTCAGAATCACCCCTATACCATTTCTATTTCCATCCACACCATGATAGAACAGTTTAAACCCACCTCCAATGTTTCTGGCCTTACTCCCTTTCCACTTGGTCTCCTAAACACACAAAATATCTACCTTTCTCCTCTCCATCATATCAGCTACCCTTCTCCCTTTACCAGTCATAGTACCAACATTTAAAGTACCAATCCAAACCTCCACTCTCCTACACTTCTCCTATCCCTGCCGTCTCTGTAGACATCTTAAACCTCTCCTTCTCCTCCTTCGGTCAACAGTAGCCCAATTTCCACCGGTACCTTGTTGGCTAACGATACCTGTGGCGATCGTTGGTAACACGGTTTTTGACCGGTCCGGTATGAATTTGTTATTCGTGATCTGCATATTTGATTTGGCGCTTGTTTTACACTGGATGCCCTCCCTAACACAACCCTCTCCATTTATCCAGGCTTGGGAATGCACTAAGAGTGCACTGGCTTGTGCAACTCTAATGGCTGGGTTATACCAAACATGATATCATGCGTGATTAACCAAACTAACCTAATGACAGCCTCAATATAGATATACATAAAAAAGTAAAATCTCACCTTGCTGTGTATCCACAAGGAAAAATCTTCCCTTGTTTTCTCTTTTTCACTGTAAACTTTGTTTAAATTGATTCCCATTAAATGGCGGCGATCAAAAACAGAGCTGAAAAAAGTGCGCGTTGAATGTGCTTTTCATCTGTGCATGTGCAGATATTCTCTGCCTGCTGACTAAAAAGCGTGGTACTGCAGAAGCAACGCAACTCTATTTCATTTGTTTTACTTAAATTAGTTGTGTAATTACTATTTTTTTATTTTGTCAACACGACTCTTTTAATTTTAATGCACAAACTTCAAATCAAGTCAAGTCAAGAAGCTTTTATTGTCATTTCAACCATATATAGCTGATGCAGTACACAGTGAGATGAAACAACGTTCCTCCTGAACCCAGGTGCTACATAAAACAACATAAAACAAGTCACAGAACAGAAAAACAGAGGGCCGAGAACTTAAATCCTCGCCACATAAAGTGCATGTGTGCAGCTGGTGCAAACAGTGCAAAAGACAACACAAGACAGTGCAAGACAACAAAGGACAGTGCAGGACAATACACAAAATATAAAAATAAAAATAGCTCCGCCAGTAAAACCTGTCGTGGCAGAATAAGGTGCACAGTAGCAGAAAAATGTAAACAGAAAAATGTAAACAGAATTGTGCAATTCTACTATAGCAGCAATCAAAATATACTGAACAGTGACCAGGATTTGGACAAAAATATTGTGCAAAAGAACAAGTCCTGGGTGTGCGAAGTGTATGATGTGTGTTGAGTCCGGTTTGTACAGATCAGTCACACAGTTGTGCATAAGTGTGTGTGTGTGTGTGTGTGTGTGTGTGTGTGTGTGTGTGTGTGTGTGTGTATGTGAGAGAGAGAGTTCAGTTCAGATGTTTGTGTGTGTGGTCGTCCACAATGCTGTGTGCTTTGTGGATGCAGCGTGTGGTGTAAATGTCCATGATAGAGGGGAGAGAGTCTCCGATGATCTTCTCAGCTGTCCTCACTATCCTCTGTAGGGTCTTGCTGTAGGGTCATGATGGGTGTGAGTGCAACAGGATGATAGTCATTGAGGCAGGAGACAGAAGACTTCTTTGGCACAGGAATGATGGTCGTCATCTTGAGTCACGTAGGAACAGTGGCGCTGCTCAGGGAGATGTTGAAGATGTCGGTGAAGACAGCCGCTAGCTGTTGTGCACATTCCCTGAGCACTCTGCCAGAAATGTTGTCTGGTCCAGCAGACTTCTGTGGGTTAACTCTGCATAGAGTTTTCCTCACTTCAGCTGTGGTTAGACAGAGCACCTGGTCACTGGGAGGAGGGATGGTCTTCCTCGCCACCATGTTGTTCTGCACCTCGAACCGGGCGTAGAAGTCGTTCAGTGCATCAGGGAGGGAGGCGTCATGGTCACAAGCAGGTGATGTTGTCTTGTAATTCGTGATCGCCTGGATGCCCTGCCACATGCGCCGGGTGTCTCCGCTGTCCTGGAAGTGGCCGTGAATTCTCTTGGCGTGTGCGCGCTTCACCTCTCTGGTGGCAAGGGACAGTTTGGCCCTTGCTGTTTTCAAGGCCGCCCTGTCCCCTGCTCTGAAGGCGGAGTCTCTTGTTTTTAGCAGCGCACGCACCTTGGCAGTCATCCACGGCTTCTGGTTGGAGGGTGTAGTGATGGTCTTGGAGATGGTCACGTCATCAATGCACTTGCCGATGTAGCTGGTCACTGTTGACGTGTATTCCTCCAAGTTGATGAGATCGCCATTGGTTGCAGCTTCCCTGATGTAGCGTCTGGCACAGGTCATTTAGACTTCATGTCCCAGGTATTCCTTTTAACCTATGACATCTTCACCTCAATCAAAAGTTGAAACTTTTATTGGGGGTGATATACCCGTAAAGTGTCATACTCCCCCTTCCAAAGACACAAACAGGACCAGACCCTGAACTCTTGTTTAGTTTGCCGGGACCCATAAAACAATAAACTCATAAAACTCATGAAACAATCCAAACTCGAAACTTGATCCAGCATGGCTGCTTGTGACAAACACACACCACCCCCGGAAGACTGATAACACAAGCCAGTCTTTATACCACACACACACACACACACACACACACACACACTCCACACACACACACACACACACACACACACACACACACACACACACACACACACACACACACACCACCCCAAAAACCAGATAACCCCCCTGGTCTCTCTGGTTGAATTTACAGCGACCCTCAGACCATAAAACAATTCACTCTCGGAAATCGGCCCCGAGACACACACACACACACACACCAAAAGGGAGCATTCTTTTATTAATTAAATAATAAATAAAATGTCCCACTTCACATGATACAAACATACATCTTGTTTGTATCTTCTACTATAAATAAAGCAGGTGTTTAACTCTACATCAATAATATTTAAACCTTAAAATGTTTAGCAATATAACTCTGTGTTAAATGTTGTCTCTTCTCTTCTTAAGGCTTGATTGACTTAGAAGTATCTGTTCCTTACTTTCCTGACAAGGGTGCATTTTATTTATCAGAATACAACATTGTATTAACATCAGTTAATTACTGATCTCTGTAAGTTAATGTACCTCTGCCTTATACTGTCATTCCTTTTCATGTTTAGTATCCAAATGACCGCAAAATTATCTGTTTCTTTGTTTTTCAAACAATGGTGCATTTTATTTGATCATGAAATGTACCATACCGTCTTAATTCACTTTGAATAAAACTTTAAAGTCCTCCAAAAGCAAGTATAGCCCGGAAACCATGCCCACAGATGCATGAACAAAGGAAGTTTTTCCCTCCAAAATTTCAGGCCATAGCATTGGCCATTCCCCCAAGGTTGGGTGGGATTCAGGACCTTTAAAACATCTTGAACCCGACTAATCATGGTCCAGTCAGAGTGCAGTCAGGTCCAGTCAGAGTTCAGTCAAGAGACAAACTTGCTCACTCGGCTCGACCGGAAAGGCCCGGGGGCCTGATGGCCCGGAGAGTCGGACGCTTCGAACAGCTCAGCAGCGAATCTTCGGGACGAGATCTCAAATCTCTTTTGAGATCTTCCATCAAGCTTTATCTTCAAAACACCAACTGCTCTGATCTTCAGGAGAAGCTGGGAGAACATCTGACTCGATCCTAACCGACTCGTCCAAGATTCTTTTGTCTACCGCATCCGGACTCTTGTGCAACAAGTCAATGCAAGTAACCGGTTTACCAACTAATTTAGATGCGTGTTAAGTTTGAACCCCTTAATATTAAGGCGAATTTAAATTTCTGTGATGATTTCTCAGTTAGGATGTGATCAATTTGAAGTAAGCTGCCTTTCCTTTCTTTATCTCCTTCTTCCTTTCCTTTCTCTTCCTCCTTTCCTAATTTCAACTTTCTTTTCTTTTATTTTAATTTTAAATTTCTTTATTTCTTTTTTTGTTTGTTTGTGTAGTTAGTTTTATGTTGTGTTTGTCTTATTCATTAAACGCCGTATTTTTCATAAGTGATTGTCTCTGAGTATGTTCCATAAATGAAGTTCCTGCAACATCAGGTCTGAACTACATGCTCTATTTAATTTAATTTAATTTACGGTATAAAGTAAAAGGGGGTTACGTCTTTCTTGGCCAGGGAGATACCTCTTTTATAGAATTAATATAAAATTATACTGTCTGTTTGCCGGACGAACAGACAAATAAGTGTAATGATAAATAAATTACCGTCAATTCAACTTAATTTAAATATTTAGGAGTAACTATAACCCGTTATAGTTACTCATAAATATTTACCTTTCTTTGCGAGCTAAATTCGCTACATATAATGGTGGAGAATGCGGGCAGACTGTGCTTCCAACTATATACTCAATTTATCTGTATTATAAGTTTGTCCCTCAATTATCCCCCAGTCGCTACACTGAACATGTCCCAGTCAGTGCATTCAAAACAGTCTTAAGAGCAGACATGGATCCTGCTGGCCAGGTTCTCACTTGCTTCCGAACTGGTCTTGAACGCCTGCTGAGTGGTCTGTATGCTGGGATCAGCATAACAGAGATGTGGTCTGAGTACCCAAGGTGGGGGCGGGGCTTCGCCCGGTATGCACCCCGGATGTTTGTGTAAACAACATCCAGCGTGTTTTCTCCTCTGGTTGCAAAGTCCACATTCTGATAAAATTTAGGGAGCACAGTCCTGAGATTTGCGTGATTAAAATCTCCGGCGACAATAAACAATCCGTCAGGGTGTGTGTTTTGAAGTTCGCTAATGGTCCCGTAGAGCACACTGAGCGCTTCCTTAGCATTAGCGCTAGGTGGTATGTACACTCCGAGCACAATAGCGGTGGTGAATTTCCGTTGTAAATAAAAAGGTCCACATCTCACAACAATAAACTCCAGCAGTGACAAGCAGTAGGTGGAAATAAGCACAGAGTTCTTACACCATTCCGTGTTAATGTAAACACACAGACCGCCGCCGCAAGTCTTACCGCACAGAGCTGCATTCCTGTCGGCACGAAGCGCGGCTAGCCCGTCCAGCTGGATGGCGGCGTCCGGAACTCTGTCGCTCAGCCACGTCTCAGTGAAAACAAAAAAACGCAGCAGTGTCTTTACTCAGCTTGTTGGAGTCTGATGTAGTCTAATTTATTGTCCAGGGAGCAGACATTTGCCAGCAGTAGTGATGGTAGAGCGTGCCGGCTAGGGTTAGCTTTTAGCCTAGCATTAGCACCCACTCGCTTTCCGCACTTCTGCTTTCTCCCGCAGCGCTTTCGATTCCCCCTCCTCCGAAGCACGCGTAGCTTCTGCCGCAGGTCATCATTAATTGTGTTGTTTGGTTTGTTTCTGAGTTCTTTCAGGATTTTGCGGTTGTACACAGGGACACCGGTTGCTCTGATGTGTATGTGTTGTGTAAGGCGGGCTACAAAGTGAAAGTAGCACCATTTTGGGTCCGGAGCGGCCGCTGCGAGCTACTGCCGCGCCGCCATCTTGGAACAGTGGCATTTTTTTCTTGAGTGCATTATTTAATTTAAACATAGTTACATTCTTTGGACCAACAGCAGCCACATTTAATTTTTTTTATTACAACTATTACAAAATGTGCAAGCATTCAGTTTTTCTCAAGAAGGTAACATAGTTCAATTAAGTGTGGTGGCTGGTAGGAAAGATAGTCCCTGTCCCTAGTCCTGACACCTTCATTACTTTTTTAAACTGACACTTTTTTATTTACTTTAAAAGTAAAAATTACATTTAAATTAAAAAAAAATATTATTTGACACTTTTCATTTTTTTTTCTAAATGCATACTTTCTTTCTTTCTTTCTTTCTTTCTTTCTTTCTTTCTTTCTTTCTTTCTTTCTTTCTTTCTTTCTTTCTTTCTTTCTTTCTTTCTTTCTTTCTTTCTTTCTTTCAGGTTCACAGCCTATTTGGAAGACTGCTCAATTCACTGGTAAGATACCAAATACTGTGTAATTTATATATATATATATATATATATATATATATATATATATATATATATATATATATATATATATATATATATATATATATATAAGTGTCCTTTTTTTCAGGTTCACAGCCTATTTGGAAGACTGCTCAATTCACTGGTAAGATAACAAATACTGTGTAATATTTTTTATATATATATATATATATATATATATATATATATATATATATATATATATATAGTATATATATATATATATATATATATATATATACTATATATATATATATATATATATAGTATATATATATAGTATATATATATAGTATATATATATATATATATATATATATATATATATATATATATATATATATATATATATATATATATATATATAGTGCTTTCAAAAACGTCCTCCGTAGTGGCCGCATAGAGCAGGTAGTGGAGCACATTTTTAAAGCGGACAACAAATACATGGATTTAGTCCATGGAAAATGTCATGCATCTGTTACGGAGACAGGAATAACACATTGTGATACTGTGTGAGATTTAAAAAATAAATAAATAAGTGAGAATAATAATCACACACACACACACACATACAGGTGCATCTCAATAAATTAGAATATCATTAAAAAGTTGATTACTTTTAGTAATTCAATACAAAATGTGAAACTTGTATATTATATAGATTCTTCACACACAGACTGATATTTTTCAAGTGTTTATGTAAGGGAATAAGCAAGTTTTGTTTTGCTGATTGAAAAAGAGTTTGAAAAAAAAATAACCATATACCTTTATCCCAACACACTTGTGGACCTCGTGTGTAACATTTTTTTTCTTTTAATTTTGATGATTAAGACTTACAGCTAATGAAAACCCAAAATTCAGTCTCTCAGAAAATTGAGACTCATGGTGTCACACGCTAATCAGCTAATTAAATCCAAACACCTGCAAAGGTTTCCTGAGCCTTTAAATGGTGTCTTAGTCTCAGATGATCATTCACACCCTGCACATGGAGGTAAGACACAAAAGGTCGTAAGGTGAAGTCAGTGCTGGAGTCAGTGCTTCAGGAGCCACCACGCACAGATTTATCCATGGGCTACAACTGACGCATTCCTTGTGTCAAGGTACTCCTGAACCAGAGACAACATCAGAGGTGTCTTACCTGGGCAAAGGACAAAAGGATGACTGTTGCTTAGTGGGCCAAGGTTGTATTTTCAGATGAAAAGAAATAAATTTTTGCATTTCATTTGGAAATATAGGTCCCAGAGTCTGGAAGAAGAGAGGAGAGGCACAGAATCCAAGTTGCTTGAGGTCCAGTGTACCGTTTGCACAGTCAATGGTGGTTTGGGGATCCATGTCATCTGCTGGTGTTAGTTCACTGGGTTTTAGAGCACTTCATGCTTTCCTCTGCTGACCAGCTTTATGGAGATGCTAAGTTTATTTTCCAGCAAGGTTTAGCACCTGCCCACACTGCCAAAAGCACCAAACGTTGGTAAAATGACAATGGTGTTGGTGTGCTTGACTGGCCAGCAAACTCACCAGACCTGTACACCATAGAGAAGTTATGTGGTATTGTCAAGCGGAGAATGAGAAACAAGAGACCAAAAAATGCAGATGAGCTGAAGGCCACTGTCAAAGAAACATGTGCTTCCATACCACCTCAGCAGTGCCACAGACTAATCACCTCTATGCAATGTCGAATTGAGGCAGTAATTAAAGCAAAATAAGCCCTACCTGGAGGTGTTAATATTTACCAATAGATTAAATGAAAAAGGGACAAGAGTAACCATGACTAACTATACCACTATACAGTGCCTTGCGAAAGTATTCGGCCCTCTTGAACGTTGCGAACTTTTGCCACATTTTAGGCTTCAAACATAAAGATATAAAACTGTAATTTTTTGTGAAGAATCAACAACAAGTGGGACACAATCATGAAGTGGAACGAAATTTATTGGATATTTCAAACTTTTTTAACAAATAAAAAACTGAAAAAGTGGGCGTGCAAAATTATTCAGCCCCCTTAAGTTAATAATTTGTAGCGCCACCTTTTGCTGCGATTACAGCTTTAATTCGCTTGGGGTATGTCTCTATCAGTTTTGCACATCGAGAGACTGAAATCTTTGCCCATTCCTCCTTGCAAAACAGCTCGAGCTCAGTGAGGTTGGATGGAGAGCATTTGTGAACAGCAGTTTTCAGTTCTTTCCACAGATTCTCGATTGGATTCAGGTCTGGACTTTGACTTGGCCATTCTAACACCTGGATATGTTTATTTGTGAACCATTCCATTGTAGATTTTGCTTTATGTTTTGGATAATTGTCTTGTTGGAAGACAAATCTCCGTCCCAGTCTCAGGTCTTTTGCAGATCACTCTATAGGCAGGTGTCTGTTCTGCATTTCAAACCTTTTATTTCCAGCCAGTAGCATTATGGAAACAAAATAATTGATAGAAAATGTAGCCAATAAGTGCAGGATTCTAACGATATATGGGAGGATTTTATTTCTGATGTGTGTGAGTTTTTACTCTTTACAAACTCTTACTGGTCAAAGCAGCATGTGCTCTGACTCCCCAGAAAGTGATGCAGCTCTCAGTTTGGCACAAACAGCTGTTTATAGCTCGTGCTAACTGGGCTTTCCTTACGAAAAAATGATAAAAATGGATAGTCAAAGTTGTTTTATCGGAGATTTGCACAAAGCAGTGATGTGGAAAATATTCTTGGGGTGAAGTAACAATAGAGACTTGGAGATCTGCATGGAGATCCTATTTTACATCGTATAGCCTATTATATTGATTTCTCTGGGAGTTTTTTTTATGTCTTTATCTTTTCCCACTTGTCTGTTTTATTTATAGTCCTGTATAGAAAGAAGACTCTGACTTTTATCAGATGCTCTCTATTTTTTAATTATTAGGATAAAATGTCACTAGGAAGGTAGACATATAATTACATTTTTTTTTTTATTAAACCTCACAGTCCTGCACTAGAAACGTTCAGTTCTTAAAGTGAATGAGTACAGCAAATATGATTTAATATTAGCAAGCACCCTTCACCCATCTGTGCATAATTTATTTATTTAAACCCAGTTCGTTTAACAGTATTGCAGCTCTGCATCAGCTGACCTCCAATAGTAAATATAAAAAAGTGTAATTAATAGATATACAAAATGTAGCATTAATAACATTTTATACATTATTTTTGTGTGTGTGTGTGTATGTGTGTGTGTGTGTGTTTATGTGTGTGTGCGTGATTTGCAGTGTTAGATGTGAGCAATAAAACAGTATCTGACAAAACTACATCATCTGTGTTTCTAAATTGGAATGAGCCACCTGGGAACAGGTCCTACTTTATAGTACAGTGGATATAATATACTTTTGTTACAGCATAAATATAATTGTATGATACATCGCTGTGTTACATAGTCACTCTCTGTCATAGCTATGTGTTATAGTCAGTCTCTTATTTGTAGCAGATGTTCTATATCTATATCAGTGGCACTACATTTTTAACATAAAATGTCACTGGGAATGTAGACATAAATTTACAGAAATATTATGCAAAAAATTTTAAGTCTTGATCAATTTATTGATACACAATGTTGAATGAACAATGAACAATGTTTAAAGTATCAAACTTAACAGCTGTCAGTTATTAAAACATTTGTGGTGTTGTATTTGTGTGTGTGTGTGTGTGTGTGTGTGTGTGTGTGTGTGTGTGTGTGTGTGTGTGTGTGTGTGTGTGTGTGTGTGTGTGTGTATGTTCTGCAGAGCCAGATGTGGTAAGCAATCTAACGATATCGTACAAAACTACATCATCTGTGTTTCTAAATTGGAATGAGCCACCTGGGCGCAGGTCCTACTTTATAGTACAGTGGACTGATGGCAGTGTGAATAACATCAGTAACACTTCAGACCTGCTTTACAATGTCACTGCTCTGACTGCTGGCGTGAACTACACATTCACTGTTAGTGCAGTTGTTGCAGATAACCAAAATGCAGGATCACCAACTCAAATCTCAGAATTCACAAGTAAGTTGTGTACTGTAAGTTTAGAAATATAATTTTGTTACAGCATAAATATATTTGTATGATACATCGCTGTGTTACATAGTCACTCTCTGTCATAGCTATGTGTTATAATAAGACTCTTATTTGTAGCAGATGTTCTATATCTATATCAGTGGCACTACATTTTTAACATAAAATGTCACTGGGAATGTAGACATAAATTTACAGAAATATTAAGCAAAAAATTTAAAGTCCTGATCAATTCATTGATAAACAATTTTGAATGAACAATGAACAATGTTTAAAGTATCAAACTTAACAGCTGTCAGTTATTAAAACATTTGTGGTGTTGTATTTGTGTGTGTGTGTGTGTGTGTGTGTGTGTGTGTGTGTGTGTGTGTGTGTGTGTGTGTGTGTGTGTGTACATGTTCTGCAGAGCCAGATGTGGTTAGCAATCTAACGATATCTTACAAAACTACATCATCTGTGTTTCTAACATGGAATGAGCCACCTGGGAACAGGTCCTACTTTATAGTACAGTGGACTGATGGCAGTGTGAATAACAGCATTTACACTTCAAACCTGTTTTACACTGTCACTGCTCTGACTGCTGGAGTGAAATACACATTCACTGTTACTGCAGTTGCTGCAGATAACCAAACTATAGGATCACCATCTCAAATCTCAGAATTCACAAGTAAGTTGTGTACTGAAAGTTTAGAAATATACTTTTGTTACAGCATAAATATAATTTTATGATACGTTAATATAATTTTATGATACAAGGTCCCCTGGTGGTCTAGTGGTTAAGATGCAGCGCTCCCACCGCTGCGACCCGGGTTCGATTCCCGGTCAGGGAACCATCCCCAGCCACTCTTAGTGCCGGTCCCAAGCCCGGATAAATTGGGGAGGGTTGCGTTAGGAAGGGCATCCAGCATAAAACATGTGCCAAATCAAACGTGCAGAGGATCCGCTGTGGCGACCCCTAACGGGAGAAGCCGAAAAGAAAGTTTAATATAATTTTATGATACGTTGCTGGTGTAGTGTTACATGGTCACACTCTATCATAGCTATGTGTTATAGTAAGACTCTTATTTGTAGCAGATGCGCTATATTTATAACAATGCCACTAAATTCATAACATAAAATGTCACTGAGAATGTAGACATAAATTTGTGTTGAATGAACTATGAACAATGTTTAAAGTATCAAACTTAACAGCTGTCAGTTATTAACACATTTGTGGTGTTGTATGTGTGTGTGTGTGTGTGTGTGTGTGTGTGTATATATGTTCTGCAGAGCCAGATGTGGTAAGCAATCTAACGATATCGTACAAAACTACATCATCTGTGTTTCTAAATTGGAATGAGCCACCTGGGAACAGGTCCTACTTTATAGTACAGTGGACTAATGGCAGTGTGAATAACATCATTAACACTTTAAACCTGTTTTACACTGTCACTGCTCTGACTGCTGGAGTGAAATACACATTCACTGTTAGTGCAGTTGCTGCAGATAACCAAACTGCAGGATCACCAACTCAAATCTCAGCAATCACAAGTAAGTTGTGTACTGTACGTTTAGAAATATACTTTTGTTACAGCATAAATACAATTTTATGATACGTTGCTGGTGTAGTGTTACATGGTCACACTCTATCATAGCTATGTGTTATAGTAAGACTCTTATTTGTAGCAGATGCTCTATATTTATAACAATGCCACTAAATTCATAACATAAAATGTCACTGAGAATGTAGACATAAATTTGTGTTGAATGAACTATGAACAATGTTTAAAGTATCAAACTTAACAGCTGTCAGTTATTAACACATTTTTGGTGTTGTATTTGTGTGTGTGTGTGTGTGTGTGTGTGTGTGTGTGTGTGTGTGTGTGTGTGTGTGTGTGTGTGTGTGTGTGTGGGTGTGTGTGTGTGTGTTTGTCTGTGTGTTTGTGTGTGTGTGTGTGTGTGTGTGTGTGTGTGTGTGTGTACATGTTCTGCAGAGCCAGATGTGGTAAGCAATCTAACGATATCGTACAAAACTACATCATCTGTGTTTCTAAATTGGAATGAGCCACCTGGGAACAGGTCCGACTTTATAGTACAGTGGACTAATGGCAGTGTGAATAACATCATTGACACTTTAAACCTGTTTTACACTGTCACTGCTTTGACTGCTGGAGTGAACTACACATTCACTGTTACTGCAGTTGCTGCAGATAACCAAACTATAGGATCACCATCTCAAATCTCAGAATTCACAAGTAAGTTGTGTACTGTAAGTTTAGAAATATACTTTTGTTACAGAATAAATATAATTTTATGATACGTTGCTGGTGTAGTGTTAC